>NC_135660.1:71854104-72159805 GCF_964188315.1 Podarcis muralis | reverse complement strand
GCAATGAGGTTCAGGAGATGCTGAAGGTAGGGATCATAACCCCCTCAGACAGTCCCCGGGCAGCACCGGTAGCGCTGGTAGACAAACCTGACGGCTCTATAAGATTTTTTGTTGACTACCGAAAGTTAAATCACGTCACTAAGGCGAACGCCTATCCAATGCCCCACTTAGATGACCTAATTGAGACCATAGGCAGGTGCCATTTCATTACCTGTCTAGACTTGACAAAAGGCTATTATCAAGTAAAAATGTATCCTGGGGACCAGGAAAAGACTGCCTTTAGAAGTCCCCTAGGATTATATGAGTTTAAGGTGATGGCCTTTGGGCTAAAAAATGCGCCAGCAACCTTTCAAAGGTTAGTGGATAGGATCTGCATGGATTAAGGGAGTTCACAGTAGCTTACCTGGATGATATTGCCATTTTTAGTCAGACCTGGTCTGAACATATAGAGCACCTGGAGTTAGTGCTTGTTGTTGTTTAGTCGTTTAGTCGTGTCTGACTCTTCGTGACCGGAGTTAGTGCTACAAAGAATTAAAGAGACGGGCTTGACCCTTAAGGCTAGTAAATGTCAGATTGGGGACTCAGAAATCAAGTACCTTGGACATATGGTGGGTGGAGGAATAATAATAAAGCCTTCAGAAACCAAGGTAGAAGCGATTACGAACTGGCCTACCCCTACGTCAAAAAAGAAAGTGAGAACCTTCCTAGGTTTGGCAGGGTATTATCGAAAATTTATCCCTACGTTCAGTGAACTAGCTGCACCACTGACCGACCTGACTCGCAATAAAGAACCGGAGTGTGTTGAGGGGACATCAGCGTGCCAGCAGTCATTTGATGCGCTAAAGAATGCTGACTACCGGACCAGTCCTCATCGCACCGAACCATGACCTAGAGTTTATCATCTTTACAGATGCATCACATGCCGGGATCAGAGCCATGCTGTGTCAACCGGGAGAGGAAGACAACCTGCATCTGATCACGTATGTCAGCAAGAAATTGCTACCCAGAGAGAAACACCTTTCCACAATAGAAAAGGCATGTTTTGCTATCGTCTGGTCCCTACAGAAGTTGAAACCATACACCTGGGGCCGGAAATTTATACAGCGGTACCTCGGGTTCGTTCCAGAGGTCCGTTCTTAACCTGAAACTATTCTTAACCTGAAGCACCACTTTAGCTAATGGGGCCTCCCGCTACTGCTGCGCCGCCAGAGCACAATTTCTGTTCTCATTCTGAAGCAAAGTTCTTAACCCGAGGTACTATTTCTGGGTTAGTGGAGTCTGTAACCTGAAGCGTATGTAACCTGAAGCATATGTAACCCAAGTTACCACTGTACTGTGCACCGATCATTCACCCTTGCTTTGGTTAAGGACAATGAGAACCAATAGCAAACTGATGAAGTGGGCCCTGTTGCTGCAGAACTTCAATATCACCATAAGAAGCGTGAAAGGGTCCCTGAACCTTGTGGCCAATGCATTATCAAGAAGACCCAATGATGAAGGTTAACCATGGACAGTTAATAATTTTTCTTGTTGATAACTGAGTTGCCTAAAATGTATCAAAACCTCTGTATAATTGAATGTTTTGCTATTAGGCAATTGTTGTACTAGAGAGTATGGGAAGTTAAATGTATAACGTAAGTGTAAATATGTTTATTTGCTTTAAACGTCTAATGCCGTTTGATCAAGAGTGTAACTCTGTTCAGTTATCCCTCCTGATCAAATTTCCTTAAGGGGGGAGGGATATGGCTTTTGCCCGTTCTTTTGGAAATGTCTGTACAGGGGGAGAGAAAGGTTAATAGGTAGACCAATAGAAAAGCCAGAGGCGGAGCCTATCTGTTTTTAAAAGGCTTAGCCAGAGGTTTAGTCAGTTGGGAAAAAGCAGTTGGGGGAAGGAGCAGTTGGGAAAGCAGCTGGAATACAGAGGGAAATAGAGAGACAGTTAGTGCAGTTGGTTCTTGTTTGAGGGGAGGTACAAGAGTTAGAGACAGGTTAAAATAAGACTAGGAGGGTAAAGGGTAACAGTGTTTCGAATGCATTTAAAGTTTATTTGTGTTTGCAATAAACGACAATCTTCGTTGTTAACTTGAGAACCCCACTGAGACTAAGTGTTTTACCTGGGAGAACCTGGTTGGCGGCAGCAGATTAGTGGTGTACAGGTCAATAGTCTGTGAGACGACCGGGGGCTCCGTTCGAATGCCACACAAGCATCTTCGCATGTAATGAGGCTTCTCCTTCCTCTCCTCCTGTCTCTCCTCCCATCTGCTCTCCTCCTGCAGTTGCTCACAAATTCTGCCCCATAAAGTTGGGGGATGCTCCAGAGTAGATTTTGCATGGGTGGGGGGGGGGGTATTGTAAGGAGGAGGAGAGGAAAGGTAAGTCTTGTTGTGCAAGTAGATTTTCACTATGCAAGCAGGCAGGCAGACATCACTAGTTGTCACCAATTGATTTCTTTCTCAATTTTTGTCTGTTCCATAGAGGCAGAGGTGAGACAATGAAAGGTCATTCCCTGATCATCTTCCTCTTGCCTTTGACCACAGTATTAACAGTATGAATGATTTTTCTCTCTGGTCTCAGCTTAGTAATTTTGGAAGTGCCTATAATGTATTCAGATCCCTAAAGATTTGCAAGAAGTTTCTGCATATATTGTAGTATAGTTAAGAAGCATTTATGAGATAACATTTACTTAAGAATTCATTGTCTTGTTTTAAATAGAATTTTTACTCCTGATGCATAGGGAGAGCGTCATTTCAAAGGAGGCTAGATACAAATCATTTATCACTAAATAGGCTTTTGCCAGACAAGTCAATGGATATATTTTACAAGGTCTTTCTGACACTTGTGGAGGATGTAACGGCTCCTCATGCAGTCGATTGTCAAGTCACTCAACAAATAAAACAAAACTATCAGCAATTTTAGTTTAGAAAATGTAGAAACATCTCTTGCTTTTTCTCTTCCTAAATTTATAACTTGGAACCATTTATTTGAAGTGCACTGTTACAAGTGCATTTGATTGTTCCTCAAGCACTGCACTTCTAAGGGAACTAGGAATGTTGGAGAATTCCACCAGAAAAGGAAGTGAAAATTGCTGCTATTTGCATTCTTCTCCCAAGTCTGGAACAGGTAGCAATCCATTTAATATGACTGGTATTCAATCACAACATTCTTGGTTTTAGGGTTTTATTTACAGCTTACAACCAATTCCAAATTAATGGTGTGTTTTTGTTGTTTTAACATTGTTTTAATATTTCATTAAAACGAATGATGTGGAAATAATTACATCATTACAACATAAGCTTTCATGGACTACAGTCCACTTCCAATCCAAGTAACTTTATTGTACTAGCCATTGGCCATGACAAATCTGAATCAAGAATAAATACAAGCAAAAGGTGTGTCGTGCCACACATAATGGTCTCTATTTAGATCTCTGCGTCTCTCTTACAGTTCACTGCTATATTGTCCAAGGTCTTCTTTCTGATCTTTTTGGCCACCAAATCAAAAAGGGTGACATTATGAGTCCCTGAAGCGTTTACATCGCTAAGAAGAGGAGAAGGAGGAAGAGGAGGGTCCTATGGTGTAGTGTGGTGTAGTGGTTAAGAGCAATAGACACATAATCTGGTGAACCAGGTTCACGTCCCCACTCCTCCACATGCTGCTGCTGGGTGACCTTGGGCTAGTCACACTTTTCTGAAGTCTCTCAGCCTCACTCACTTCACATAGTGTTTGTTGTAGGGGAGGAAGGGAAAGGAGAGCCACTTTGAGACTCCTTAGGGTAACGATAAAGCGGGATATTAAATCCAAACTTCTTCTTCCTGTGACCATTTCTGGCTGGAAGAGCCAGGAGCTTTTGATTCAGCTACTGGCAGGCTGCAGTAGCTGGCTGGTCAGCTATCAGGACTATACAAATCTGATTGTCATCTAGTCCAACTCCCTGCAATGCAGGAATCTTCTCACAACCGTCCCTGGGTAGGCTTGAACCACCTACTTTCTGGATAAGAGCCAGATACACTGACCCCTTGTGCCACAAGAGGTTGAGTCTTGAAGGTTGGCAGAGAGGTATGGAGAACCACATTTTACTCCCGAGCCACAGGCTCCTCATCCCTAGTATAAGCTTTTTGCTTTGGCCCAGTGAGGCAGCTTTTATGTTCTAAAAAAGCAGGCTGACTGCTTGACTTCACCACTCTAGGTTCAACACTTATCTCTAGTCCTGTGAAATAACTTTCTGAGGTCAGATTACTGTAATCTCAATACACCAACCCGTTTTTTTCCTCCACAGGGAGCATGTAGCATGCAGGCTGAATTGTTGTAAAGCTGTTTTCCCCCTCCTTACTTAATCCTTTTATCAATAGTTTTAGAACTTGCTTTATGATGATAAGTAGTGCTTATTGTGGATCTTATTTTAAATGTCAAACATGCCTCCTTTTTGATATGTAGTTAGATCTCATTGGACAGCATTAGCATTTGCGAACAGAATATGTATGTAATCATTTTTATGTTCAACCATGAATCACTGTATAAATTGTTTTAATAGATTAAAATATGTTATAAAACTAGATTAAAACAAGTTATAAAACCATATAATAATTTTAAAGGGACTTTATTTTATTAAGCAAGATTATGGCTTAGTATAATGTGGAATATAAATTGTCGGCCTAAGTTTGAGATTTTAAAGCAGTTGGATCTGCATTCATTAAGGGGCTTAAGTATGCAGTAAATACCCCATGCACTGGGCCTAGAGACAAGCCTTTTTAAACTTCAGTAACAAGAAATAATTGCAAAATAAAAATAATGCAATTTTGCTGGTTGAATATGGAGGCAAATAAAAATAATGCAAGTATTGGCTTTTGTTTAAATCCTTGCTAGAGGCAACTCTGAAGAGCTTAAATCTTGCCCACTAACAATGCCTCCTTAGCAGATGGTAGAATAGCTACTGACCCTTTATCTTCTTCGAAGGATGAAAAAGGTAGTCTTTTGTGGTCTTCTGGGTCCAAGATGTTGTGAAGTATGCATTGTTTGTGGTTCTTTATTACTGGGTTTTTGATAAGCCTCCAGGTATCTGCTTTCCTGAGTGCTTATATGGGAGCAGGGGGACAGGGATGTGGTTGTTGATGGCCACATGGAACAGGGGGAGGATTGTGTCAAACATATAAAGGGAGGCCAACTGAACCCTAGCTCAGAGGGACTGGAGGAACTTTCCTAAATTGGGTCCTTGTGGAGCTATCACAAGGATTACGCAGCTGCCTGAGGTCTAAAGTTAGGAAGGTTGCCTCTGCCTAATCATTTTGGAGTAAGTCTGAATCCAGGACCAGCTCTGTCCATATAGTGAAGACTAAGTTTCAGGCAGCAGATTATTGGGTGCTGGGGAGCAGTTGTGAGGTGTTGAAGGACAGAGCGGTGTGTACCACATGGCCTGCCTTGCGTCACCTGCTTTCATTTTCACCAGATGATGCTGTCCTATCCCCAGTGTTGAAGTTAGATCTACCTGCCAATCTAGTCAGCTTCTGTATGAGGAATGGGATGGAAGGGTGACCAACATGTTGCATCTTGTTGCAAAATGTCTGGGCTGTGTTCCGCCTTGCCTGTACCACCCGCTTCCATAAGTCTTGCATTAGTTTTGGTTTTCACTTTTAGAAAAATGTAGAAGTTCTACTTCGCTGAAAGGGGAAATGCCTAATGCACAAATTATAAACTGACAAATATTCTTCTCAGCCCTAATTTATTATTAAAAGGGGCTTTTATGGACAAGTTAATAGCAAATGCTATTAGCATGACATTTTTTCTGCAGTGCAAATTAATACTGGTGGTATGTGTCTGAAACAGTCGCACAGATGTTTGACTCACGGTTGTGACTTACACATCACCCAGAATGAGAAAATGCACCCCCTAAAGCAGTAGTTCTCAAAGGGAATGGCGTGCCACAGTGGTGAGGCATGAGAGGATGGCAAGTGTGGCAGAAGGAGTCAAGGACAATCAAACTCATTGAGGTTTTTATGCCTACTTAAGGTACATATGTAAGAGGCTCATTTATAATAAATTTTTGGGAATGATTCATGTTCTTATGTAGCTGCATTAGGAGGGTCGGAGGCAGTGGCCACTGGGAAGACAGGATGCTGGGTTAGATGGTCCATTGGCCTGATCCAGAAGGGCTCTTCTGGTGTTCCCAGGAGGAGCAGGATAAGAGGGCTGAGAGTGATGAAGCTGGAGAGGTGAGGATGTCTCTTCCACAGCTGACATTAAGTCAAGCCCAGTTGTGCTCTTCTTTTAAAGGTGGTGTTGGTGATGGTTTGTTTTTTAAAAAATTAAAATAGAATCAGAACAAGACAAATTCTTGGAATAATTTTTAGTTGTCTGTCATTTTAATCCTACCCTTTTCTCAAGGAGTTCCGGGTACATAGCTCTTCTTCTTTCTCCTCTCCATTCTGTTTTATTCTTGCCACAGCCCTGTAAGAGAGTTCAGGCTCAAAGACTGGCCTGAGATCACCCAGTGAACTTCATGTGTGGATCTGGGCCTGGCTGCGGGGGCTCTTAAGTCAGATGTCATGTGGACACCACATAGGCATCTGGTAACTAAATGGAACCTCCATGTTTAGAGGCAGTGTACCTGTGAGTACCATGTGTTTCTAGAGACAAACAGGAAATGGCCATCACCCCTCATAACAAGGTTGTGACCTAGTTTAGTAGTCTTTATTGCTGGTACATTGTTTTTGTACGCTGCTTGCTATGACTAGCAGTGACAAATATGGAACCAGATATTGACCATCTTGTTAGCCAAAGGCAGGCCCAAGTTTATGTTGATTAAAATTGTTCTTCATTTTAAATATTGTATTGTTTTTCCTGTTTGTTTTTTGTGTGCACTACAAATAAAATATGTGCAGTGTGCATAGGAATTCATTCATATATTTTTTTCAAAATATAGTCCATCCCCCAACAGTGTCTGAGGGACAGTGAACCAGCCCTCTGTTTAAAAAGTTTGAGGACCCCTGGTCTAGAGAAAGAAGTTTGAGAACCATTGCCCTAAAAAGAAATTAGTGATTGCATTAAATTTGCATATGCTGATGCAGTAGTTGCCAGCAGGGCTGTGTTGCTCTCCTGTATTTCCAGTGCTGAACCTTAGGAAGGACAAGGTAGCAGGGATCTTGGCATTGTGTGGGTACCGTGTCAGGAGCACTGGATTAGTGCTGCCACTGTGTCCACACCACACCAAGCTTCCCACTGTATTGGAGTACTTTAGTGCTAGATAGGAAAGTATATAAGCCTAAGTTCAGTAAAAAGAAATACATAGTACGTACTAGAGAATGTGGAAAAAAGAAGCTGAGAAAGTGGGTCTCCTACGCTCACCTAAATTTAGTAGCTCGGGTTACATATGCTTCAGGTTACAGATTCCGCTAACCCAGAAATAGTGCTTCAGGTTAAGAACTTTGCTTCAGGATGAGAACAGAAATTGTGCTCCGGTGGCGTGGCAGCAGCAGGAGGCCCATTAGCTAAAGTGGTGCTTCAGGTTAAGTACAGTTTCAGGTTAAGAATAGACCTCCAGAACGAATTAAGTACTTAACCCGATGTACCACTGTATGTTTGCTGTTGTCCACATTCTTAAGAAACAACACTTGTAGGACCTGGAAACTGGATGGAGACTTCACCTTGTCAGTGAATGAAAACAGATTATTCTCTGTGAGCTCAGACAGATAATGAGGAGTACATCATTTTTGAATAGTGTTGCTAAAAGGAACACAGGAGTTTGCAACCATTTATAGAGGTAGTAAAAATTAAGGAGGCATTGAAGTTGACAAGTATCAATCCCTCAGCTACTAGAATTGATGGGACTCTGAGTTTGTCTCCCCTGCATTGAATCACTTCAGTTAAAAGGTTGTCAGTGATTTAGAATCCATTTATAGAAAATGCATTCTGTTTTATCTCCTGTAGAAAGCACAGGTTTTCAGTGTCAAAGCTAACCTAATACAGTTCTCTTTATTATAAGACCACAGGTACATTTGTCAGATTTGGAAAACACAAATGAAATGCCTTTATTTTATACTCTGAGGATGGAAAACTTTGGTCCTCAAATGTTGTTTGGCTCCACCTCCCATCAACTCCAGTTTAGGAACACCTTGGTAACGGCTATTTTTGAAAATGCCAACCAAGGTTTTCATAATAGCTCTGAAAGCTGTCCATCACCACCCTATCATGCAGAAACTCTTCAAAAGTCCACCTTATCTCATTAATTTCTTTTTCTCACACCCACCCACTCAATCTGGATGGTGCAATCAGGATTTGATAAGTTCAATTACTACTACTAAATTAATATAATAATGTGAGCAGAGCCAGTTTGCCACTCAAATTAATATTTATTATCACAGCAACATGAAGAGTCCAAAAAGTAAATTGAGTGGTGTGGTAAAATGATTTTATTTGCAAAAGGGACATAGGTTGAGCAACTGAGTAATGCTTTACATTGAGATTATTGCCAAAATAGTTCATGCATAGTTTCAATCCAATACAGTGGAAATTGTTATGGCTTCTACCATATTAAATGAGCTTATTTGGAACTGCCCCCATGTCAAGTAGTCAGATTGGATATTTTAAGATGCAAGATGGTGACCTCTATCAAGTGCTGCCAGTTTCAGCCACAATACCTTATGATATGATCAATTATAAGTAATTCATTTGTTGGGGTTGAGCCCCATTTATATCTGATACAGTGGTACCTCAGGTTAAGAACTTAATTCGTTCTGAAGGTCCGTTCTTAACCTGAAACTGTTCTTAACCTGAGATACCACTTTAGCTAATGGGGGCCTAACACTGCCGCTGCGCCACCGCCGCACGATTTCTGTTCTCATCCTGAAGCAACGTTCTTAACCTGAGGTACTATTTCTGGGTTAGCGGAGTCTGTAACCTGAAGCATCTGTAACCCAAGGTACCACTGTAGTACATTCTGGAATGTACACTAGATTGACTTCATAGGCGTCAACTATAGGGTATTTTATATGGGTGCTCAGCACTCACAGTGCAGGCTCTGACGTGACTTCCTGTTTCTACTGAAAGTTGTGCCAGAGCCTGAAGCGACCTCTGAGACTATGCCGGAGATCCTACCAGGCCTCTGATGCAACTTCAGACCCCAAAGCAACCTCTGAGACTATGCCGGAGACCTTACTAGGTCTCCGATGCAACTTCTGGTCATGTTGGTTCTGGTCATGTTGGAGGTCTTGTGAGGCCTCAGACGTGATCTCCAAGGCCCTGCCAGGCCTCGGAAGCATTGCTGTGGTGCGTTGATGTCATGACGTTGTGGCGCAGGTGCCTGTGGGCACCCATAACCTGGGGCCCAAGTTGGCGCCCCTGATTCATCTATAGATGCAGCTTTTTTCATCCATGTGCGGGTGTAATTATAGTCCTGTAAATAATATGTACTCATAAAATATTTTGACATGGATTCTTGGAATAATACTGTTGTAAACCACCCTGAAAATGTCTAATTGAAGGGTGGTATAGCATTTTTTTAAGAGAGAAGGCAAAATTTTGCCCACTCCAATGCCTGGGGTGGCTGATCTTGAGACCCTTCCCTGGTAGATTGGCAGATGATACTCATTGTCACTTGGGCTGCAAGCTATGATACTGCTTTGTTGAGGGTGAGGTTAGACTTGCTGATAATACATAATAGCCCTTTTGAGCTTTAACCTTTAATGGGCAATGTTTGGGCAACCTTGCTTTATGTTTAGTGAATCAACACTTCTAGGCCCCTTTGTTGGCCCCAATTCTCTTGTTGGCCAGAATAGATTTCTGAGTTCTATGCTCTCCTTTACCTGTGGAGACTGCTATCTCCATGAAATTGGGGCTAAACTACCAGCTTTCCATGTACCCCAGTTCCTGCTGCTCAGAAGGCTTTCAAGATGCACCAGTTTCTGCTAAGTCCCAAAGACCAATGCATCCTACAATCTCATTGCCTAGGGTAGGCTTTCCAGCCTACTCTCTCATCTTAAACACATGGTTAGGAATCTATAGCCCTCCAGATTTTGCTGGACTATAATTCCCATTAGCCCCATGTAACATGAGCAAAGGTCAAGGATGATGGGAGTTATAGTACAACAACATCTGGAGAAACACCTGCTTAAACAGAAGAGTTTGTGCCAACCATGTGTTTTCTCATTTCCCCTGTCACTCTTTTCTCAACCATTTCCAACGAAATGGCTGCAGTAGTTTACAATAGTTCTATATTCATAAAGGCTGCACTATAGCATTTGCGTATTTGTACTCATTTGACCATTCACCTGCCTCCCCCCATTTGATTTCAGTTACATTCTATGGTGCTTTTTATTTATAGTATGTAAGGATATACACAGTGAAGAACAGATTTGCTGTTATAATTACTTTGTATTTGTTTAACTGCCTACTAATCACTATAGCAAATTCCAACATACTATATACCATGTTTACCTTTTTGTCCTCCTATTTCTCATGTTTTAATTAGTTTTTTTATTGCTTAAGAAGAAGCCTTTTGAGTTTCAATTTATTTTTTTTTTTTTTTTAATAAATTTTTATTGAGTTTTCAAATTTTTAAAAGGCAGACAGACTTATAAAGACAAAACAAAAACATACATAATTACATAACGTTGGCTTCCCCGCACCCTCCTTCCCACATTCCAGTTTCATTAATTATCTCAGCAAATTATCTGCTCTCCTCCCTTAAATGTCTCATCCTTTCTTAAAATTTGTCACTTATGCTTGACCCAATTTAAACTTATCCAGTTTTACACAATAAATCTTTTCTCTAAGGACGGCCTAAATTCTTCTCCCATGAATTCCTTCCTTCACATATTGCATCAAAAAATCATAATATAGCAGTTCTAAATCTCAGATTATAACTATTCTCCTCTCCCCTCCTGCCCTGCCCCGGTTTCTGTCCCTTCCCTAACCAATGTCCCAATAGATTGGCTGCTTTAGCCCGGGTTTCTCACATCAGAGGCTCTTAAGCCCCAGTTAGTCTCTCTCCACCAATTTTGTTGGTAATCCATTTTGTTGGCCCTCTCTTCTTGAAGAGGTTCTGTCACCAGCCTCTCATTTTTTCCTCCTTCCAATTCAATAAGTTTCAGTTTCTGCTCAGGACCACTCAGTCTCTCATACTCCTGCTTGTTGAAAAAGCCCCAATCATACTTGTTTACTCTTATATAGTCCAATATTCCAGTTATTCTGGGGGCTTCTTCCTTTATCTTTCTCTCCTTTTGCAGATTTGTAATCCACTTGTCGTTTTCTTTGTTTCCTTTGTTCCCAGAGGTTGCAGGCTTTTGGTTGGTTTTTTCCACCTGAAGTTCCTCTCCTTCTTCTTCTTCTTTTTCCCCCCGCTCCAAAGTTATCTCCTTCTCTGCAGCTGCAGAATTTCTTTCCATCAACTTTGTATCATTGGCAGAGTTGCTCAGTTCCAAACCGAAAGTCTCCAGTTGTTTACTTATTGTGGTACTTTGCTCTTGTAAAGTTCCCACGAGAAAAAACATCCTTTCAATCTCTGCCCATAGTTTCCGTTCTGCAGCCATTGCAATGTCTCTAGTTCCCTCCAGGGGGATTTCCATCATGATTCTGTTCCAACAATCCGTTTCTTTGTAGCTCCCAGCCACTTTAATATTCCCAGTCACTTTGTTTCAAAAAGGTCAATTTTAATGTAGCTTTTTTTAGTCCGAAAAAGTACCAATAACACAGTCCCAAGTCTTTGCCTCCCGTTTGACAGCTCTTTTGACAGCTGTCAAACTCTTTATTCTTTTTCCTCGGGCTCTCACGCAGGGCGCTCCCGGGTCCAAGGGGGGGGGATTACCAGGAGAAAAGGAAACTTTCAAAATTCTCTCTTTTCCACTCCAGCACAATAACTTTGTCATCCAATTCGTGAGAGTTATCTTTTTAAAGCCAAAGTCTTTCCGCCTTAGTACTCCTCTCTTTGCTTTGAATCTTTCTGTGGGGGGGGGGGGGGTGCGGACTTCCTTTTAACACACCCCCGATCGTACTCAATTTTGGGTATAAAAACTTTTAATGCCAAAATTCCCTTCTACTCACGGGTTATTTGTTTCAGTCCAAATTTCAGGAAGAAAGATAGCGCTCTCCGATCATGGCTCGCGGCTTCGCTCCGCCAAGGCAGCGATCGACTCTCAGCACCACGCCACTCTCCGGTCCACTCCGTAGCCTTTAAAAAGGCTCTTCGCGGGTCAGGGAGGGCGATTAAGGTGCCCACCGAGTCACCATGTCCGCAGGCTTCCGCGCCTGCGGTTTCTAAGGGTCCCCGTGTCGCCGGCACGGCAAGACCCGTCCTTAGCGGAGCCGATTCCCTCCAGAGCTCGGAGGGAATCCGCCATTACCCGTTCGCGCTATCCCGGAAGTCCTTGAGTTTCAATTTAAAGAACAGTAATGATTGCTTCTCCTTTGGAAATGAGAAGTGTAAATCTGTTCTTGTATGATCATGTGGCTTGTGCTATAATACAGTAGAACTGCAGGGGCAATCAGGAGTACAAACAAAAAGCAGGAATGACTGTTATGGAATAAAGAGAAATCAAAGTATTGAAAAAGAGCAAGTCTATACCCTGCCATCACTTCTGAACGGTTGTTGTTTAAGGAGCATTCTTTTTTTGGGCGGGGGGGGGGTGTCTTTCAAAACACCACCACCATGCCGTCTGTGTATCTCCCCTTGGAAAGCTAGCATTAGAGCACTCAATTAATTTTGTATGGTTTAAAAATACTGCAATTTCAAAAGTGTAGCTGTTCCACGGTGGAACTTCCACAACTTTTCCCGCCTCCTGCACTTACATATCAACCTTCTCAAGCTGTACCATCAGCAGGAGAGGCCCTGGGAGTGGTGTTGCCTCCACTGTGCTGCCCATCCAGTGATTATAGGCCTTGTCAGTGGTGGCTCCCTATTTGTGGAATGCCCTCCCTGACAAGGAGCATCTGTCTCCCTCGTTGACTTTCAGAGGAATTACAGATACTATAAATATACTATATATACAGATACTATTGACAACCTTGAAATGTTTTTTGCTGGAAGAATAGGTGAAGTTTTAAAATGTGTTTAGATGTTTTTAACTGTTTTCAGTATGCCCCCCCCTACATATTTACTGTCTTGTCTGATCAGGCATGTGCTTGGCACCCTATCTGCAAGAAGGCTAGTGCGTTAAACATGTGGGGAAGGCATATCATGCTGCTTCTGCTAAATCAGGTTTAGAATGAGGATCTTGCTATTTCCAGGTTACTTTTTGATCATTTGGTGTGATATAGGATGTCAGCTATGAGGTAGCAAGTGGCACAGCAACATAAATGCAGGATCCATCATGCAATGAGGGGTGGATAACAGCAATCGACAAACCTATCTTCCACAATTTCTTTAACCTTCTTGTACATTCATCTAGGCCAAATGACCATCACTATATCTTATGGGAATTAATTCCACAAGTTAATTATAGATTCTGTGGGGAAGTGCTTTTCTCTTCTCTGTCCTGAGTCTGCTGCCAATCAATTTAATTGAATGACCCCAAGTTCTTATACTGTGAGAGGATTCCCCCCGCCCCCCGTCTCTCTACTTTATCCACAGCAGACCTTGAAATGATGTAAGCTTTCCCTTTTCTCCTTTTTTGAGCCCTATGCAGGCTGTACAGTGAAGTGTAGAAAATAAACAGATGGGGGCAGGAATGAGGGCACTAGCTTCGCTTCCTGTACCGTTGTTCCCATCTCCTTCAACTTGTGGAGGGGGGCAGTGAAGAGGGACGCGGGTGGCACTGTGGGTAAAAGCCTCAGCACCTAGGGCTTGCCGATCGAAAGGTCGGCAGTTCGAATCCCCGCAGCGGGGTGCGCTCCCGTTGCTCGGTCCCAGCACCTGCCAACCTAGCAGTTCGAAAGCACTCCTGGGTGCAAGTAGATAAATAGGGACCGCTTACCGGCGGGAAGGTAAACGGCGTTTCCGTGTGCTGCACTGGCTCGCCAGATGCAGCTTTGTCACGCTGGCCACGTGACCCGGAAGTGTCTCCGGACAGCGCTGGCCCCCGGCCTATAGAGTGAGATGGGCGCACAACCCTAGGGTCTGTCAAGACTGGCCCGTACGGGCAGGGGTACCTTTACCTTTTATCCTTAAACAGTATAATTTGTATATATATTGTCCCTGATATTGCCTGATATTTAAGTGCTTTCTAAATGTGTCTTGTTTCCCCCCATTTTTTCCAACAGCGCATTATCAGCTTTCCAACTGCATACTTCCTTCCATTGTGAAAACTGTTTAACCTTACCTTGCTTTCTATTCTTTAGCCATTTACCAAACCAGCATCTTATCCCATGACTGCTGACTCAAGTAGCTTTGGTGAGGGACTTTGTTAAAAGCTTTTTCAGTGTTCAAGTATATACAGGGTCTGCCAGATAACTCTGTGTAACCTACTGACACTCAACTATAAATTTCTAACTCTTGTGGTAATGGAGAGCACAGAGAAAATAACTTTTTTGTACTTTTGAAAATGTCAGAAACGGTTTCCTGGAAATAGAAGCACCCTGGAAGGCAAAAGCATATATGTGCCTCTCTAGAAAACTGCAGTTGGAGACCGTAAAACAGAGCTCTAAAAATAGACAATTCATTCTTTAAAATATGTCATGTAGCTGCATGGAGGAAGTAACCACATTGATGCTCATGGCTTTCTGGCAGTGATTCGTGTGAGCTTAGGAGCACATTTTTCACCTGGCCTGCTTGCATGAATCGCTGCTGGGAATTGTCACTGCTCACTGTTGTTGCCATGCTCATATGTTACCACTTCCATGGGCCTCTCAGCACTGAGGATTCAGAGGCTTATTAACTACCTCTCAGTATGCTGTTTCTCTAGTGTTTGGGAGATACATTGGTCTCTGGCAAGCTTTCTATGACTGTCTCTATGTTTTATAGCTAGCACTGAGGTTTTGCTTGTCTGTAGTTACTGATCAATACATTTTCTGTATGCCCTTTGCAATCTTCTTTATTACATCAGGATATAAACAGTCTGTTCAAATATGAATTAGGTAGCAATTTCATCACATTTATGTACCCAGCTAAAACAAAGCTCCTTCATTTCATCCTTGAGTTTGGGTCATATATTCCTGGATTACTGTGCTTCTTCTCTTCGACCAAACTGCTCTTCAGTCATTAATAGATGAACAATCTGTCATCAGCAGTATCGGCCTTATTTTATCATAGGTGTATTCACCATTTTGGCCCTATTTTGGCATCCCTTTCCCCTTTTAAATTCATATTTCCAATTAGCCTTCTCTAATGTTGACTCTTGCCAAGAAAATTTTAATTGTGCTCCATGTCTCCTCCTGGCCTTTTTGTTGTTGTTGTTACTCATAACAAAACTCATTTTCTCTGCCCCAGTCCATAAATGGCTTAAGGGTAAGTTTGTATCTAGAGCAGAGCATTTTAAAAGTTCAGACTAATGATATACTAATGATATATTTCTAGCTCAATTTCATTGTAAGGACCACTGTGAGCTACAAGGTGGTTTTGGCAGCTGAAATAGTTTAATTATACACATGAGGGCTGAGCAAAAATTATTAACATCTAATAAATAAAATGCCTCCCTTTTGAACATACCGGTAATAAAAACAATTTTGCATGGTGCCATCTTTAGAGAGCATCCACCTTGCTCCTAGAGACGACCACACTATGGGTTTCATCTTAGACTGGGTGGATTTATATGCCCAATCAGACACAGGGATCTAAGATAGTGTGGCTCACAGTGTGCTCACTCAATGGAGCAGCATGAATGCAACTAGGAAGCCACCTTCAGTGGACACTGTTGCTGCCGCAGCTGATGTGAACAGCTATTCTGCCAGCAAAAAGTTGCATGTGTCAGTTGCAGCAGCCAGCAAAATGTGGAAACTTGGGAAAGCATTCATGTTGCACCCTAGAAATTTTGCATTAGAGGCACTGCTGCATTGTATACTGTAAGCACTACCATTTTATATGCATTATGGGCTGTAGGTCAGTGGTAGAACAACTGATTAGCATTGCAGAAGGTCCCAGGTTCATTCCCTAGCATCTCCAAGCACAGGACTGGGAGAGACCCCTGTCTGAAACCCCAAAGACCTGCTGGCAGTCAGTGTTAACAATACAGAGTTAAGATGGAACTAATGATCTGATGCAGCATAAGAATGTAAAAATAGCCCAGGTAGGTCATGCCAATTGCCCATCTAGCTTAGCATCCTGTTCTCAGAGTATAGTGAAGCTTTTAATGTTTGATGTTTTATTGTGTCCTCAGTCAGATGGGCAGGGTACAATTAAGTAAAGTGGTACCTTGGGTTAAGTACTTAATTCGTTCCGGAGGTCCGTTCTTAACCTGAAACTGTTCTTAACCTGAAGCACCACTTTAGCTAATGGGGCCTCCTGCTGCCCCCACGCCGCCAGAGCACGATTTCTGTTCTCATCCTGAAGCAAAGTTCTTAACCTGAAGCACTATTTCTGGTTAGCGGAGTCTGTAACCTGAAGCGTATGTAACCTAAAGCGTATGTAACCCAAGGTACCACTGTATTGTTGTTATTAGAGTGGATGCCCACAGCAAGGCTTTCAGTAGGACCTGAGTGCAACAGCACTTGCAGGCCCAGGCACAGAAACCTGAGGTCGCCAGGAGCAGGATTGTGATAGGTGGAAAGGAAGACTGAACAGTACATTGGGATTGAAATGGCCACAACTTTATTGATTACAGATGGCAGTAGACTTTGGCATAGGCATTAGGTATGGACCCTGAATCAACCTGCCCGTTTGTTGGTTGATTGAGCTGGAAACTTATTCAGAAGGGAGAGGGGATGCCACAAAAATGCCCAGCAAGAACTGGAAGGATAAAGGTTCAAATCTCCATACAGCCATTCAGCTCACTGAGTGACCTTGGGCCAGTCACTCTCTCAGCCTAACCTACAGGGTAGTTGTAAGGTTTAAACGGAAAATTCTATGATTCTCTGATCAAAGGTGTGTGGGTGTGGGTGAGAGAGAGAGAGCAGGCATTGTGTTTTGCTTTTTGCTTGGTGACATGTACACAGCAGACAAAATTCCCCTGCTGAAAGTATATAATCTGGAGAAGAATTTTTTCCTAGCACAAATACCAGCTGGATTTCTACTTAAAGCATTCTGTGTGCCTGACTGGTTCAGCACTGCTTCTTTCTGGGGAGAAGGGCAACCTCGATGCCACCAGGGGAGCTCTCCTTTGCATGTATAATGGTGATACTCACCATGTGAATACGAATATTAAATTTATTGCAGGGACTTGGGCTGTAACACATATTATGAAAATTGTCCTAATTGTGTCATTGCATGAGAGAAGTATTGAGAAAGCCATATATTACACAGAAACGCATGGGGGAAATTGATCCTTTCTCTTAAAGGTCTGCATTAACTTGGTAGAGGAAAGGTGTGGTAGGGCTAAATTCCTTGTAGCAAGATTATGAACAGCATTGGAACATGCACCTGCTAACAGCTAGGAGGAGGTTAAAATGAAAAGAACTGAACTTGGAGTTGCTGTAAATCACTCTAATTTAGCAAGTGCCTTCAAGTTGTATTCTTGTCGCTAGGGTGAGCACCTCTTTCATAGTGATTAATGAGATACAATGGAAACCATGAAAAGAAAGGCACTATCTTAAGCTGTTTTTTTGTAGCAATCCCAAAACTTTGTTTAAGTAAAAAAGAAGAAGTTGAACTCATATAACTGTCCAATTTTGGAGAATGTCAGCATTTGTATGTGGTGTGTAAACTCTCCCTGGCCTGATTTAGAATTGGTTCAAGCAAATGATTTCAAGACAAATAAAAATAAAAGATTGCATCTGAAGCCCTACAACGTAGACGCATTGAAATTGATGGGCATGATTAACCCCAGTCAGTTCATTCTAATGAGCCTACTTATTTGGGGTGGGGAGGGGATATAGCAATAACAGTGTATAATGGCAGCATTGCTGCAACATCCATGTTAGGCACATTGTGAAATTGCATTTCCCTTGATTCTTGGCTGGTCTGGACACTGCTGTGCATGTTCACTATGAACGGACTTTGTTATGCAATGCTAATGGAGGCTACACCACAAAACCTGACTTGCTTCTCTTGCCACCAGTCAGTAATGTGGTAACAGGGGAAAAGACAGGAAGGAATCATCAAATCATTCCAAATGAAACTGTGTGATTTGAATTTGTCGAGTTTGCTTTTTGAATGCCCTCCAAAAAATGAAGCACACCTCAACACCATTCATCTGGGATTGCCAACAGTCATGCAGAAAAGGTTTCAGACATTCATGAAATGTATTTACTCATGTCTGAGAGTGCTGACAATAGCTTTGTGGTGTCTGTCACCATTAGTGTTACAGTCACTTGCACCATCTGCTTGGGATGATCAAAATTTGCACGGGATTGTTGATAGTGATTCATACAGGGGTCAGCAAACTTTTTCAGCAGGGGGCCAGTCCACTGTCCCTCAGACCTTGTGGGGGGCCGGACTATATTTTTTTTTGGGGGGGGGGATGAACAAATTCCTATGCCCCACAAATAACCCAAATATGCATTTTAAATAAAAGGGCACATTCTACTCACGTAAAAACATGCTGATTCCCGGACTGTCCGCGGGCCGGATTTAGAAGGTGATTGGGCCGGATCTGGCCCCCAGGCCTTAGTTTGCCTACCCATGCATTAAACTGTGGAAGTTCACTGTATCAAATATATTGTAACTCTTTAAAGTAACACTTCTTATGTTAAACACAGAAACCAAACAGCAAAGGAGTGTAGCTAGATGAATGCACTATTAAATCATTATTACCGAGACAACTATGGGTTATTTGCTTGTAGCAGTTCAGTGAGAGAAAGAGGACGTGCTGAGTTATGAGCTTTCAATGCCCAGATGCCTCCTGACAGTCTTTAAAACATTTAGCACTCTTACTACTGGGACAGGTGGATCTTTCAATTTCAGTTTCTCATTTCCTAATCTGTTTGTTAATACTCATGAAAATTCACCGCATTTTAGTGTGAATTTTCCCCTAATATATACATTTTTGTATGCAATTTTGCCTAATACATTTTGTTGTTGTTTAGTCGTTTAGTCGTGTCCGACTCTTCGTGACCCCATGGACAAGAGCGCGCCAGGCACACCTGTCTTCCACTGCCTCCCGCAATTTGGTCAGACTCATGTTTGTAGCTTCGAGAACACTGTCCAACCATCTCATCCTCTGTCGTCCCCTTCTTCTTGTGCCCTCAATCTTTCCCAACATCAGGGTCTTTTCCAGGGAGTCTTCTCTTCTCATGAGGTGGCCAAAGTATTGGAGCCTCAGCTTCACGATCTGTCCTTCCAGTGAGCACTCAGGGCTGATTTCCTTAAGAATGGATACGTTTGATCTTCTTGCAGTCCATGGGACTCTCAAGAGTCTCCTCCAGCACCATAATTCAAAAGCATCAATTCTTCGGCGATCAGCCTTCTTTATGGTCCAGCTCTCACTTCCATACATCACTACTGGGAAAATCATGGCTTTTACTATACGGACCTTTGTTGGCAAGGTGATGTCTCTGCTTTTTAAGATGCTGTCTAGGTTTGCCATCACCTTTCTCCCAAGGAGCAGGCATCTTTTAATTTCATGACTGCTGTCACCATCTGCAGTGATCATGGAACCCAATAAAGTAAAATCTCTCACTGCCTCCATTTATTCCCCTTCTATTTGCCAGGAGGTGATGGGCCCAGTGGCCATGATCTTCGTTTTTTTGATGTCAAGCTTCAGACCATATTTTGCGCTCTCCTCTTTCACCCTCATTAAAAGGTTCTTTAATTCCTCCTCATTTTCTGCCATCAAGGTTGTGTCATCTGCATATCTGAGGTTGTTGAGATTTCTTCCGGCGATCTTAATTCCAGCTTGGGATTTATCCAGCCCAGCCTTTCGCATGATGAATTCTGCATATAAGTTAAATAAGCAGGGAGACAATATACAGCCTTGCCGTACTCCTTTCCCAATTTTGAACCAATCAGTTGTTCCATATCCAGTTCTAACTGTAGCTTCTTGTCCCACGTAGAGATTTCTCAGGAGACAGATGAGGTGATCAGGCACTCCCATTTCTTTAAAAACTTGCCATAGTTTGCTGTGGTCGACACAGTCAAAGGCTTTTGCATAGTCAATGAAGCAGAAGTAGATGTCTTTCTGGAACTCTCTAGCTTTCTCCATAATCCAGCACATGTTTGCAATTTGGTCTCTGGTTCCTCTGCCCCTTCGAAATCCAGTTGCACTTCTGGGAGTTCTCGGTCCACATACTGCTTAAGCCTGCCTTGTAGAATTTTAAGCATAACCTTGCTAGCATGTGAAATGAGTGCAATTGTGCGGTAGTTAGAGCATTCTTTGACACTGCCCTTCTTGGGGATTGGGATGTAGACTGATCTTCTCCAATCCTCTGGCCACTGCTGAGTTTTCCAAATTTGCTGGCATATTGAGTGTAGCACCTTAACAGCATCATCTTTTAAAATTTTAAATAGTTCAGCTGGAATATCATCACTTCCACTGGCCTTGTTATTAGCAGTGCTTTTTAAGGCCCATTTGACTTCACTCTCCAGGATATCTGGCTCAAGGTCAGCAACCACACTACCTGGGGTATACGAGACATCCATTTCTTTCTGGTATAGTTCCTCTGTGTATTCTTGCCACATCTTCTTGATGTCTTCTTCTTCTGTTAGGTCCTTTCCACTTTTGTCCTTTATTATGGTAATCTTTGTACAAAATGTTCCTTTCATATCTCCAATTTTCTTGAACAGATCTTTGGTTTTTCCCATTCTTTTGTTTCCCTCTGTTTCTTTGCATTGCTCGTTTAAGAAGGCCTTCTTGTCTCTCCTTGCTATTTTTTGGAAATCTGCATTCAATTTCCTGTATCTTTCACTATCTCCCTCGCATTTTGCTTGCCTTCTCTCCCCCGCTATTTGTAAGGCCTCGTTGGACAGCCACTTGGCTTTCTTGCATTTCCTTTTCATTAGGATGGTTTTAGTTGCTGCCTCCTGTATAATGTTACGAGCCTCCATCCATAGTTCTTCAGGCACTCTGTCCACCAAATCTAAATCCTTAAACCTGTTCCTAATACATACATTTTTGTAAATCAGTTTTCAGTAATGTGTCATTCCTACCCTTTGGTTTGCCTTATCCTCCTTTGCAAAGAGGACTCACAAAGTTGGGATCTAAATAGAGGGGGTTGAGGAGAGTGATGTGGGGCCTGAAGGCCAATTCAGAAAGGAGGAGGAGCCTGGCTTTATAAGCCTGCTGTTCCCTTGAGTCCTTCCTTTTTGCCATTTAACTGTGCCCTCCCTCCCTGTATGCAATGTGGGTTTCAGCTAGTCATCTTCTAAAGGGACTGAGGTGGAATCTACACACATATAAAAACCATTCTGAAAACACATCGAATTTTCCATAAGGCTCACCATCGCCTTCTAGTGTCATGTTGTATATTGCACTTGGGTGTGCATGTTGAGTTTGTTTATTTATCAACTAATTAAATAAAAACACCCAGGGCTCACATAACAAGGAGGGAGGCATTTTCTCCCCACAGCTGTATCACTTGTCCAGAGATCTGGCAGGATCTGGCCATATCCAATACATAGCCTATTAGTTTCATGCCAAATTTTGTTAAAATAATTGCCATTTTTAAAGATTCAGCTCACGATATGAAATGGCACCTAGTGGTTTCCAAACATAGACAAAAAGCAGTTTCTCCACCTTGGGAACCCACAGAGCTTCATTTTATACAGAATGACTCAGAACCTGAAATATATATTGAAGTGGAGGCAGCACAAAGAAACATTAGAATTGTTTAAGAATTCACAGACGCAGGGCTGAACTTTTTTCTGCCTTGTGCACACCCCAAAGTAAGACACCACATGCTTTTTCAGATATGAAATGTCAAATAGCAGCAGACCAATTGGTAATATGCATTGATAACCAACCCCTGCATCAGTTGAAGTAATTTTGTGGTGAATTTGGAGAGGATGAATTTGTTTCCATCACAGTGATTTGCAAAGTTTTCTTTCTTGAGCAAATAGTGGCCCTACATGTCTTGCAATGCCAAGGAGATGTTGTAAACTAATTTATTTGTTTATTATATTGATCCATCACTTTTCACACACTAAAGACTGTCCCCAAGTGTATTGCAAAATGACTATGAACTAATTGTCAGGACATTTTAAGCATGCTTTGTAAAGTGGATAATCTCTCAGATCTCAAAAATCCTATCAAACCTTTCTATGGTTGGCGATAAGGGGTTATTGCTAGAATGTGAATCTCTGTTTCTTGGAAGCATAACATAAATTCCACTCCTCCTCTGACAAAATATCTGTGGTTGTTGGGTGGAGGGCGGGGGCACAGACTGCGTTTGTAAGCTCTTTCTCTTGTCTTTGTAATGAGGCATTACAACCCTTTTGCTGTGGAATGGTTTGGTGTCATCACTTCCAAAGTCATTTAATAGCTGTACTAGATCTAAATCTAAACTTTATGTTCATATTTTTTTCCCCTTGCAAGCTGCTCACAAGGCTCGAGTCAGCATTGGTCACAGCTGAATGCCTGTACTTGATGCAATGGCACCCACCCAAATGGGAAACGGTAGATACACCTTGTGTGTGTGGGCGGGGGGAATATTGTTCTCCTACATTTGAAACAGCTCAGCCATGTGTCTCTCTTTCCCCCAAAACTTTGGGTGAGAAAGAGAGAGATAAAGAAGTTCACAGAGTGGCATGCACACTATATACTTTTTAAATTAGCGTAAGGGTAGAGGATAAATTTGATTCATTTTGCACTTAATGGAGAATCAACTTAATTTGCACTTTCCAGATAAAAGAGAATGTAGGGGGGATCCTTTGCAATTCACACTTTTCCAGATTTTGCAGTGCAGCTCTCCAGCCGTGTAATGTGTAAAAATACCCACCATATACCAGAGTGATAAATGTGTGTGTGTGTGTGCGCGCGCGCACACACACACACACACACACATATGATATGTGCAAAAATAACATCCATAAGGCATTCTACAGTATTGGGGGGAAATGTCTGTACAACGAATGTGTTTTTTAGGGACAATTGCAAACAACATGTTCATTTGCATAAGAAATAAGTGGATGCCACACCATGTCAAACTTATCTCTTTTGGAAGTTCCTTGTACAACCCTTCGGTGACAGGTGAGTCTTTTTGATAAGGCCACATCCCACACAGCATTAAACCATAGATTCATTTGTATTTCTGATTGCTTTTTCCACTGCTGGGCTATCAAGCCTGCTTAGGTTAATATACTTCCAATTGTTTAAATCCTGTTGCTCACTTTCATAAATATTTGTATCGTTGCTTTGGCCTATTTAATAGCAGATGTGACAGTTATTCCAGGGTATTTAAAGCAGCCATGGACTATGGCTGGGAATGAGTTAGAGAGAAGCCAGACTGACCGGACAGATTATTATTTTTGAATAATTTGCAAACCTGTCACTTTGCAGAATATATTGTGTTGCTCCAATATATAGGGGAGGGCCTCCCAAAGGTCCTGGAATGTCATCTGCAAACATGTTCACTTTGTGTTCTACACCTTTCTTTATTGCTTCCATTACTTATACAAAGCAGCCTATATGGACTGGCTTGCAAGCTGCAGGACCATTGTTTGAAATTTAAAGGGGGGGGGGGACTCTACTATTTTGAATGGTTAAGGTAAGCAGAAGCTCCTATCAGCTTTCCTATTCCAAATATTTGAGACATATCTCTTTTGCCACACCCATACACACAAGAAATTCAGAAAATAACACCCCACATTTTCATGTACGTACAAGAGGTAGATTTGCACCCAGCACTACTTCCAATCACATATTTGTTACTGAGACAACATTGCAGAAAGAATCATTCAGAGGAATTGCACCACCAGGAATGTGTGAAGAACACAGCGAACCCTTAAGGGAAGACATTGCAGACATACTGATTTTACAGCATTAGAACTGTCACATATTCCTCTAAAATCCTGGGAATTGTAGTGTCACAAGACTGCAATTAACACTCTGTTAGAGACCACTAGCCTATTAAATTGCTTAGGATGAGAGAATAACTATTAAATCAATGGTATAGATATGCCTGAAGGAGCAGAAGCCAGCATAGTAATGACTGGGCAAGTGAGAACATGAACAACTATGTGCCAATTCACACACGCCTGTCATCAGCGGAACATACATGGTGACTCACAGCTGAATGTGTGAGATAACAGAAATATTGTACTTGTGCTTTCGTCATATGCTAAAGACACACTTCTTTGCTCTGGCCTTTTGACACCCAAGATATGCATTTTTGGGACCCACTCTGTGACTGTAATGTGTTTTAACATTGTTGTTTTTTATGTTGGAGTTTAGATTGTTGGGACCTGCTGATGAAGAATGCTTAATAAATGTAATGATGGTGGTGATTATGTTGGTGATAATTTTTTTAAAAAGCATTCTCACAGCTGCTGCATGAGGAAGGCTAGTAGTCTCTTTTTACAAGTCGGGAATCGTAGTATTTGTTTTCCAAAGCTGCAAAGATTCCAAGCTGAGATGTGATTTGAACAGAGATCTCTGAGACTTAATTCTGCTTCATTCTCTCTCCACTGTGATACCGGGGAAGGGAAACCCCTGATAGGACTCTGGTAGCACATGCTGTAACTATGCCTAGACTGGATTATTGCAATGTGCTCTGTGTGCAGGATGGCCGGCCTATGAGGCCATGTGAAGCGTCCGCCTCAGGTGTCAGGATCTGTCCAATCCATAGGGATGGCAGATGAATCCGCTAATGCAGAGGTGCCACTGCTGCTTAAAGCTTCATCCAGGTGCCGCCTGCCACTGGCCCTCCCCTTCTTTGGCCTCAGCTCCTGGCTCACCTTCTGCCCCCTTTTCAGCCACAGACTCCTGCGCAGCCACAACTCTGCCTTCTTTTCACCAAGACTGGAGAGGGGCAGCAACTGGAGGAGGAGAAGTCAAAGCCACAACTTCACAAATGCTGATCTTCAACTCCCTCTTCTTCCATATGTTGATCTCAGCTCCCACCTTTTCCCAAATGCTGATCTTTCTCTCCCTGATGCAAACTTTCCCCCACTGCTTTCCAAGCCCACCCTGATACAAACTTTCCCTCCCCTCTTTTCATCCCCTCATGCCAACTTTCCCTTTCCTCCTATTTGTTCTTTTTAAATCACCCACATGCATGGCTATTACTTTCACTCACTTCACTGCAACAGTTCTGTGACAAATTCATGGTTGCATGTGAGATGCACCTCCATCTCACTAAACTGGCAGGAGCCGTGCCATTGTGTGGTGTGCCTCAGGTGCAATGATGTCTTGGGGCCAGCCGTCTGCATGGGACTGCCATAGAAGAGTCTTCAGAAACGTGTGTTTGTCTGTAGGTCCAAGATGCAGTAGCAAGGAGTGCTTGCTGCCTGTGCTGCTTAGCGATTTGTTTCCAGGCTCAATTCAGGGTGGCTGTCCTTACCTTTTAAATGCCTAAATGACTTAGGTGGTTACTGGAGGGACTGCCTTTTCCTGCCTGCCTGCTCCTTGAGATTTCGTGAGGAAGCACTTCCCTGTGCCCCACCTATGAGGGAAGTCAGGTTGGTTAGGGTGAAACAATAGTGCCTTCTAAATGACTATGCCAGTATTATGGAACACCTTCCCCATAAGGCTGGCATGGTTCTGTCTTTGATTGCTTTTTTGCTGGCTGGTGTATCCTTTTTATTCTGGTAGGCTTTTCATTGGCCAGGCTGAATTGGTTAGGGTTTTATCTGCTGTGTCCATCCCTGTCAAGTTTGCTAATTTGTGATTGTTATATTGTGATTTCTTAATACTGTTAATACTAGCAGCATATTTTTATAATGTGGTTATAATGACTGCAGTCTACCTTTTGTATACATTTGTATCAGAAGGGCATTTTAAATGAATAGGTACATGATTTTGGAACTCACAAAGCTGTTCTGAAAGTCTCTCTCACCCTCCATTTTTGCATAGAATCACTTTACAAAATCACCACTCCATTTTTTCCCTTGCCAGATAGACCAATTTGCTTTAATGTTCAGTTCACATGGCAAATAGTCAAAGCATGAAATGAAATCCAATGAAGCATTTGGAATAAGAAATGTAAACTATTTCAAAACATAAAAACACAATAACTTGACTGGGATCTGCTAAATAGCTCTTGGGCATTTGTCCGCTGTAGTTTGGTTTAAGTATTTTTTTTAAGGTTGTATAATGTAGTGCTGCATAAACGCAAGGCTATGTACTCCCTTCATAATCCCACCTCATTAACCACAAGGACATAGCCCATAATAGTCCAGTAAACTGCACCGCAATACAGAGGATTAAATTTTACTCCTGTGCACTGACTTGTCTTCTAGCTACCAAACCTTTAATGTTTCCTATGCACCATGCATCTGGAAATAACATGGTTATTCTAAGAATTAAAAGATGTGTGCCTCTGTAATGAACATTAGCAAATCCTATAGGATGTATTGTAAGCACAGCTTTAATCATCTGATAATATAAAGGACTGTAGGCCTCAGGAATTCCTCAATGCAATATTCTGAGGTGAGGAAATTATGCAGCCTCTCTCCCCTCCTTTTTCCATGCTGTAATGTTTATTTGTGATAGACTTTAGCATCTCAAAACAGTGACATGTTTATGGCCCAATACAGGAAGCACAGCAAATCTATAGTATTGTAATGTGCTAAGGAATTTAATGATGGATTGGATGATGCTACTATCAGTGATCAGCTCAGCTGCATGTGTAAGCACTGACAAATCTTGAGTGTTTAACCCACTGTGTGATCTCAAACAGAAATCCAAACAACAAAAAGGGAGAAATACACAATTTCAGTTTTATTAAACAGTAAATCAATCACAACAGAGGATAATTGCCGAACACTGATGGCTATTTGCCATCTTCAGGAAATGAGGATTATTAGTCATTAAATGTGCTAGTTGCTTTATCTTGCCCAAGGCAACCCCCCTACACTTAAAGCATCCTACCCAGGATTAAATTACAGATCTATTTTTAGTTATGAGTAGATTAATAATATTTGCAACACATGGTCTCTTTTTCCTCAGATAGAAGCAAGAGCTAGGCTTTTTTCAGCCATTCCATGGCCATGGTTTTTAGATAGAAGAGGCAAACTTTCCTGGAACTGTCTCATCTGAGTGCCTTGGATAAGGGGGTAGCTAGGGATGGGGGATAAATTCAGTTCACTTTTCATTTTAATATAAAGCTGCCTAATTCACTTTCCAAAACAATGCTTGAACCAAAACAGACATTCTTCCAGATTCTCATTTCTCTGAATTTTGTTATCAATTCTCCAACTATTTAATGTGCACAAAAGTGTGTATATTAGGATGCGTGCACAGAAATGACTTTGTTATTGAAAATATAAATATGCATTGTATTAGAGGAAATTTCTTATTAAAAATTGTGTATGTTGGGAAAATGTGCACAGAGGACTTAAAAAAAAACCCACACACTTGTGTAGAAATGTGGAGAACTGAACTTCTGCTTGGACAAAGGAGAAAATAAGAGAAACTGAAATTGATGGATTTGGTCAACCCTAGGGTAGTCAACATGGCACCTTCCATATATTGGACTCCCAACTCACATTAGTTCCTGCTAGTATGGCCACTGATCATGGATAATGAGAACTGTGGTCCAATCTGGGGGGCACCATGCTGTCTACTCCTGCCTTAGCATCACCTCTTTACCGACACTACTGTTCTTGCCCAACCCACTTTGTTCTTCATCACCTTTTTATCTCCTTTGCTCAAGATGTTGCCAATCTCCCCTTACCAGTAATGATTAATGACTATATGTGATCTGTGAGATACGTAGTATACTTGCAATACGTGAGATTTATAATAAATGCCCTTGGAAGCAAAATGCATAAATGCCTTGGGAAGCATCTTTGTTAAAAGCAGAAACCTTTCTATATAATAGAACAAGAACTAGGATGGTCTGAAGGACAAATGAGTCCACCAGTTTTAGCTAAGCAGGTCTGGATCTGGCCACTGCATGGGTGGTAAACTAATGTATTCCGTCTGGGTTCTGTAATGGAAGATGGGACAGAAATGAAATGGAAATAATTCTTATATAACTTAACACTGCTGAACTCTCCAATGCAGCACACTTTTTGGCAATTCCCTCCAAGTTTTGCCAACTTTATACTGGTTCAGATAAACTAGTCTGGGTCTGCCACCAGCCAATCAGAGATGCCTTTTAAAACTGTAAGTCACTGGGCTTCACCTCATCCACCCTGCCCTTTTATAAATATTTTGGTTCATACAGACCTCAGTCAAGAGTAAATGCAAATAATGGCCAGTCTCTTAAGGCCTTCACCGGTCTCTCCAGGGGGAGCTAGCCAGTGAGTACTCAAAAAGTAACAGGCTCGGTTGCCTGTTTATCGGATAAAGGCAGGTGAACCTAGGAAATAAGGCTGAAAATGGGAGTGAGCAGGAGACTGTGAGTTGAGAGATAAGTCCATGAGCTGCAAAAGTGGGGAAAGTTTTTATATTGGCCTGAAACGATCTGAAGCCTCTAGCAAAATGAGAAACAGATACATAGGCTGTTGCAGTTGTGTAATGTCTTGATGAGTAACAATATTGACATAGAGGATTAAGGCATAATATGCTGGTGTGGGTCTACATGCAGCGCTGTTGGCAGATTTGTCACAGAAACAGCAAAATTGGATTGATGAGTAGAGATGTGTGAGCACCTTGTGTGTATCAGATTGTCTTAGAATTAGCAAAATATGTATGCATGAAGATTTCAGAACATCTTTTCTACATACAATTCAAAGTGCATGCATTTTTTTCCATGTTAATTTATTTGGTTTGAGTCATGGATATGGACTTCATGCCAGCATTACTTTCTTGATTTGAGATTAAACCATATGGAATCTCTGGGGATCAAGGGTAACAGGGCTGTTTTGCTAATTAATTTTAAAAAATCAAATAAAAGTCCCCCCTTTTGTTGTTTTCTCTTTATTTCTTTTTTGGTTGGGATGAATTAGACCATTCAAACATGGAACTATCAGTGGAAAAAATAACTAAAAATGGGACTGGGCTGCTGACTTATAAATCATTTCCTTTCTGATTGACCAGAATGCTTCCCCTGACTATTCTCCATGCTAGAATAGTCACTATCCATTTCATCAATTAATATAGCACATCAAGTGTTCCCAAAGATGCAGAAACTCATGTCAAATCAGATTGCCTACCTACATAGAAGTTTTGGAGGAAATGGCCAAATGCTATAGATAGTTCAGATGGATGTAGATTGGTTTTTGAATGCCTAGGAGCCTGTGACTGACCTATTATGAATATTTTAAAGGGGATAACTTGCATGGGATTGAAAATTTGGAATTTGACTGACTGCATTCTGATTGTCCAAATCACATTTACATTGAAAAGAGAGGAAACCATCATGCTCTGGCAAGGCACAGTATTATCTTAAATAGCACCCAATCATATTCTTCCTCAAATCAGTTGCAGAATTCCATTTGAGAGGAGAATCAGGCCTCCATATCCCTTTAGAGCCAAAGACACTTTTCAGATAAAACCATTCACACCCCTTCTAACTTTGATGCCATGGTTGATCAGATCCACTTTTTGTAGCTTTGGAACTTGCTTGTCCAGTTGTTAGGGATACTCTTTAGCTTGTAAAGAGTGAGGATATGGACAGGATTCGTGAAGTGAGATTTACCACGTGTATCTGGCTCATAAAAGCTGCCAGAAGGACACGGGGTGACTGGGTGATGTAGGGAGGCTCCTTGATACCTTCCTGCATGAGGAAGTTGCTTCAGAAAGCATTAGAGGTAGTGGTAAGGTCTTTTTTTTTTTTTATTACCGAACCCCAATATATTTGGGATAATTTCTGACTGGTCTCCATTACTCTGTTCTTGGACAAGGTGCTTAAGCATGTGGAAGTATCTTAATGCCATGTTTTCTTGGATGGTTTTGAATCCTCTAGAGCCATTTCCATTTGGTTGCAGGCCTAGATAGAGGCTGAAGACTGGTTTAGTTGCCTTCATAGTTTATACAGTTGAGACAATGGTAGCCTGCCCCTGTTGGTTCTGTTAGCATGCTCAGCAGCTTTCGATACCATCCACCATCGTATCATGGATCACCTGAGTGGCACCATTCTGAGATGCCAGTTCCTTGCTAGAGGGGTGGTTTCAGAAGGTGGTGCTGGAAAACTCCTTGGCCCACTTGCTTATTGCGTCTCATAGGGTTAATATTATTATTAATTATTCATTAAATTTCTATACTACACATCATCTGAGGATCACAGGGTGGTTTACAATTAAAAAACACAAAAATATATAACTTACTAACAAACAAAACAATGCCCCCCCATTCTGCCCCCCTCCCATGCCACTTAACATCTACGTGAAGCCACTGGTAGATTGGAGTTTGGTGTCATCAGTATGTAGATGACACCGAACACACACAGACTCATTTCCATCACAATCAAAGGAAGTTGAATCTATGTCTGATGATGATCATGGACTGGATGCAGGTGAACAAACAGAAGCCTGCAAGAAAATGGAGGCAGATCAAGGAACTGGGGTTCAGATTGTTTTGTATAAGGTTTCACTCCCTTTCCCATAATTTCCTCCTATATTTTTATAAACCCCAATTAACATATAGCCAAACATTTCCTACATTCATTATTGGATTGAGGATGGAAAGCACCCAACAATCCTGAAGTGATTAAAGACCAACTGCTTTGACTTTTTTTCCTATAGATTACATGGTTCTGTTTGCCTAAAACTGACTTGTCTGCTGTTGCCATGTTTGCAATCAAAAATATATGTTCCTGAAAAGAATAACGGCATGACCTGACGGAAATAGGTTTGGAGCAGAAATTACCAACAGCTCACCTTGAGCCGCTAACTTGAAGTACTTCTCAAATCCAAACTGAGAAGGAGCTGCTTGTTTTGTCAAAATGACTACTGTGTTCAGGTTGTTAAGTAATTTTTAGCTGCAATTTGTTTTTGTCAATAACTTACTGTTCTACAGAAGAAATAGTACTGAATTAATGTCCCACACTTCTTTAGTCTGTTTGTCCTCCTCCTCTTACTCCAGTGCTTTGCCAATGCCATTGGGAGATTTACTTCCCAAAGGCCAAGAGGGAGGAGAAAGTGACCCACTATTGTTTAAGAACTGCAAAGGTGGATAGCACTTCATTCTGCCTGAAGGAGGCATTGCTGCCGTTGTGACAGCAGCACATTACTCCAAAACCCAGCAATTGTTGAGCGTAGCAATCAGCATGTACAGGCTTGATGCTGTGTCAAGATTAAAATGCATCTTGTACTATTTAAATATGGCTCTAGACAGTTGGCAAGTCTAATAAAGCAGAAGCACAACAACCAACTTGTGTATTTGGCAACCCAGTAAGCTAATGCTTGAGACATTTATGCTTATGATTATATTCATTCTTTTAAAATGAACCAAACTTCTTGTTTCAGTCCTATCCTTTCATTTTAAAGTTAAGTGTCTGTAACCCAAACAGACTGAAAACTTAGCATAACCAATGAAGTTTTGCAGTTGTTCTATCAGTAACCTTGATATCAGGCCAGAATGTCCTTAGCAACTGCTTAGCGACCACATAGCAGCAAGAATACATTTGTGTGTATGTGGATATTTTTTTCCCTTCCAAAGGCTGAGAGCAAAGAAGTAGTTGGGGGCTGTGGATATGAGGTGTGAAGATCAAGCTGGAATTGGGATGCAAAGCAATTTGCTACTTGGAGAGATTGTGGGCCTATATAGTGGATGTTCCCATGCATATGAAGAGGATAATAACAGAGATATTTTTTGGACCTAGAACATGGATTTTGGCACTGCTTTGCAACTTTATGGTATTCTGGATCCTGTGGGAAAGGACTTTGTTTTCCATCCCATGTGTCTAAAAATGCCGTTCTTTCTCTGTGCTAGTTTGGAGAAGGCTATAGAAAGAACTCAAAGGGACGATGTGTTGACAGGCTCCTCCTTCTTTCAAGCCTCACCTTTCCCTTTTTTCTGCTTGCTATAAGGATTCCCTGGACAGGATCTTTGATGGGAATAGTAGTAGACTTCACCCTTCTGTCACCTTGCATCAGGCATTGTTCATTTGACCCTAATGAATGACATGCCAAGGAGGCCCAGACAATATTGGTAATTATAAATAATTATTCTAAGTAAAAATTGTAACCTTCCAGAATAGAAACAGAATGGGGAATCTAGATTTCAAACAAATGAAAAATGGAACAGATGGATTGGGTATCCCTCCATGCTGCTGCGTAGGCTCCAGTATCAGTCCCTCCATTTGTCCATGAAAGGGGCACAGAATAACTGCATCAGCAAAGTTTGAAGTCGGCTTTCAGCAAACATGCAGTTTAGTCAATTAAAAGTTCATGAAATATCGTTAATTAAAATGTGCAGAGAATGTGAGAAATCATTTAGTGAGGTAAGTTCAATGTATAACAAAGATTAATGGGAACAATATGGAAAGATAAATGTTTGGCTGAACTTTAAGAAAATCTTCTTGACAGTGATGTATATTGCTCCAAAGAACTTTTCCCAAGGGAAGTGATACAAACCCATTATCAGGGACATGTCATGCCAGAGAAGATAAGAGCTGCAAAGGTGACAAAAGTTCACTGCTTGAGGAATCACATGTGGTCTGAAGAAGGAAAAGGTATTATTGCATATCTTGCTGGTTGTGTGGCTATCATTCATTGGTTAAATCTTGATGACTTACTTGTGTGAAAAGGCCACTGCAGATTAAAGAGCATAGATGGTGCTTTAAGTATTGCCTACATGCAATCACTAGGGGGCAGGGAGGAGTGTAGCTCAGAGATAGATCATTCTATTTTCTTGTATCAGACCCAAGGTTCAATCTCTGATGTCTCCAATAATTATTATTTTAAAATCACAGGCAATACAGTTGGGAAAGATCTGAAACCGAGATCTGGAGATCCACTAATAAGTACAATAAATATTATTGGGGCTAGATATACCAACAGTCTACCTCAATATCAAGGTATTATTTTGTACGTGCAAATACATCTCTTCTAAATGAGCACAGATGTAATTTTCAGCTGTGTTTCACCGAGTGATTTACACATGTATGTGTGAACAAAACCTCCATAAAACAATCCAGCTTCTCATACTCAAATCCCTCATGGGTTTCTTCTCAAATTAACTCAAAAACAAAACAAAACTGCACCTGCTCATGTCTGATTTCCAGTTGATTTGGGGAAGCGTTGTATTCTGTGTTGCACGGCTGATTAGAACGAGCAGACCTCTGTACATTGGCTTAATCATTCCAAGTAGGCAGAACTGAGAAATACACTGCACTGTATGTATTCATTTAATTTTACCTTAACATTAATAAAATGCCATTCCTTATTGTAAAGCACCAGTCAGTATTTTTTAACAGGGGAAAATGTAACAAATGACAAATCTACACCATTAAAAGCAAACAACAGAAGTCTCATAAAATGATTGCAAAGTTGAGATAAAAATGTTTTAAATCATTCATGGCATAGTAAGAGCTGAAATTTTAAATGGAGGAAGGAGGGTCCCAACAACTACAGCATGTTAATTGCCAGCTCTAAACATGCAAAGGTGTAGTCCAGGCATCCCCAAACTTGGCCCTCCAGCTGTTTTGGCACTACAACCCCCATCATCCTTGACAACTGGTCCTGTTAGCTAGGGATGATGGGCGTTGTAGTCCCAAAACAGCTGGAGGGCCAAGTTTGGGGATGCCTGGTGTAATCAAGCAAAAGATTCACCACTGCTGAAGCTGCTATGGTGAAAATGTCTAGTGGTGATTTGTTCATATCTGATCATATGAGAATGATCAATGAGGTATGTGGGAGTACTTCCACACAGCAGTTGGCTGTGGACTCGACAGCACTAGTAAGTGCTGTCCCTTCTTCCTGCTCCCATTTAATCTGGATTTACCATTTTTGTAGGGCTTGTTTAATTATTGCATTTTCCAATGGGTAAGATTCAGTTTACATGGGAAAATAATAAGAGAGGGCATTTTGGTGAGGATGCTGTGTGGGTATTTCACAAAATCTGCATGTACAAGCAACACACAGTCACCAATAAACTGCTGCATGGAATAGCCCTGATTGAAAACCATACAGCATCCTTCATAAATGTGTGCATAAATGTAAACCAAATGTGAAACAAAGGTCTTTGATGGTTTTGTTTGAGGGAGGCTTTTGAAGAATTTCAGCAACTTCAAGTTAAAAATACTCTTAAGTACAGGGATAAAACTTGACTTTATCTGGTCGCTCTCTTAGAATCTGTGGATTGAATTACTTCCTGCACTTGCCGGTGCCTGCAGTATGAAAGGATATACACAGATGGGTAGGGACATGTGAATATCTGAGGTTAGAAATTATATAAACAATAAAATTAAACGCTGAAATGTGTGAGCAGGTGAAGGTTTGTTTGCAAGAGAACCATGAGAGAAGAACGGAACAATGTGTACACAGAAGCTATTGCTATACCGTTGATGACAAAGAAAGGAGTGAAAGATGAGAAAGTTGCTATGCCTTGTGATTAAACCAGTAGAAACTAGTACAAGGAAGTGTTGCCATACACAGACACAACTGCTCCTTTGCTTGTAAATGTATAAATGTATGTGCTTTTTTCATATTTGGTGTGCTACCCACTCAACAACTTGCTGGTTGAGGCTGTGTTGCACTGACCTTGGCTAAAAGACTAAGCAATCTCTAGCCTTTTTAAACTGGGGGAGGGGTTATTGCTTTGTTGTATATTTTTGTGGTTTTTTAAATAGTGAACTGCCCTGTGTTGAATAGTAGTGTAGAAATTTAATTATTATTAATAATACATGAATGCATCATACCCTCAGGCTTCCCCTTCACTCATTACCTATATAGGATTTGGGGGGCGGGGGGCGGGCGGGAGAGAAACAGCAGAACCACCACCTACAGTACCCTCTCTTAACATGAGGAAAGAGGAGGTGGCTGTTGACTGGAGGTTTTTCAGCAGAAGTTGGATGGCCACCTGTCATGGATGATTTGAGAGTCCTGTATTGCAGGGGGCTGGAATAGATGACCCTCGGGGTACCTTACAATTCTATGAGTCTATGATGCTAAGAAAAACAGAGGCATATTTAAGGAAGCCCCACAAGCCTCCCATTCTCGCGCACCCTTTTTATGAAGAAACAAATTCTCCTTCCCTCCCACCATTTCCAAAACCCCAATTTCCACCCACCCTTCACGACTCACTATACAAATTAAAACTTTAAAAAAGTAGATAATGCTGATGAGTGGCTTCTTCCTCTGAAAATTGCCATTTAAAATTTCTGATGTCCAGACCCCGCAATCACAATTCAGGCAAGGGTGGCACGTTCTCGAAGAAGTCAGTCAATCTCCCGCGCGACAGACAACCCAATACATCTCGGTGTAAATGCAGAAGCCTTCTCTCCACTACCAGCTACGGCCACCCACCTGAGCCTCAAGCAAAGGCTCCTCCCTGGGGGAATGTCTGTCTCTCAGAACGTGCTTGCAGCCGAGGGAATGAATTGCGCAGTGTCCGGGCAGAAACAGCCCACTGAAAGGTTCTGATTGGCTAACAAGGTTGCCACGTGACCCATCCTAGTCCCCTTTGTGCTGTATGGTATTCCTGTCACTTGATTGGCTAGGCGGCTAAGCAAGAAGAAAAAGACGCCATTTTGTCTGCTCACAGTGTTCTCAGGAATGCTGCCTTATTTTGAACTTAAACGGTCAGAACTGAAGAACTGCTCCTGTCCGTTGCAGTGTTTTCTCACTACCTACAGAACAGGAGAGTAGCAGTGAGTTGCAGAAGTCTCTGTAAGTGATCATGAAGGATATATGGTTGGGCCTGAGTGTGTTTGGCTTTGGGATTTAGGAGTTTTTTTAAAAAAAACGTTTTCTCCTTTACAAGTTCCTCGGGGCTCTGCCAGTCTGTTCAATAGACACACCTCTGGTACACTTGATTACTCGCTTTCCCCTGCCTTCACCTGACTAAGAACATATAGAAATGTGGGGGAGGGGGACGAAGCTCAAAGGATACAGTATTTCAAATCCAGCCATACTGAGGATCCCCCCAAATGTTTTAAAACTGAACTAGCCAATTCAGCTCCCCCTTTCCAATTATTCTATTATTCGCTAGATACAAGCTGAGAAAGTTCATACATCTAAGTTCATGCATCAGGGAGAAAAACAGATTCTTAGTTTGGAAGGATCCATTTTGGGGGGGATTCAGAAAAGGTCTGTTCAGCCAGCAATTTTGAAAGGGAGGTTAGTGCCTAAACGACCCATAAGTAGCTGGGAAATGGCTTATAGGAAAGAAGATGAACATTTTGTTTCCAGCCTTATTAAAATTGCTGGAAGATGTTCATCCAAAATGAAGTGTGCTTGAAATCCAGCCTGTGTCTCTAGGTCCTTCTACCCACCCTTTTAAGTTAGCCATCCCTTCACCTCTTCCTGCTTCTGGCATGCCTTTTCTAGCCTGTTATCTCATTTTCCTCATTAGCTTTTTGGCTCGGGTTATGGTGAGGCACTCTATCCTCTTGTGATAACAGTGGTTGTACATATTACTGGCAAGAAATGTAGTGTTAGGTTCCAGGTTAATTGGTGCCTGGGATTACCAAACCATGGGAGCAACAAAAGCCCGAGGCATTAAAACGAAGATCTATGTACTCCTTCAAAGCAGGCTGTAGGAGAAGACCTCCTAAGGGATTGTGGATAGTAGCAAATATAATAATGACATATGCTTGGTCATGGGTAGGGACAATATCTCAATTATGTAAGCGTGGCGGATGTTCTTTTCTAATGGGAATGGGAAAATGATGATGGGCATTGTGGAGGCTTTTTGAATGCGAAAGTGTTTCCCCTCTGACTGGTAAACAGAATTCTTCTGTTATAATGTAAATCATTTAAAGATGGCTTATGCAAGAGACTTAAATTTGAAATAGCTTCTGGTAACTGCACTCTGTTAGCTCAGGAGTCATTGTTGGACAATTGCTAAATCTGCCCTACTTGCAAGAAGGGATAGGGGGCAAATCTGAGTCAGTTCACATTTAAAAGCAAGCACTTCTCTGAAATTTGCAGTGCTGTTCTCTAGCCAAGTAATGTGTACAGAAATGCAAAACTAGGGCATGGTTTGCATAAAATGCATATATAAGTGAAAATAACATACAAAATGTATATTAGGGAAAATCAGATTGCAAAAAGTGTATATTAGGGAAAATTGCATAGAAAAGTGTATGTTAGGAGAACTTCACACTAAAATGCTGATAAAAGTTCATGAAGACTTTTATATTTTTAAAAAAATCACAAACGTGGAAATTGGAATAACTGATTTTAAAATGGAAAAATGACAAACTCTGAAAATACAAAGTTGATTGATTCATCTATACCTCCTTAGAAGCAACTTGCTGTTCCCCTTGTTAGACAAGCTCCTTAACACTTTTTATTTATAGCAGGGGTTGTCAACCTGGTTCCTCCCACCCACTATTGGGTGTTTCAGGATTCTAGGTGGGCTGTAGGGGGTTCTGTGGCAGAAGCTGAATCCACTGAGAGCCAGTGTGGTGTAGTGGTTAAGAGCGGTAGTCTGCTAATCTGGGGAACCGGGTTCGCGTCTCCACTCCTCCACTTGCAGCTGCTGGGTGACCTTGGGCCAGTCACACTTCCTTGAAGTCTCTCAGCCTCACTCACCTCACAGAGTGTTTGTGGTGGGGGAGGAAGGGAAAGGAGAATGTTAGCCGCTTTGAGACTCCTTAAAGGGAGTGAAAGGCGGGATATCAAATCCAAACTCTTCTTCTTCCTTCCATCGAGCACTGGTGGGCGGTAAGGAAATTTTACCATCAAGAAAGATGCATTAGTGGGCGGCAGGTATAAAAATGTTGCCTACCCCTGATCTATGGAAATGTTCAATGTAACTTGAATGCTGTTATGTTGGGTCAAGTGGAAGGAATACCATATCTAGGTTTTTGTATAAGCAAGTATCTAGCAGATGTTTGTATGATGACTATTAGGTACTAGTCACATCCTGTATGCTCCGTTGGAAGATGGTGGAGAGAAATGGTTTCGGAAATTTGAATGAAGCCAATTTAAGGCAGAAGTCTTAGTTTTGCATATGGTTGGCAAGAAGCAGCCTTTGTAGGTGTGTGTATTGGCTGCTCTTGGTTTTGGGAGAACTAGTGCTGTCTTGTCAAAATGCTTGCCTGCTTCCTTCTGCTCAACTTGTATATTTTTTAAAAAAATAACATTATAATATTCTAGTAAAAGGACCCCTGGATGGTTAAGTCCAGTCAAAGGTGACTATGGGATATGACACTCATCTTGCTTTTCAGGCCAAGGGAACCAACTTTTGTCCACAGATAGCTTTCTGGGTCATGTGGCCAGCATGATTAAACTGCTTCTGTCACAAAGGAACACTGTGACAGAAGCCACAGCGCATGAAAATGCAATTTACCTTCCCACTGCAGTGGTACCTATTTATCTACTCGCACTGGTGTTTTTTGAACTGCTAGGTTGGCAGAAGCTGGGACAGAGCAACGGGAGCTCACCACTGTCGTGTGGATTTGAACCGCTGACTTTTCAATTGGCAAGCACAAGAGGCTCAGTGGTTTAGACCACAGCGCCACCTGCGTCCCTCAATATTCAGTACTCTAGTACACTTTCCTTAAAAGATAACTGACCCTATAAAAGCTATCTTTTGAAATTTCCTAGTTCTTGCAGGAAGTGCTGGAATAGTAATAACATTTTTCAAGTCAGGCATTATTTCATGGGACAATCAGGTTCCTGGGAAAATAATTTTTGATAATTACTGAATGCAATCGTCTCAGGGACAGGATCTCTGAAAAGAGAACTCAGCATGGAGTCCAATTGTAGAAATTTTGGCAGGAATGATATGCACTAAGGGAGGAGAGAATGCACAGTCCAAATGAATTAAGGCCTTTTTCTTGTGGTTGTCAGCTGGTTAGCAGATGGAACCATTCCCCCCCCCCCCAAAGTTAGTCATATTTTTAAAAAGAGGTGCTTCAATAAAAATAAATTGCTCTATCAATCACTGTGTTTTTCCATGAGCCTTCATCAGATCCGCCCACAATTTGCATCAACTGCTGTTAATCTTATTTATTTAATGTTTTAAAAACAAACCTTACTGCATGAAAAGAAGACCCAATTGCCCATTCTCCTTTTAATTTAAAGACCAACTTGAAGTTGTGCACTTCAGTTATGCAAAGCGTTTGCCCACAAATTATTGTGATAAAAATGTAAACTGACAAACCATGGAACAAAAGCAGCTGTCCAGAAGCTCAAAATAGGCCATCAGTTTTTTGATAAGCAAAGAGACAGGAGTATTTTAAAAAAGAAGACAAAATTATCTCCATTGAGATGCTGGTCCACATATTTCCATGTGTCCTGAGTGTATTAATAAGTAAACATTTAGCCTAGGAAATGTCTAGTTTTCATGTAAGAGATTCTGGAATGGAAGGTGCACATGGAAGCACTGGAAGACTGTGACCTTAGCGTATTCCACAGAATAGTTCACATGCTGCCTGGCCACACACTTACCTACATAATTGTGCTGTCAATATGCAGCAATTCCAGTTAAAAGGTCTTGAGAAACAGGGCTGGGAGAGCCCCTCCAGAATGGATAATGCCTGCCAAATTACAGGCAAATAGGTCACGGGGCTTTGGGGATGGACACTTTCAAAATGTGATCCCCTAAATTTATATTTAGTTCCTTAGATCCTTTTCTTAGAAGTGTAGAACAAATATTATATTGCACCTGTAACAGTGCCACAAACTCAGATCATACTGGTTGAGTGGGCATATATTGTGTAAAGCAGGGGTTGTCAGCCTGGTCCCTACCACCCACTAGTGGTCGTTTCAGGATTCTAGGTGGGCAGTAGGGTGTTCTACGGCATAAGCTGAATCCTCCTTCCATCAAGCACTGGTGGGCGGTAAGGAAATTTTACCATCATGAAGGATGCATTTGTGGGCGGTAGGTATAAAAATGTTGACTACCCTTGGTGTAAAGTGATCCTGCAACTAAATTGGTACCAAGGGCTTTATATACTAACTCCTTAAACTGAAATGATAATACAACTGGTTAAATAACTGCTGCTTCTGTTTCAGGGGCTTTAATAGCCAGGCAATGAAAGACGGGAGGAATTTAGATGAAGTATATTTTAAAAGGCCTAACTTTAGCTGTTAATTACTGGAACTAGATGAATATGTTCTGATACCATAGAATTCCACCTCTACCTGCACTCCTGCTGAACTCATTTTTGTGGCTTAACTAAAGTGTAGTTCCTCCCTCCATCCAGCTGAAACTTTTTATGTGGCCTTGCACTACTTTGAACTTGCAAAAATGCACTTAAATTGAGGTGGGGACAGAAACCATTTATATTTGCACTGTTAATTATGCAAAAGTCAACAAATATGAAAAAGGAGGAGAGCATAATCCAGGTTTGCTTTGTTGCTCATAATAATGGAGTCTCTATAATTATGTGACTATGACCTGTATCTCCAATAATATAATTTAATGCGGCATAAATTGTAAAAGACTTTAGTTACCACCCTACCTTCCAACTATTCTTTATTAAAATAATTCTTGCTCATATAAGTAATTATATTATAGGTCCATGCAAGTGAATAATGCTTTTATTATTCAGAAAAAAGAAAAGGACTAGGGTCTTTGGTAGATCTTGGCACGAGTAACTTCTGCTCTAGCCTACAAGGTGTCCTGTTTGTTCTGTGTCTGTTTGGGCTTTGGACATGATGGAGATAGAGCTTTATGAAGCAATAATAAAGTCACCAGGACTTCCGCTTGCCCTGTACAAAGAAAGAACGAGTCCAAGTAGTTTTCCACTTGTCCCGTGCTTTCTAGGTGGTTTTGCCTTTGCCTTGCCACTTGCCCTTGGAAAACCTGCACTAAAGTAAATAGGAACAAATGGAAATCTGTGGAAAACCTGATTGCTGCTTGTTCAGATTCAGTGCTAAAGATTGGGTTTCCCCAGGGGAAAGCAGTGGAGCAAACAGAGGCGTGGATTAGGCCTGGGTGATAAATCAAAGTATTACCCAGGACCAGTATGGGGAGCAGACCACAATGTCTGCTTTATTCAATGGTATATCGTTGGTGAAACTGCCACTGCTCCTGAGTCCCTTTGCCAGCAACTTCCTCCAGTGAGCATTGCTAGCAGAGGGACTCAGGAGCAGTGGTGGTTTCACCAGCGATATATAGCTGAGTGAAGCCACCACCCCATTCTGCTCTCATATTGCACAGAGGGAGAAAAAAGCTGCATTGGTGAGGCACCAATACAGCTTGTTGCTCCCTCTGCATCTTCAAACTGCTCAGCTGAGTGTGCGGTTGCCGCTTGCCTCAGCCGAGCAATTAAAGGATCCCCCAACCCGGCTCTGGCTCCCTCGAAAGTGGGGGGAGCACTGGGGATGATTCTGCTAGCCGTTCAAACAAGCCACGTTGTTCCAGCCCGCTAGGAGCTGGGGTGAAAGTGCCTCAGCTCCCACGTTGAGAGCTGTGGCAGTTTCACCCAGCGCCTCTCAGCCTGAGGCCAATGCAGCTTGTTTTTTCAGCTTTGCAGCATATCACCAGACTGCGATGTTTAGCTGGTGATAGACTGTGATGTTGAAAAGCTGATATCGCCCAGCCCTAGTGTGGATAAGCCTTAAGTTAGGCAAAGTTGTATCCAGCCAGAGCTTGCTGATTGTTGGATCGCACTACAGTGGTACCTCAGGTTACAAACACTTCAGGTTACAGACTCCGCTAACCCGGAAGTAGTACCTCGGGTTAAGAACTTTACCTCAGGATGAGAACAGAAATCATGAGGCAACAGGAGGCCCCATTAGCTAAAGTAGTGTTTCAGGTTAAGAACGGACCTCTGGAACGAATTAAGTTCGTAACCAGAGGTACCACTGTAATAGAAGGTATCATCTTGACTCCTTTCAAATAATTTTTGAAACTAAGAATGCTGAGTCTTGGTTAATCACTGGAAAGTGTCGGATTGTTTTATTTACTCACAGCAAAATAAGATTGCAGGAGTCTGTTTAGAGCAGTGTTTCCCAACCTTGGACCTCCAGCTGTTTTTGGACTACAACTCCCATCATCCCTAGCTAGCAAGACCAGTGGTCAGGGATGATGGGAATTGTAGTTCAAAAACAGCTGGAGGCCCAAGGTTGGGAAACACTGGTTTAGAGCAAATGCTTTCTCAAATACTCGTACATAGAGTAGCCTGCCAGTTGCAGTCTCCATCTTGGTGTGCATTGGACCTGCCTTGGCAGATATCAGGGGCAGCAAGAGGGTGGATTGATTTGTGCAGTGTGAGCAACAGGAAGTTTGAATATTCCTATAAAGATGCAATGCAGCTATTGCCCTCCAGCATCACAGGATATATTCTTCTTAGGAGCATGTGCAATTACAACTGTGCTACTAGTTATGATTTGGCTATATTCTACCTCCGGGATGAGAGGGATCAATGTTTTTGAAACTAGTTGGTGAAGAACAACAGTGGGAGAATGTCCTGTATGTAGCAGGCTGGCCACGGTGGGAAACAGAAAAGATACTAGATACTAGATACAGAAAAGATACTAGACCAGATCCAGCAGGGCTCTTCTTAAGTTCAACTCCTACAATAGTGCATGATATATATTGCAATAGGCATGTGCTTACTCTTTTTAGCAAAAGTGGATGCACAACCTTTGAATTGCCATTACTGAAGCACTCTTTGGAAACTGACATTACTACTACTGCATCCCCTTTAACCCCAACTTACTTTGCCATACCACAAGAAGAAAGGAGCCAAATTTCTTGAAACTTCCCTCTGTCTAACCTTGGATCCATCAGACTACCCATTTTCTGCCTAAATCTCTCATCATCCCTTAGACAGCACTCATTGTAGCAAAAATGAACAAAGCTACAGTGGGAGTGATTCGAAATAGTCAGTGGCTTGGCATTTGGCTTGCTTATTTTTTCCCACTTCACTGCCTGTTTTGTAATTTAAATGCTATACACCCACTCCCTAATGCAGCTGATGGGGTTGCTTTCAGTGCTGATCGGCTGATGGGGATTGGGAGGGAGCCCCTTTGAAGTCTGGAAAATGTCTGCTTCCAGGTGCAGTTTGAATGCAAACCATGTGTCTGCAAATCACATTTTTTTCCTTCTGCAGACTGACAGAGAGAAAATTACCATTTGGAGACACAGTTTGAATCCATATGATGCCTAAAACTTACAAGGGCTTCCACTTTGCACCCAACAGCTGATTGGAGTTGAGAGCAAGGACCTTTGATGTCATACCTGACATCAGTGCTCACATAGCATATAATTGACCTGCAGGCAATAGAGGGTGTTGTGGTTCAGCCTACCAGGTGGATGCAGTAGTTTCCCACTTCTAATCCATTGATTTGAACATGTCTGAAGGTCCTTGGGATGAAGATGCAGGAAAAGTATCATATATTGCAAACGGACACACCACCTTTGTAACAAGATAGAAGTCTTGACACTGCAGTCCTTAATCTGTGAAGACATAGGATTTATTCTTGAACCAACATCCTCTGAGGTGTGTGGGTCTCTGTGCGCAAAGAAACAATCTTGGTTATCCTTAGATTGTTTTTACAACTTTTAATTATTTCATTTTAGTATAATTGTAAACAGTAAAAACATGATATTACCATAGGGTAGTCATCATATTTCTGTGCTGAAACTTAAAATGTAGGAAAACATCAGGGTGTAGGTTTGTCTATAAGTTGTGGTTAATAAAAATATTGGGAGAAAGTAAATGTGGGTGGCGCTGTGGTCTAAACCACTGAGCCTAGGGCTTGCCGATCGGAAGGTCGGCAGTTCGAATCCCTGCAACGGGGGTGAGCTCCTGTTGTTTGGTCCCAGCTCCTGCCAACCTAGCAGTTTGAAAGCACATCAAAGTGCAAGTAGATAAATAGGTGCCGCTCCGGTGGCAAGGTAAACGGTGTTTCTGTGCACTGCTCTGGTTTTATCAGAAGATGCTTAGTCATGCTGGCCACATGACCTGGAAAAACTGTCTGCAGACAAATGTCGGCTCCCTTGACCTGTAAAGCGAGATGAGCGCCGCAACCCTAGAGTTGTCCGTGACTGGACTTAACTGTCAGGGGTCCTTTACCTTTACCTTTTTAAACTTAGTAAAAAGCTGATAAATCATTTGGGAGGACTTTTAAAAAATCATAGAAATGGGGATGCAGAAACATGAAGCACTGAATTTCATATTGGAAAAATAAGCATCTGAGAGAAATCAGAAAACTGACAGATTCATAAACCCCTATTTACCACTTGACCTCCTCCATTTTACAGATAGATTAGCAAGACACTAAGAAGAAAATCTTAGCTAAGTTACCCATTCTTGCTCCTTTGGGGGATAAAATGTAGCAGATATGAAATCTTCAAGGCATCATCACTTTCCATATATCGTAATATTAATAAAAGTGGTTTCTTTAAAAAGAAGCTTGACTGCTTATCTGATCAATCCAATGCCACGCATGCACAAATAAGCAAGAAATAGAATTAGCAACTTAAAAATAACAGTGGCAATTAGTTTTTAATTACAGCATAAATTTCACCTAGTGTATGTTCTAACATCACTGAATTTTAAAATACATTTGTTTGTTTGAATAAGTAATAAAAAATACTGTTTACCTTGCAGTTTGAAGTATTGTTTGCTGTTGCCTATTTCTCAGCACCCTCAGCTTTTTCTATCTTCCCTCCCTCCCTTGCCACAGAAATGCTGCAAGAACAAAACCAAACAAAATGTTCCCAATATGTAATCATTCTGGTTCAAGACTATAATCTTTTAAATTGCTCTACTATGTTACATAAAAAGAGAAATATTATTAGACAGGAGTAATTTGGTATAAACTAAATTCTGGACGATAGGGTTTCTGCAGTTATTTAGGCTTCAGGAAAAAAAGTGCTAGCAAGGAGAATAATTACATTAGTAGCACACATTTTGCAGGTCTTATGAGTCAAGCAAGCCAACATCTTGGTTTGTTAGTGTGAAGAGATGAGCAAGCCTGAAAAAAATCGTAGTCCACCCTCCCCACAAATGATTTGTGTGTGTGTGTGCGTGCGTGTATAGATAGATAGATAGATAGATAGATAGATAGATATAGTCTATTCACACCCCTCCCTCCCAGTTGTCAGAATTGGATGACATTTGAAGGCATAATTGCCTCAACTTAATGGATAAGGTCTTCCCAGTTATAGACAAATGTTGTTTGTCATGTTGCATTATAATTGTTCCATGACAAAAATGCAATTATTGTATTTTCTTTCCCCCTTTCCCCCTGTAATCAAAACAATTGAATGGTGTGCAGAAAGGGGAGGGTTAACCCATCTCTCGTCGTGTGTGCTCTTGTGACTGTAGCAAAAAGAGCATGGCTCCCAGCACCACAGTCACGCTCACTGGCCTCCTACTGACTACATACCACTGCTGCATGCCGTACTACTTGTTCCTATAAGCTCCTCCTCTTCCTGCAACATCAGTTCAGAACTCATTTCCCCAATATTCTTCCTAAGGAAAAATTCTGTAAAGTTAAGCTCCCCCCCCCCCCCAAATAAGGATGTGTCTTCATTTTTTCTTTCAGAGATCAACAGCCCCTGCTTATAATTGCCATCTCAGTCTGGACTGCATCTTCATCTGTAATAAATGAGTATCTTCATACATCATTTAACTAACAGACTTTTTTCCATGTTCATTTCTTGCTTTTGAAGCTATTCTGTAGCATGTTATTTAGGGAAGATCAAATGTATGAGATTTCTCTTTGGAATAAAGCAGGCTTTGAGAAGAGGGCCATATATATAAAATCACCCTTTGGAGTTCACCCATCCCTAAGTCTTTAATTTTTTTGAGCACCCATAGATCACCATAATCCATATAAATGCCAGGAGGCAGACACTGAGAGAGCCCAAAAGATGTAATGATTTCTAAGATAATAGCACTTAGATATATGGGGAAAATGAATAAAAATCAGACTAATGATCCTTAGTAGTTATGGCACTGAAGTTTGTAATTATGAATTTGGCCTGCTTGTACCGCTTGGCTGATGATACCTGAATCAAGCAGACACATCTGTACACACACACATGCAAAATGAATTTTTATCTAGCTCAGAAAAGGTAAATGAGCCAGCTGCTTTCTAGATAGATGTATAGAATTTCTTGTTAACCCTGTGACTCAATTCAATTTTCATTCATTGGACTAAAGCTCACGAACTGTTTGAAATTGACATGTAATTTACAGAACAATGCCAGGTTGTTTAGATGAATTGCCTTTATGCAAGAGAAATCTTGACAGGAACAGCACAAGGGGTGCTGGTGGCCCATCTAGTCTAGCATTCTATTCTCACAGTGGCCAATGGGAAGCCCACAAGCAGAGCAAAAAGTAGCAGGACTCTCCCACTGACATTTCTTTAGTAGCTAGTACTGGAGTATATAGGGACGCGGGTGGCGCTGTGGGTTAAAGCCTCAGCGTCTAGGACTTGCCGATCGAAAGGTCGGTGGTTCGAATCCCCGCGGCGGGGTGTGCTCCCGTCGTTCGGTCCCAGCACCTGCCAACCTAGCAGTTCGAAAGCACCTTCGGGTGCAAGTAGATAAATAGGGACCGCTTACCAGCGGGAAGGTAAACGGCGTTCCGTGTGCTGCGCTGGCTCGCCAGATGCAGCTTGTCACGCTGGCCACGTGACCCGGAAGTGTCTGCGGACAGCGCTGGCTCCCGGCCTATAGAGTGAGATGAGCGCACAACCCTAGAGTCTGGCAAGACTGGCCCGTACGGGCAGGGGTACCTTTACCTTTTTACTGGAGTATATAGTCATCATTACTAGTGGTCACTGATAGCCTTATCTTCCCTGAAATTTGTCAAATCCCATTTAAAGCCATCCATGTTGGCAGCCATCACTGCATCTTGTGAGAACAAATTCTGTAGTCGGACAATGTGCTGTGTGCATATATATTCTCTTGTCTATCTTGGATCTCTGACCTTTAAACTTTCTTAGATGACCCCAGTTCTGTTATGAGGGAGGCAAAATTCTATCATATCTACGTTCTGCATGGTTACTTACCCCCTCGGAATGCACATTGTAGTTCTAGTCCTCATTAGGAAGGCTGGGAACACAGGTCACTGCTGCTTCTGCCTTTTCTTCCATCTGCCTGAAGGTTTATTTGCATTTAGGAAGGGGGTCAGGAGAAGCCCCAGAACGTGGAGGAGGAGAGGGGGGTTCTATCTGGCAAGCTGAAATGCTTGCACAGATGGAATGATTGGAAGAGTGTGAGGTTGAATGCCATCCTGAGACTATCAATGTAACAAGCTATTACGGTGGGATATGACACCAGCTAGGCTTGACAATGTTTATTCAGGCACACAGTTCAAATGTTGGAAGTGCTCAGTCACAAATGCATATCTGCTTCATATTTGGTGGGGCAGCCAAGCTGGCTTATGCTTTTTGGAGGCAAATAACATGCATTATATCAGAAATGATGGATCTAACAGAGGGACTTAGCCCAATGTCGATTTTGGATTGCAGAGGATATTCCAAAATAAATTCATTATTAAAGACTTGCATTTATTAATAACAACAAAAATTGTGTGGGTTCACAAGAGGAAAAAGCCACACATCACATCTATCTAAGAATGATTATTGAAATGTTTAGAGCTTGCAGAAACGGACAAATTAACCAGCTTGATTCATATGAGAAATACGAGTATTCAGATTTTGTTTGCTGAGAGATGGACATGTTTTTGTTCATTATTGAAAATTTAAGTCTTGGCAGGATTTTGTTTTTCTAAGTAATAGAATATGTGTGTATAATTAATTATCTATTTGAAGTATTATGTAATATAATAAAGTATAGAACCATTTTATTTTTAAAAAGACACAAAATGATGACAAATGAAAATGGGGGAAACAAAATGATGGATGGATGGGGGAGAGACAAGGACGAGGAATAGGTGTTGACAGTGTGACTTCTCCCTTGTTAATTTTCACAGTCAGTTTTAAACCTTTTGCATCCCTCAGTAGGGCTGTGTGGGAGTGACACACCTCTATAGACCCTTGGGACAAGAGCAGGGGCAGGTTGCTTACCTGACACCACATCAGCTCTTTTTGGGCATGCAGCATGATTAAATCTGTCCGCTGAGATTCATAGAGACAAAATAAATACATGGAGGGGGGCTTGCCAGACGGTTTGTTTTTTAAGCATTCTTTTGCAGAATAGTGGGGGTGTCTACCTGCTAACTTCTCTTCTTTTTGTTTACAGCTTTTCCAACCAAATATTGCTGCTGATTTGAGTGAGAGAGATGCTGGTGTCCATTATGTTGTCTTATCATCTGCCACCCACCTCTGGAAGAGAGAGACTTTGCTCATGTGCTCTTGCATAGCTTTTCTCACCGAGAATGAGTGTGCTCCTGATTCTGCTTGCCTTGTGCCCACGGTCTGATGAAGCCTGCTTTCATGAGATACAGCCCTGACCAGCGTGCCTTCATGCTTGCTCCCTGCCTCAAGAAGGCAGGCTGGCCATTGTGACCTAGTGCTGATGTTTCTTGCCTCAAGGGGAGCAGTCATCCATTGTGACATTGTACTAATGCTGTCTGTTTGAATGGGAGGGACCAACCATTGCAATCCTGTGCTGATGCTTCCTACCCTAAGGGGAGGGACCAGCCAATGTGACCTAATGCTGTTGATGCCCACCTGAGGAAATAAGACAGAACCTGTTATGATCTGTGGAGCCTCATTGCCTTGAACATTTGTTTTTCATCTAAATCAACAACATCCTTGGATTATGAAGTAACCGGGACTTTCTCATATTGCCAGAAATGGAGGCTTGGAATCTGTGTGAAGATGTGGGAGACAAAGATGTTGGATTATTTTACTTTCTGCCCTTGACAACCGTCGAGAAACTGCATATAAAATAGTTGTCTTCTTTCAAGTTTTTTTCATTTCTGGAGTCCCACAAATCTAAAAAAACAGCAAAATCACCAGTACTTTGTTTTACAGAAATTTGGACTGCAGCACCTATTAACTTGCATTGGGTTGTATCCAGAGTTGCCCTAAAAAGGCTCCTTCTCCAAAGGAAAGGGAAAAGGGGAGCTGTTTTTGCCTATTCTTCCTACAGCCTCCCGTGCCACCTTCCACACTGTCTAGAGTAGTTATGGACCCTTCTGTTTCCATTTGATGTCATTTGCACACATGTTCAATCAGAAGTTGGTTCAGCCCCATTTTCAGCTAATCTTTTTTTTAAAAAATGTGTTCCATAAGTGAAGTTCCACTCATGGAAACTCTGTCTGGATCCATAGTGATTTTGTAACATTTCCTTTTTTTAAATATGACATTGGACCGTTCCAGACACACTGGAAATTAAAGCAATCATCAGAAGTAAGCTTATTGGGCTTAAAGTAGCAGCCAGGTATCCTGGGGTTCATCGCATTTCAGCAAAATGGTCTTGTTGCGATCTCACTTCCAATGCATATTAGTCTTAATATAGTCTATCAAGCTAATGTGCCATACCTCTGAGAGCTGACATACTGTGGAACCTGCACTGTATTTCCTGCACTGGTGAATAAGAGATGAAATAAGCTTGTGCATTTATTTTTAAGTTGCCTAGATACAGGATAATCAGCCATGAATTTATTCCATCACTAACAATTAACTACCATCTAGAGAGATACAGAATTTGTCGTTAGCTTTACTGTGGATAATGTGCACATGTCTTTAAGAGCATTAAACTAAGTCAGGGAATTGTAACATTCCCAGCGTTTCATTAAACGAAATTGGTAGTATATATTTCTCTTAATGCAATCATGGGGACATTAGCTAAACACATTTCTGAACTAATTCTCAAAATTGTAGGAGTGCTGAAGAATTAAACAGGTAGCGACTCTCCTGGCGTGGTTCCCATTTGCCATCATTACTTGCATAGTTCTTAATATTAATGATTCTTTGTTGCTGAGGGATCAGCTAGATACAGTCAGCGCAAACAGTTCAGCATGATAGAGATAAGAACATAAAAAGAGCCTGTTGGATCAGGCCAATGGCCCATCTAGTCCAGCATCCTGTTTTCAGAGGCCTGCCAGATGTCTGTGCAAGCTGGATTCGAGCACAAGAGCACTCCCCTCTCCTGTGGATTCCAGAGACTGTTATTCAGAAGCATTTGCTGCCTCCAGCTGCGGTGGCAGAGCATGGCTATCATGGCTAGTAGCCATCAGTAGCCCTCTCATCCACGAATTTGTCCAGTCCTCTTTTAAAGCCATCCAAATTGGTGGCCATCACTGCCTCCTGTGGGAGCGAGCTCCATAGTTTGACTGCACTTTGTGAAGAAAACCTGCGTGAAGAGTTCCTGGTTGGATCTATTCGATTCATCCATCCTATTGACATCAGGTGCAAGAAGATCAAACGTATGCAAGAAGATCAAATGTATCCATTCTTAAGGAAATCAGCCCTGAGTGCTCACTGGAAGGACAGATTGTGAAGCTGAGGCTCCAGTACTTTGGCCACCTCACGAGAAGAGAAGACTCCCTGGAGAAGACACTGATGCTGGGAAAGATGGAGGGCACAAGGAGAAGGGGGCGACAGAGGATGAGATGGTTGGATAGTGTTTTCGAGGTTACCAGCATGAGTCTGACCAAACTGCGGGAAGTAGTGGAGGACAGAGGTGCCTGGCGTGCTCTGGTCCATGGGGTCACGAAGAGTCGGACACGACTAAACAACAATTGACATCAGGTACCATTTATGTGAATTTTTAATTCTATTTTATTCTTTTATATTTTTTCCTCTTGATACGGTTTATTGTATGACACCAGCATCATACTGAAACTTATGGAGATGGGAAGCATAAGAGGTGTCCTTTCTCTGTGGTTGCAAACTAGAAAATGAGACAAAACTGCCTACCTACTTTGGTTGGCTGTTTTGGCCCACTTGCCCTGGGCCCTCCAAACACTGCTGGACACAACTATCAGGAGTAATACTGCACTGAAAGCATCTCCCATGCTTTACCTACTCCACCCCACTTCTTCAGTTAGTGACATAAGAAGCTACATTAAAAAAAAAAATCAAAGGGGAGGAAATAATTGAATGAAAATCTCATGGATGGGGTTTGGAGTTTTTGTTGCACTTAATGTACTTTCAAGGGAGCTGAAGAGTTTGTGAGTGTCCTTTCATGCTGTAGATATATTCACTGGGTTGTATTCTGCATCCTTCTTGGGTGCTCCCATTTCCTGAAATCCCCATGGCATTCTCAGATGGGCTTTCCTGTGAGTAGGAAGCTGGGGAGGCTGCCTCCAGTGAATCTGACAGCTGTTTGTCTTTTTCTATTTTTTAGGCGAGGTTATTTAACTTTTAAAGAAATCATTGCAGAAAGATTTCTTTAACTGGGCTCACTTTTAACTAAATATGCATAGGATTGGACTGCAGAGCTTCTTTTAGGAAGCAGAAGCAATGCTAATGGCTTTGCAGAACAGATGCTCACAATATGGGAATCTTTTCCATTGCTCCAAACGTCTGCCAAAATGTGCTATTGTTGATGATGTATTGAGGTTGTGAGAAGCCTGTACATTGCAATATTATATACAACAGTTATATAGATTCCCAGGATCTAGTGATTTATTTTTTGAAAGTTTCTTTTTGTATTTGAGATTAACTAAGGAAACAGGGAATGTGAACTTGTCAATATCTTATCTAATGATAACAAGTGCAATTACTAGTGAGAAATGAATGAAGAACAATTAATGGTGATATATTCTTTTACATTCCACTTGTGATTTCTTTATTTCTTGGTTCAAAATGCTGTAAGGGGCAGATATGTGTGTTATCTATGGAAATGTGGTAGGGTTTTGTTTCCTTTTTGCCGTCTTAGGTTTCTTTGCATTTTAGTGTTATCAGCTCATTTGTGCCTTTGGTAAGGCACATGGCTTTGACTAATAATCTCTTATCTTCGGGGCTCAGCAAAGGCATTTGTGTAACAGCGATGATTAACATTTTATGAATGCAGGTGCCCTTCTGCAACAAGTAATAATAAATAATAAATAATAGCCCCGACTTCCACAGGAGGATTGCTCTGATAGAACAGCCGCAATATTGGATCCAGAAACTGCTTACAAGAGACAACTTTAGGCAGTTTTTGCCATGCTGCTTTTGGGGAATTAGGAAATCTTCTGAAAGTCACTCTCATGATTAATGTATATAAGGAAAGGCATAGACAAGCATCTACTTTGAAGGCTGAAACTGCACATTAAACTTTTTTCTCCCTTTCTGATTCTTTCAAATTAGCCTAGACAGACTATGAATAGAAGCTGAAGAATTGTAGGCAGAGAGAAATTGCTTAACCCCTTTTCCTTCTGGTTCTTATCTTCTCCATATCCCCTTCCACTGTTGCCCTGAGTGGAAAAGAAAAAGTGGAGTAGAGTGGGGTTGAGCTGAAAAATAACTAGAGGGAAAAGGGTCAGGCAGCTTCTCTCTTCCGAACCCACTTTCATTTTTGTGCTGCCTGTCCAGGCTGGTTTTTGTCTTCAAAGAAAGAGCACAGAAATTAAAAAAAAAAACACAGGGAAATTGGTGTAGATTGTTGGAACTAGGCATGTGTCTGCTAAGAAAGTTCCAGTTTCTGCATCCTTTCTTAGCAAATACCTATTTGCTTTCTTTCAGTATCATCAGCCACTGTCTCTGAGTAGTCATTTTGGGGCCCATGGGCTGTGGGGCCCCAAACTTTAGCCAAAAAGTCTTGCCCTGCCTGCGCCATTGGCTGTTGAAGACAGTTCAGAAGCTGTAGGGAGGTCATATCTTGGTGTGTATTGCAACAACTCCGCTGGAAGGGGTGGGTGATACAGCATCCAAAACTGGTTTGAAGTCCCTATCGTGATATGGGTTTCATAATTTTTGATCCTACAAAATATTGTGAATCATGGTGTGTGTGTGTCTGTGTGCACGTGTGCAGGAAAAACCATGAAGCCAACCAATGCCTCTACGTAGCTCCATCTTTATTTCAGACATTGTGATATATTGATATATTGTGATGTTTAGCTGGTGATGTATTGCAGTGTTGAATACTAGATATTGTCCAGCCCTATCCACTGGCTCTCAACCCCAGTTCTAAGAGTTGGTCTGAGCCATTACAGCACCAAACAGTCTAGGACCAAATACCTGTTGGGCCACCTTCTCCACACCAATCTACCTATGCACTGAATTTATCACCAGAGTTCTTTCTCTGGGCTCCCCTGCCATCTGAACTGTGAGAGGCAGCCTTTTTAAAACAAAAAAACAAAAAAAAAAACACTCTTTACCTTTGGAACGATAGTTTTAAAAAGATGCCACAAACTCCCCAGGTGATGCTGTTACTGTCATTAGGCACCAGGTATTTTCTGTCTAAGTGGACAATATTTTGTTTCTGCTTTACTTTGTTGTGTTACATTCATGCTAAATTTTATTATTTTCTTTTTAAAGTGCTTCTATTGTTTACCCAGAAAGACAACCTGGGAACATAATTTATTTAATGCAGAAGGTATGAGATATGAATTATTTTTAAAAAATGAAGTAAATAAAAAATAAAATATTTTAGAAGTGTTTAGTTTTCTAAAAGCATAGTTGCATTTTTTTAAAACCTTGATGTACCATGGCAGCAATATTTGAAATTGTATGCATATAAAAAACTTAGGAGCTTAAAAGTATTTGTACATGGCACTCCAATCTCTGAGCGGTTAGAGACTTGAGGGGTTCCAGGTGCTTACCCAGCATTTTGTTTTGTTTTTTCATGATAGTCAGTAGACATTATGGTTTTTAGGATAGAAGGTTTTGTTTACACATACATGCAACCTGAACATAAGTTGGAGGGGCTCACAGAATTAAAACCCCAACAGATCTTGCTTCTCCGTTAGACACAGCTTTGGATCCAGGACACATCAAGCATGGCTTCCTGTCTAAAGCTTCCAGCCTGCTTCCAGCTCTGCTAACACACACCACACTGACCTATTGTTCTCCCACCTGGCAGCTAGCTGCAGTGGGAGGAAGGCCCATCCATTAGACCAGAGGGCACCACCACTTAGTTGTGACTCTTGCAAGCTAGCTTATTCTTTAGGGATCCTGATGAAGGCACTTAAGTGACCAGCTCAGGTCATTGTCTTACAAAGAAACTGGGCTCTGCTCCGCGCTAGAAGGAAGCTGCCCGGCGAAGCCGGCTTAGCATTGCTGGGCAGCCTCCTCCCAGCGTGGAGCCTGCTGCCCAGCAAAGCTGCCGAAGCGTATAAGAGCCCCCCCCCCCCAAATGGCAGGTGCCAATTTGGGGGGGGGGGCATCTTACACGCCCAGTCACCTAACACACCGGAATCTGCGGTAACTGGTATAATACACAAACCTGTCCCTAGGCACCCCATTTACAATATTGTTGAGCTATTTCTCAATTCTTTAAGTTTCTTATGAGGTCACTTGCATAACTTAATTCTGGGAAATGTAACATGCTCTCCGGAAAATCTGAAGTCTCTTTCCTTTGTTATATTGCTGTAATTATAGCCAGGTGAACTGTATGAACTGATCGCCATTCAGTATTAAAGAAGGTGATTTTTTTCATTAAACCCTTTATCTTATAAAACTGATACTCTTCTGGGACCACAGCAACTTATCATGCTTCTTTTTTGTGTTTTTCCTTTCTTTTCTCAATAACGAAATGTGCCAGAGCATTGGGAGTCAATATGTATTATATTCACAATGTGCATAAATAGAAGAATCTCCCATTAACCACAACCAGCATGGCCCATAGTCAGGAATTATGGGAGTTACAGACTAATAACATTCAGAGGGCTACGGCTTTGTTCAGCCACTGAGGGCAAGCTTGAAGGACTTGCATACAAGAGCTCTTGGTCCTCTGAATTGTGACTGGGCCACTTGGGCCTTAATCTCTTTTTCTGGTAGCCACAAGGGAAATGATGGTTGTGACAGATTTTTCTTTGGGACGGTGATCAAGATTTCAGCTGCTCCTATAGCAACAAATATTTATTTTTAAAATTGCATTTTGCTAATAGCATCCTGAGTCACTGCTGCAACATTTGGTGGGTGAGATGAATAGGGAGTATATTCTCCAGTGTGTGCCTAAAATACTTAAAATGCACAACGTATCTGCAGGGAAATGTAGAGAATATGCCATCTAAAATAGTTGGTTTTCTTAGAGTTCTTATAGCCTGAAGCAAAAGGATGCTTCTGTCAGACTTTTCTCCTAATTTACTTGTTTTAAATTGGCATTGCTTTAAATCTGCATTGTGTTCATATGGAAGGAAGAGGTGGTTTTCTTTTTAGGTTAAATAGCTTGGAATAGGCAGTTTCTTCCTAGAGAATCTGTGTTGCCATAAGGCTTCATCTAATTTTATAGTTCCATTATAAGGCCACACAGTCATCCAATTGTGTTACAGTGAACAACATGGAGAGAAACAGGATTGCAGTCACTGTCTCTACCAGTTGACTGGTGTTCAGAACTTAAACATATATGAAGGGCCAAGTTCATGTGATGCTAAACATGTCACTTGAAGCAGCATGAATATTTTGGGAACTGTAAATGCAGATCAGGTTCAGAGTCATGAGGAGGAGATTCACCATTTCCTCTCATGCTACAGTCTCAGTGACAATCTTAAAAGAGCACATGAGTGCACAGAACATGGGCCTCTCTTTTGTCTCTCACCCTGTGGTTAAAGAAAGACAAACCCATGTTCGACTTACAGTGTCACTAAAGCCCTCTGCTTAACAACCAACAGACCTGTAAGGTAGAAGGAAGAATCAGAGAGAACCATGAGCATAGTTCTGTCCCTTAGGTAGCCAACATGGTGCCCTTCAGATGTTTCTGGACTCAAACTCCCATCTGCCCCAGATCACATGACCATTTGGTGGGTAACACATTGGCTAAGCCTGTTCTGTCCTTACAGTAGTGGTGGTGGGGAAGCAGGTATTGAGGCACTTTTTAATTTAAACTCGCCATAGGCAACCGAGTAGCTAATTCTAAGCCTATAAGATCCCAGTTTGATTTCAAAATGCAAATGTCTTCTGGTTGTCCAAGCAAATTGAGGGAATAGCTTCTTCCCATTTATCTGATTAGAAGTCTTTTGCTTTTCTTATTTACACATTTTGGGTTCAGGGAAGAGGTGGCTCAGATACTAAGTGGACAATGGAAATGTCAAAGATTTTGACATTTTTGAAATAACAGGCTTGTCTGAGTTCCTTGTAGGCGAAAGATGTGTGCCCACACTGGACTCCTTGGCAGGTTTTGAATAAACATTCACATTTTTTTTTACTGATAATAATCAGCTAAACAGTTTGAGGATTTATACAACTTTGTAACATGCAGAAAACAGCATTATTAGTGAAACCAAAGACTGGAACTGAGGGAAGTCGGGGGGGGGGGTTCTGGGGGGGAGGGAGGAAAAATGGGGGGGGGAATAAGGATATGTTTTTGGAAAATATGTCTTGTTATAACTTTGAATAAAAAAAGAAAAGAAAGATGTGTGCCCACATGCCTGTCTCCCTTACCAAGCTATGTCTCCTTTGCAGCCTCAGAGTGGTAGTGAAAGGGACAACATTGTGCACGTACCTACTCACCTAGGAAGCCTTGTATTTCAAGGCCATGTTGGTCTGAAAGAAAACTTACCGTAATATTCTTCCAAACATGTTAAGAATGTCATAAACATAATCCCCCCCCCCCACATATTATTTCCAGCTTTGGTTAATTATTCTCACCACATTACCAATTTAGTATAATAGGATGCATTTTGATGCAATCTCTCCTATCCTGCAGCTCAGTTGTAGAGCACTTACAGTACAGTGGTGCCCCGCAAGACGAAATTAATTCGTTCCGCAATTTTTGTCGTCTAGCGAATTTTTCGTCTTGCGAAGCACGAAATCCCATAGGAATGCATTGAAAATCAATTAATGCGTTCCTATGGTCAAAAAAAGTCCAAACAAAGCCAAATTTGGTACAACAACAGTTTATTAACTGCTCTTTAAAGTCACACATACTGTAAAGAGCAGTTCAAAAATTGAAGGGAAAATAAATTAACTTTATAAACAAAACATGTCTTTGTTTTTAGACAAAGAAAACAAAGTCGCGAGACGTTTTCGTCTTGCGAAGCAAGCCCATAGGGGAAATTCGTCTTGCGAGGCAAATCTAAAACAGAAAAACCTTTCGTCTAGCGAGTTTTTTGTCTTGCGAGGCATTCGTCTAGCGAGGTACCACTGTACTTTGAATGCAAAAGGGTTGTCAGGTTTAATCCCTGGCAAATTCAAGTGGGGCTGGGAAAGATCCCCATCTGACACCTAAAGAACTGCTCAATGTCAGTTTCCACGGTACTAACTTAACTGGACCAGTGGTTTAATATGTATCCTGTATAAGCTAAGTTGCTTAAATGTTACAGGCAAATAAAAATCTAGTTTCATGAAGACCCCAGGTGATACTTAACATCTGTGTAGGTCAGAACCTATAGCACTGCAAGCTGTTTCCAAGAAATACACTGATCAATATTACTCATTTCATTTCATTTCATTTCTGAACTGCCCTCTCTTCCAAGGGAACCCAGGGTGATATACAATGGAAAAAATGAAAGAACAAGAACCATCTCCTAATGTAGATAACAAAACATAGCTTTGAAATAGCAGAATACAAAGGTGTTTTTTCATGGGGACTGCATTTATTTGTTGCACAATTTGATAAGTGCATTTGCTTATGTAGTTGTATAAGACAGTGTGGTAGGAATATGCCTTTTTAAAACAGGAGATAATGTAGTATATATTCCTAATACTTGAAGAAGCAAATACAATAAAAGTTGAAGCTAAAGTTAAGAAAGTCTCCATAAAACAAAGCAAAAACCCCTGAAATTAAAGTAATTAATTTTGAGACTTTTAATGAATAGTGTGAAAACATCTTTTTGGAGTAAAGTGTATTACAGAAAGCGTCTCATTAAGCTGGATAAATTGCAACATTAAGTGTCCATGGTTTAATAATGTGATTTTCTCTCCCTTTTATTAGAGAGAATATTTTTGAGTCATGTGCCATTACAGAAAATTAAATCAGTATCTCCAGCAACACTCAATTTAAAATCCAAAAACAACAACACATATCCTCCTTTCAAGGTTTAAAGAACTACATAATATTGGTTGGCTTCTTGATGCTTTTTATGAACTTTTTAGGTCTGATAGGAAAAACCTGGACATTTCTGTGAGTAATGATCTGTTGGCTTGAGTAGATCTGTTGGTCTGCATATTTAGTTTAGTGATTGAATTCTTGATTTTAAAACATTTCACCAGCGAAGGTTAGAGCCAAGTTCAAATGTTTACTGAGTGATCATCATCATGCAGTGACTGGAGTGGGGAAGGGCAATTGTACTTACTAGGAATATGCATATGGACTTCCACATGAAGGCCATGGTACATGCAATATGCTACTGTATGTGGATAGGGGAGAGGAGGTATGTGTTTGATCCATGCACAGCTGATCACCAGTACACTAAAACCAAACGGTGTTCAAGCTTCTCATAGGCATCTGGTTAGCTGCTGTGAGAACAGGATGCTGGACTACACGAGCCATTGGCCTGATCTAAGCAAGGCTTGTCTTAAGTTCTTAAATGGTTTTGGTTTGACATAAACGTTTCTCTTTCTGTTGACTGTATTTTTGTTATCTTCACTCCTCTACCCCTTTGTTTTTGTTATATTTTATTTGTTTAATTATTTGGATTTTAAATTGTATAAATTGTTATCTCATTTGTTTTGTAAGTCCTCCAAAGCAGCCAATGAGCAGGACATGGATACACTTTGTAAAGAATGAATGAATGAAATGGGCTTAGCCTTCCATGTGTGAGGTATCATAGCAGAAGGATTCTCCAGTTGACCTGACTAGAAGTCAACCTGGTCAGGTAAGAAAGGGCAGGGAAATGCTAGCAGCACCAATGCTCAGCCCCAGTGGGTAAACCGAGGGAGGAAAGTGCCTTCATTCTTCCTCTTAAAGGATTCTAAGTTCATACAGGGTGAATGCCTGAAAAGCGCTATTGACATACCACCAAAAAATAGATGTTCTGTATGTTTAGTTCATACTTTCCTCTTTATACCCTGCCTTTTCACTCAACGGGCATATAATGCAGCTTACAGCCGTAACATAAAATATTCTGTACAATCTGCAAACACAAAGTGACATTTCAGTAGAGAAAGCTTGAACAGGACTGTGTGATCCCCACTCCCCCAGATGAATTCTAAATGACATGGAACAGCTTTATAAGACAAAGTATGAAACTCCGCCAAATGGCTTCTTTTATGGCTACCTTAGATCCTTCAATCCAATGAAAAATTGAACACTTGCCTCATTCTACAGTTGAGTGACTTGCCTGAGTCATTGGTTCCACTTCTGGGAGCTTTGAACACAAGCCGTTTTGGTCACACTTTTTCCCTCTTAGGTATCCTATTCAGTGCTAAAGTATAAAATGGATTTCATTAAAAGTGAAAGTAATAGAAAGCTTACATCGTGCTCTTGTGATGCAAATATTAGATGAAATGACACATCGCATACTAAACGATTCCAGTTTTTCAAAGCAGTCAGTTTTGAGGCGTTGCATTTAAAGTAGTTGGAATAAATCAATAGCATACCTGCTGCAGCAAAACATCCAGGAGAATCTTTTGAGGGAAAGGAAATCTTTTGACATATCCATGCTGATGGCAGATAGGGATAAAGTTTGCTGCTTGTGTCAAGAAACCTAATCTGCCCATAGGAAGGTGCCATTACTGATCAGTGATTCATCTCTAGCTCAATATTGTATACAGTGACTAGTAGCAGCTGTCAAGGGTTACAGACAAGGGGCTATTCCTATTCCTACATGGAGATGCTGGGGATTGAATCTGGGACATTCCGCGTGGAAGCAGATGCTCTGCTACTGAGCTATGACCCTTTCTCAAATTTTATCTACAGAATGGTGAAGTGGGCTTTGTGGTATGAGAGTCAACATTGAAGCCTGTCACTTACCATTTGGGGCAGAGCCACAGTACTAGCTTCCTGGTGGTCGTGTCACTGCCACTTACCACGAGGGGTGGTAGTGAGGCAACAGGGAGCTCAGAGTGGTGTGGGTGCGCCCGAAAAAAACAATCCTTTGCTTCTGCTAGTGTGCCTGCACTCAACCTCTCCCAGTAAGCAGGAACAATACCTGCTGGCATTGTATCTCCACCCCGCTTCTGGGCAGAAGATAGCAGCACTACCCAGCTCACTATTAAAACTTCTAAAATGCCCCAACAACATCAGTCTATTGGTGTCTTGTTAGATGAATGGAGTCTGCATATACAGAGGCAGTATATCAGAGGCATTGGGCCTGTAGTTAGAATTGGCTGGATTAATTAGAATTAGGACTTGGGTCTGATCCTGTAAAGCAGTTCTTGAGCATTGCTTTAGCAGATAGGCGCGCACATGCACCATTTTCTGTATACAATATGCATTTATGAAATGAAACGTTGAAATAAAAAGGGACTTCTGCATAATTAAGTGAGCAAGATAGGCTGCAATTCTAACCCTTCTTACCTGGGAGTAAGCCCCACTGAATTACCGTAAATGTGACTTAAAGTGGTACCTTTGGGTTACAGACGCTTCAGGTTACAGACTCCACTAACCCAGAAATAGTACCTCGGGTTAAGAACTTTGCTTCAGGATGAGAACAGAAATCGTGCGGCAGCAGTGGGAGGCCCCATTAGCTAAAGTAGTGCTTCAGGTTAAGAACAGTTTCAGGTTAAGAACGGACCTCCAGAACGAATTAAGTTCTTAACCTGCGGTACCACTGTACTTCTTAGTACACATTTAAAATTGCAGCTGTAGAAGGTTTGTGGTGGGCCATTAGTCACATCATTAACTTTGCCTTTAAGGTGCCACAAGATTATTCATTGTTCTTGCTGCAAATGGCTAGCTGGAATCTGGAAATTCATTCACTTTGAAACACAGAGGGAAGATAACTGAATTGTAAATATTTGTTGGTGACTGAGATATGCATGTCTGTTGTGTACTATGATGTATTTTTTAAAAAAAACATCCACGTGAGTGGTTGACAAAACAAGAAAAAGACTTGAGCAACATAGACAAATAGCAGCAGAATAGAAAATGTCAGTTGAAAGTATGAATGAATGTTGGAACAGACTGAGGCATTTTCATACATTTCTAGTGGCAAAGAAAATAACAAAACAATACACACACACACACACACACATATATATATATATATATATATATATATATAAAATCAAAAACATTTCAAAATATTAAGAACATCTGAAAACACTCACAAAGCCATATAAATATTAATTTCAAGGTTACCAGGAACCGTGTCTTTCAGCCATCAAATTGCCAAGGTGTAATAAACAGGCAAGTAGTAAATATGGGAGAGGGGCCAAATAATCAACATGCTCTGTAGTTTAATTATTAGCACCAGATTTTATTTAAACTTCTTATAATTATTGCCAACCCAAAAACTGCTGGTGTTGCTACTTGAAGTTCTGCTAAGTTTGTTAATGGAAGAGTTGGCAGAAGAGATAAATATGTCGTGAGTATTTCACCTAAATATTGTGGCCAAAAAATCCTAAGACCACCTTTAATGCACCAAGAAGGAAGCAGGGGACTGCAGTTGCAAGCAAAACTAAATAAAGGGGCTTGTTGAAGATGTCAGTGTTTAGTTTCAGAAGTATCCTAGGGAAATATTCTATATAGGCCTGTACTGGTGCAGCTGAGATGTGCAGAAACCATGATGGATTGCATTATTGACGCTGAATCCATACTGAATACAACATACAGTGGTGCCTCGCAAGACGAAAAGAATCCGTTCTGCGATTCTTTTCGTCTAGCGGTTTTTTCGTCTTGCGAAGCAACCCCATTAGCAGCTAAGCGGATTAGCGCTATTAGCGGTTTAGCGCTATTAGCAGTTTAGCGGGCTTAGCGGCTAAGCTGTTAAAAGGCTATTAACGGCTTAGCGGCTTTGAAAAAGGGGGGGAGCGGGGGGGAAATGGCGAGACTCGCAAGACGTTTTTGTCTTGCGAAGCAAGCCCATAGGGAAATTCGTCTTGCGAAGTGCCTCCGCAACGGAAAACCCTTTCGTCTTGCGGGTTTTTTGTCTTGCGAGGCATTCGTCTTGCGGGGCACCACTGTATTTAATATACATAATAATAATAATAATAATAATAATAATAATAATAATAATAATAATAATAATAATTTATTATTTATACCCCGCCCATCTGGCTGGGTCTCCCCAGCCACTCTGGGCGGCTTCCAACTGAATATTAAAAACAGTACAGCATCAAACATTAAAAACTTCCCTAAAGAGGGCTGCCTTCAGATGACTTTTAAAAGTAAAATAGTTGTTTATTGCTTTGACATCTGCTGGGAGGGCGTTCCACAGGGCAGGAGCCACTACCGAGAAGGCCCTCTGCCTGGTTCCCTGTAACCTTACTTCTCGCAATGAGGGAACCGCCAGAAGGCCCTCGGCGCTGGATCTCAGTGTCCGGGCTAAACGATGGGGGTGGAGACGCTCCTTCAGGTATACTGGACCGAGGCCGTTTAGGGCTTTAAAGGTCAGCACCAACACTTTGAATTGTGCTCGGAAACGTACTGGGAGCCAATGCAGATCTCTCAGAACTGGTGTTATGTGGTCCCGGCGGCCACTCCCAGTCACCAGTCTAGCGGCCGCATTCTGGATTAATTGCAGTTTCCGGGTCACCTTCAAAGATAGCCCCACGTAGAGCGCGTTGCAGTAGTCCAAGCGGGAGATAACTAGAGCATGCACCACTCTGGCAAGACAGTCTGCGGGCAGGTAGGGTCTTAGCCTGCGTACCAGGTGGAGCTGGTAGACAGCTGCCCTGGACACAGAATTAAACTGTGCCTCCATGGACAGCTGTGAGTCCAAAATGACTCCCAGGCTGCGCACCTGGTCCTTCAGGGGCACAGTTACCCCATTCAGGACCAGGGAATCCCCCACACCCGCCCGCCCCCTGTCCCCCAAAAACAGTACTTCTGTCTTGTCAGGATTCAGCCTCAATCTGTTAGCCGCCATCCATCCTCCAACAGCCTCCAGGCACTCACACAGGACCTTCACCGCCTTCACTGGTTCTGATTTAAAGGAGAGGTAGAGCTGGGTGTCATCTGCATACTGATGAACACCCAGTCCAAACCTCCTGATGATCTCTCCCAGCGGCTTCATATAGATATTAAAAAGCATGGGGGAGAGGACAGAACCCTGAGGCACCCCACAAGTGAGAGCCCAGGGGTCTGAACACTCATCCCCCACCACCACTTTCTGGACACGGCCCAGGAGAAAGGAGCGGAACCACCATATAACAGTGCCCCCAGCTCCCAGCCCCTCTAGACGGTCCAGAAGGATGTTATGGTCGATGGTGTCAAAGGCCGCTGAGAGATCCAGCAGAACTAGGAAACAGCTCTCACCTTTGTCCCTAGCCCGCCGGAGATCATCAACCAGCGCGACCAAGGCAGTTTCAGTCCCATGGTGAGGCCTGAATCCCGATTGGAAGGGATCCAAATGGTCCGCATCCTCCAGGCGTGCTTGGAGTTGTCTGGCAACCACCCGCTCAATCACCTTGCCCAAGAATGGTAAATTTGAGACTGGGCGATAGTTGGCCAAATTGGCTGGGTCTAAAGATGTTTTTTTAAGAAGCGGTTTAATGACCGCCGCTTTCAGCGGGTCTGGGAAGGCTCCCTCATAGAGGGAAGCATTCACCACCCCGCAGAGCCCATCGCCCAGCCCTTCCCGGCTCGCTTTTATCAGCCAGGATGGGCAAGGATCCAGGAGACAGGTGGTCGGTTTCACTTGTCCAAGCAGCCTGTCCACATCCTCGGAGGTAACAGATTGGAATTGATCCCATGTAACAGGACCAGACAGAACTCTAGCACTCTCCCACCCTGGCCCTGCTCCCACGGTGGAGTCTACCTCCTTCTGAATCTGAGCGACTTTATCTGCAAAAAACTTTGCAAAAGCATTGCAGGAGATCTTGGGGTCCCTACCAGGCCCCGGTGGTGCAGGTGGTTCCGATAGATTGCGAACTACCTGAAAAAGTCTCCTGCTGCTGTTTTCTGCAGATGCAATGGAGGCGGCGAAGAAGGCCCTCTTCGCCGTCGCCATTGCCACTTGGTAGGCTCGACGTTGAGCTCTAGCCCGTGTCCGGTCTGATTCAGAATGAGTTTTCCGCCACCGGCGCTCTAGCCGTCTCAACGATTGTTTCATCACCCTCAGCTCCGGGGAAAACCACGGGGCTGTCCGGGCTCCATGCAATCGGAGAGGGCGCTTCGGAGCCAGACAGTCAATAGCCCTGGTTAACTCCGCATTCCAGCGGGCCACCAGGGAATCAGCTGAAAGGCCATCAACTTGGGATAAAACATCCCCTACCACTCTCTGGAAGCCAATTGGATCCATTAAGTGGCGGGGGCGGACCATCCGAATCGGTCCCACCTCCCTGCAGAGGGGAAGGGTCGCGGAGAAGTCCAGTTGCACCAGGAAGTGATCTGACCATGGCACTTCTTTTGTTTCGCTTTTAGATAATGTCAGATCACCAACATCTGTAGAGGTAAACACCAAGTCTAAGGCATGTCCGCGGCTATGAGTTGGGCCAAACTTATTCAGGGACAGCCCCATGGAGGCCATGCTTTCCACGAAGTCCCGAGCGGCCCCTTGTAAGGTCGTGTCGGCATGGATGTTAAAATCCCCCAGGACAACCAAACTAGGTGTCTCCAGGAGCATATCCGCCACGAACTGAAGCAGCTCGGGCAGGGAATCCTTGGTGCAGCGGGGAGGTCGGTACACCAATAGGAATCCTGTACTGCCCCTATTGCCCAACTTCCAGAACATGCACTCAGAAAATTGGGTCTTCCCAATAGGACGCCTGGTGCAGACTAATGACTTCCTAAAAATCACAGCAACCCCCCCTCCCCGCCCACATGACCTGGGTTGCTGTGCGTAAGAGAAACCTGGTGGGCAAGCAGCGGCAAGGACAGGCCCATCTGCCTCATCCAACCAGGTCTCTGTCACACATGCCAGGTCAAATCCTCCATCCACAATCAGGTCGTGGATGGCAGTGGTTTTATTCATCATTGACCTGGCATTGCACAGCAACACTTTCAGGTCATGTGGGTTTCCCTTGCTGATTCCAGTATCCTTCCGGTCAGGACCAGACCTGGAGGCAGGGATAGTCCTCAACCAACGACTAAACCTGCCTCCTCGGTAATGACATGGTCTGGTCTTAGCGTAACTCCTCCTCCGGCCCGTGATCACTGAGATCTAAGGACCTAACTGCATGCTACATAAATGATGTGATTAGCAATCACATCTTAGAGTTTGTTAAAAACAACAAGTGTATAGGGAAGTGGAGGCTAAGCCTTTGTTTCCCAGCCTCTCCCACAGACCAATTACCATTAGAGGGGAAAACTTCCCATTGGCTCCAGTGTTGATTGCAAAGGTGCTAGGTGGTTTTTACCAAGATCACAGCTGGGGAAAAAAGACTTAAACCAACCTTCCTGGCACGCAGAGGTGCTAGTCACAGCCACCCTAGACATACAAACACACCTGGTCATTAATTTTTCAAAATCCACAGCATGACTGCTAATCACATCGTTCACACAGCATGCTGGTACGTTAACTGAGAGCAGCTACCTTGTCAAAAGCTTTGTAAGGAAAGGTAGGCTGAAATGACACTGGACATCTGCATGCTTTTCTCAAAAGAAGGGGGATAGGGAATCAGCAGTAGAACATTGTGAATGAAGACATCTGCTGGATTCGCACAGATGGGCTTGTGATAACTTTATGAGAGCAGCCTAGGTTTCCCCATCACACAGGAAATTATCTGATTAATTTCAATATACAGTCAGTCTGCAAATATTTAGTCTCCATTTGACATATTCCTAAGTATTTCCTCTGCTGGATCTTCAGATGGCTTAAATCAACGTAGTACAGAACAAATTAAGGCTACCAGTAGGGATGAAAGGATTGGTCAGTTTTGATTCTCTTACTCATTTTTCTAATCTTAAATTCAGCTGCCATGTTTCTGCAGCAAGTTGCAATTATTATTTTTAACGATCATTATGGAAATGCTTCATTTTAGTATGATTTCTGCAGTTTTGATTAATATATATATCTTTTGCAAGTAGCTTCTAATATAATGCATTTTCTATGCTATCTTCATTAATATATTCATTTTTATACGCATTTCCCCATAATATATATTGTACTGTACAAATAGTTTTGAGATACTTTTTGTACGGTACATAGGAAACTGCCTTATACTGAGTCAGACCGTTAGTCCATCTAGCTCAGTGTTGTCGACACAGTGGTTGTCAGAGGCTCCTCTGAGTTTCACTCTTTCAGCCATCCCTGGAGATCCTGGAGCTTGTATACAAAGTATGTGTTTAATCACTGAGAATTGTGCTTTACCAGCGTGCAAGAGTACATGTGTGACACTGCAACACTGCAAAAAAAACCCCCAAAATACAAAGATATTGAGGCTACCATATTATGATTGCTTTAACTATCCTCTTTTTTGGGTGGGGGGGCAGTGTTTCTCTCTCTCTCTCTCTCTCTCTCTCTCTCTCTCTGCGCGTGCGTGCATAGATCAGTGACATCAAGTGGCGGGTAGGTGCAAATTTAGTGAAGAAACTCAAAGCTGTAGCAAATTGAGCATGCTTCAATGCCAGAATTACAGAAATACTTCTGGTTAAATGGGCTCTGGAAGAGTGAAAGAAGCAGAAGAGTTTGGATTTGATATCCCGCTTTATCACTACCTGAAGGAGTCCTAAAGTGGCTTAACATTCTCCTTTCCCGCCTCCCCCACAACAAACACTCTGTGAGGTGAGTGGGGCTGAGAGACTTGAGAGAAATGTGACTAGCCCAAGGTCACCCAGCAGTTGCATGTGGAGGAGAAGAGACACGAACCCGGTTCCCCAGATTACGAGTCTATCGCTCTTAACCACTACACCACACTGGGTGAATTTATGGAACACAAGGAATGCAATGTGGACAATCTATTGCTAGCCCACATTGAGGCAGTAATTGATGCAAAAGTGGCCCAGACCAAGTGCTGAGTACATATGCATGCTTCTACTTCTCAGAGGTCCAATATTGCTCTATTTGCAATCCTTGTTTTGCTGATTTCATTTAATATTCTAATTTTCTGAGATTGTTAATTTGGGGTTTTCATCAGCTGTACACCATCATCATCACAATTATAACAAATAAAGGCTTGACATGTCATGAATCTATCTCATATATTAGTTTCACCTTTTAAGCTGAATTACTGAAATAAATGAACTTTTCCATGATATTTTAATTTTCCGAGTTTCACCTGTAAGACCACTCCATATACATTTGTGTAACTAAACAAATAATACCATACTTCTTAAAAAGAAAGAAAAATCTTTGTAGCCAAGGTTTAGGCATCACATTATGCTTCTCATCAAAGTCTGTTTTGCTTGCTTACTGTCTTTTGTGTATATTTAGATGCTGATTGAGCAAAATCTGGTGAATTAATTACTAGCATAATTATGTAGCATTGGTTAAATTATTCTCACTTCCCTGATTGATGGGAGACAACTCAGCAGTTTTCCCACTCACACAAAGCTTTACCTGGCTCCGAGGCCTCATTTATTCAACCATTTTCAAGAAACTCCCACTGCCCAATTTTTTCAGGTATGCTGAGGTATGATCCCTGCTCTTCCTGTGACTTTGGGCTTCCTGTCTTGCCTACCACCACCTTTGCTCCTGAGCTCCAGGGGGCAATGAAGGAGAACCAGAGATCAAAGTGGGGCTCACAATGGGTTCATTGGGGGTGGGGACACAGGCAAGGCATGTCTGAGATGAGGCTCTTCAGGCTGCCTTTGGACTGGCATGGAGTATTAGAAAAGCTAGGAGCCAAATGGCTCCTGGGACTTGGGTTGTGGGTGCCAAAACAGAATGTCTAGTCACCATTTGGGCGGGGGGGGGGGGTTGGAAACACTTTATATTTATTATTTTGATAAGCATGAACTAAAACACAATTCACCTAAGTGACACATTGTTAATATCACATTTTTAACATAAATTGTTAATACATGTTTAATTAGGTGTTTACAATACAAATATTTCAAAACACTCTACTTAACTCCTTAACATCTATCCTTAACATATACTTCGAGGCTTCAAAACACATACATTTCTGTAATCCTTGAGTGTCAGCCAGGCACAAAAAATGGCACCCAGACTTTTTAAGGTGCTCGCAAATGGAGAATCTTTGGGCACAAAATGTGTCTGGCGCCCTGCTAATTTTGAACCCTGCTAGCATGGTTTTCTCTTTGTCTTCAATGGGAGCAGGATCTGAGTGAGCTGGGATCCTGACACTCATAGCATTAAACAGGTTGAAGCACCTTAAACTATAAAAAACTTTATAGCATTTTTTTGTGAATGGGATTTATATTTTCTTTTTGTGCGCTGTTGGTGTTTGACTGTGGATCACTTCTAAAACCTTGGTTGCCCTACATATGAATTGTACTGCTTTTATGAGCACTTGCAAAATACAAATTATTCAAGCTTCCTGACTTCATTTATAGCTGCAGGGGATCCTCTTCCTCCCACCCTTCATCAATTTTTCACCTCTAATCGGGAGGTCTAAGGAATAAATACAGCCCTGGTGAAATAAGAGCTGCTTCTTTCTGTCTTTAATGATTGAGAATGTGTAATACTCATTTGGAGTGTAGTGTCCTTTTAATCAAAACAAATAGTGTAATTTCAGAGACCTACACCAGGTAACCTTTAGAAAGGAGGATAAAAATCATTACTGGGAGATAATAAAACAATAAAGCGAATCCATTTCTTTTCATTTCCCTGCATCCAGTGGCACTTCTATTCGTACAAAGATCAACCTGGATTAACTTCCATTCTCTTTGATTAGCCCTTATTAAGGTGATAGCATTTCTGCAGCACATCAGTGTTGGACATACACATACTTTTAACAACCACCGTGAAGATGCGAGTCGGGTGAAAGGGGAGCGGGAGCCTCACACCTTCTGTACGTGGTGTTAAAGCCATTTCTCAGATGGAAAGTACAGTGGTGCTCCTGGGCATCTGTGGTTCAGGGCTTAATGTGAAGCTACATGCATACAGGGGTATTTAAGATCCATTGGCTGATTGTAATAAGAAAAAGAAGCTTTCAGCAGTTTGCAACTTTGATCTAGGAAAGCATGCTCAATCCTTTTTCCAGACTTCACTTTCGGCTCCAGGTTGCACTTTTCCAGGAGGGGTCAAGACTGGATCTTTTCTCAGAGTAAGGCAGGTGCTGCTGTTGCTTCACCATAGCAGCTAGAATTTTTCTTTCAAGGTTAGTTAAAAGTTAATTTAGTAACTTTCAGTTTTAAACTAATTTTTAAAAAGAATTTCCAGCTGCAATAACAAGGCACTCTCCTGGGCCATCTTACCCATAACGTCTCACTCTAAGGAAGGACCTCTTCCCCCAGCGTAAGAAAAAGAGGGGGAGGCAGAGGATCAGACCAATGGCCCATCTAGTCCAGCATCACGTTCTCACAGTGGTCAACCAGATCCCTCAAAGGGAAGCCCACAAGCAAGAGCACTCTCCCCTTCTGTGGTTTCCAGCAACTGGTATTCAGAAACATTACTGCCTCCAGTTGTGGAGGGCAGAGCATAGCATCATGGCTAGTAGCTGTCAATTGCCCTCTCCTCCATCCATTTGTCTAAATCTCCCAAGAGCTCTGTACATGAGCCACGCCAGAGCGGTGGGTGGTGGCAGCAGTGGTCAGTGAGGCAAATGAGTAGGGCTCTAGCACCTCTGCCCTTACCATTTTCTACAGTTGCTTCATGAAAGTACCAAGCCTGAAATTTAGAATGCTGCATACTAGTTGTAGGAAAGAAGTGTGGTTGGTAGGAAGACAGACAAAAGAACTTTTATTGAAATGGATTGTGCCTGGGAGAAGCCAGGGAACCAGCAATAATTGTTCTACATGTAAAACAGACAGATTAAACACTGCATAATTGACAGCTTCCCTCACAAAGAAAAAAAATGATTTGGTAAGAGTTGAAATATGAATGAATTTGATTGAAGGAGTGATCATATCCCACTGGAGGAAGATTTTAACGCATACATGTATGTTCTGACAAGGACACTGCATTGTTAAGAGACTTAGTTTTACCTACTTCAACTTAGGTTTACCTACTTCTCAAGCTTCTTTTATGCAGATTGAGGCCATTGGGGAAACTGAATGAAATCTAATTCAAAAAGAAGGAAAAGGTAGTGGAGTGATGATGCACTGCTCACCTTATAGCTAGCCAAATAAAATAAATTAAAATGGACAGGCCAGTTGTTGGAGAATTTAGTTTCCTCCAGCACTGAGAATCTTGGGAGCCTAGTCAAACATCTATTGAATTAAAATCTCTTCACTGTTGCTTTTTAGGTTTGGAAAAAAAAAAACATGATAAAGGTGTGCAAACTGAACTGTATGGACAAAGTAGATAGAGGTTTTTCTCCCTCTCTCATTTCATGAGGACATGGGATAATCCAATGAAGCTGAATGTTGGAAAATTCAGAAGAGACCAAAAATAAATAAATCACAAGATGTAGTGATGGTCACCAATGTGAATGGTTTTAAAAGAGGGTAAAGCAAATTAATGGAGGATAGGAAATCCAATGGCTACTAGCCATAAAAGCTATGTTCTGCCTCCGGTGTTGGGGGCAATATGTCTTTGAACAATGGTTGTTGTGAATCTCATAGGCATCTGGTTCGTCACTGTGGGAACAGGAAGCTGGACTATGAGCTTTTGGACTGATCCAGCAGCGTTTTCCTTATGTTCTTAATTATCCAAATAACTTGAGTGTTTCAACAGCTGGGAGTGTTTCATTATCTTCCTCTCCTTATTGGGAGAATGTGCCTATATTACAAATTAAAACACAACTATTACTTTTGGGGTGGGGAGGGAATATAGATGTCTCTTGTTCTTTCTAGTCTTGTGTGGCTCACCAGTAGGGGTGCTTCTACTTCAAGTCTCAGAAGTCCTATTGAATTCAGCAAGGCTTTCCTACAGGTAAACAGTGTTAGGATTAGCAGTCCAATTCAGTTATTTCCTGCCTGGGAGGCTTTCAAACAGAAGGGTACCTGCTCTTTAAACATTGGATTTCACTGATTTTACCCCAGAGAATCAAGATGAGTAATGTTAATATAACTAATGAAAACATTTACATTTTGAAAATACAAATTGAATTGAGTAAGGTAGATTTCCAAACATGAATTAGACCTTTGACATCTGATGCATCTCTTCCACTTATGTAGAATATTTTGTTCCAACAGATGCTTCCACCAATGGAAGGGAAGGGTAATTTCTTCCATGCTGTTCTGGAGAGTCCCCAACCTTCTGGAACAGATTTTTCAGGGTGTGCAAGAGGCTGCAACAAATATGGGAAATTTGTGAAATTTGCCTTCCCTCCTCTTACATTAGTAAAAGAGTCAGACCACTGGCTGATGATGTATAAATATTTGTTGTTCTTCCTTAGATTTAATTTTTGTATCCGCATAAATAGAGAGGTTTTGCTTCTCTCTAATCGTGCCTGATGATCACATGTCTATGTCGCTGTGTGTACATACAGTGGAATTTGAGGGACAAGATGTGTACTTGCACTTTTCCTAAAGGAAAGAGATCTTTGTGGGACACTGTAGAGTGTGATACATCATACTAATGAGGCGGTGGGCTGTTTTATGCTTCACAGTGGAGTTTTTCCTTTGTTGTGCTGATTTGAATCCCTGTTGAACTTGTATCAATAAGACCAGGCATACACTGAATATATGGCAGTTTTCTCTTTTGTTGTTTTGTGATCTGAAGATCATACGGGAAGAAATCAGAGGCCACAATGAGGATTTGTGCTTACTGGAGCAAGTTGCAGGGGGTGGTGGTGCTACCATGGTTATTCTTAAGGGAGAAGTGAAATTGATCATATGTAGCTCAGTGGTAGAAGATATGCTTTGCATGCAAAAATTTCCAGGTTCAATCCCATGTGTCTCTAGGTAGGACTAGGAAAAGCTCCTTCCTGTCCCAAACCCCAGTGAGCTGCTAATTGATCTCATGATGATCTCTTTTACTGAGGAAGTAAATATGATTTGAGCGTGTCTGCATATTATGTACAGTAGGCAGATATAATGGGATATCCTGGACTGTGCCACCTTGGGCTGAAGGTAGTATGTCATAGGTAAAGGTAAAGGTACCCCTGCCCGTACGGGCCAGTCTTGACAGACTCTAGGGTTGTGCGCTCATCTCACTCTAGAGGCCGGGAGTCGGCGCTGTCTGCAGACACTTCCGGGTCACGTGGCCAGCGTGACGAAGCTGCTCCGGCGAACCGGCACCAGAGCAGCACACGGAAACGCCGTTTACCTTCCCGCTATAAAGCGGTACCTATTTATCTACTTGCACTTAAGGGTGCTTTCGAACTGCTAGGTGGGCAGGAGTTGGGACCGAACGATGGGAGCTCACCCTGCCGCAGGGATTCGAACCGCCGACCATGCGATCGGCAAGTCCTAGGCGCTGAGGTTTTACCCACAGCGCCACCCGCGTCCCTTCCCAATAATTTCCCAAAGCTTTTCTCTCTCCCCCCCGTTTAGATACTTTATTGAAATTCATAGATAACATACACAACATACTAAGATGAAAACAATCATGTACTAATAATCTTGTATATGTTTACAAAAAAAATATTAAATTAAATTTCTGCAATCTCTTTTTTCCTATCTTTTTTGCTAACATAGAATAGATTTCCTATCATTTCCCGATGCATATAACCTTTCTGGTGATGAATGTACTTATCATTATTACCTTACTCTTTCTGTACTTTCTAATACTTTCTTGCAACAATTCATACCTTTTTTCTTGTTTCTTAACAGTTTGTTTAGACAAGGGTCATTCAAACACTGCCATAGATATTGTACCGCTTTTATTCTGTAGATATCTCTTATACATATCCCATTTTTAAATAAATTATTGTCTTGTATTACCTCTTAGCCTGTTAGTCAATTGTGCCATTTCCGCATATTCCAGTAATTTGCACTGCCAATCTGATAAGGTTGGAATTTCCCCCCCTTTCCAATTCATTGCGATCAGTATTTGGGCTGCAGCCGTTGCATATAGAAACATTTCTTGTAGATTTTTTTGGAATGTCTTTACCGAAAATTCCAAGCAGAAAGGCTTCTGGCTTTTTAAAGAATGTTAACTTAAGATTTCCCAAAGCTCTTCAAGAAAACAACAACAAAAACAAACCCAGGCATGTAGTTAATATATGGTTAGCACATCAGATAGAGAAGGGGTCTCACAGCTAGTGCCTGTGGGTACACATGTGCCTGCAGAGGCCTTCCCTGTTGCCACAGGGTTCTGTCATCCAACTAAAATTTGGCTTGAAAATCACCCCATTGTAGCCAATAGACTGGGTATGATATGTACTTAATTGCAGGTGATGTGTGAGTTCCCCATGACAGTTTCACCAGTCTGCAAATGGGCCCATGGACCCAAAAAAGTTGGTGATCCCTGAGATAGAGACCTAGCATAGCTCTCTTCTTCATATGCTTGTTTATTATATGTGCAGAATATAATAGACAGACAGATGAAAATTAAGAGAGCATTCACAAACATGACCTTGCGCCTCACTTGCAGTCATCTGTTACCTCAGTCTAGTATCTTATTCTGCACAATGTATAGAAACAATCTTTGACAGAACAATATGCTCCTTTTGTGGAGTTGTTGCTTTCTTCCTTTTTAGGTGTCAGAATGCTGGGGGCTGTCATGTACTGGAGATGTTGCTAAGACAACCAGCTACTACAACAGAGTTTTGCTTGAAAAGGTGGCAGGCCAGGGACATTGTTAAGCCAGGAGCTTTTGACATCCTGTGGAAACATATCTTTCCTGACAGCAAAAAAAAATGGACAGTAGTCATTATTTCGGGGAGAAGTCACGAAGGGACAGCCTCCCTTCTCATCAAACATACTTTTGTATGATTTCTACCTTGTCTCTCAGCTAGCTTTTAAAAATACTCTCCAGCTCCACAGCAGACAAAAGTTCTTGTTTTCCGAAACTCCTAAGGTACCAGAAAGCAAAGTTGCTTCTTGTAAGCAACAACAAGATTGCATTAAATGTGTCCTCTTTTAAGGATTTTTTAAAAAGCCAGCAGTAGGACAACATGACTCTTTTCCTCAGTTATCCCAGTTTTTTATTCAGTGGATGTCCTTCCTTTTTCTAGGAGGGTATTTCATAGGGTTGTGCACTGGTTTTGACCAAGGTGCAAATCCCAAGCCAAATTGGGCCTATTCAGAGAGATTTGGGCATTGTTCAAGGTGGGTTGAGAGCCAGAAATCACTACAGTCACTTTTGATGGCCCAGAGTGCTCCAGGGTGTGGCGCATCAGGCAGGAAGGAGAAAGTTAAAGGTAAAGGTACCCCTGCCCGTACGGGCCAGTCTTGACAGACTCTAGAGTTGTGCGCTCATCTCACTCAAGAGGCCGGGGGCCAGCGCTGTCCGGAGACATTTCCGGGTCACGTGGCAAGCGTGACGAAGCTGCTCTGGCGAGCCAGTGCAGCACACGGAAACGCCGTTTACCTTCCCGCTAGTAAGCGGTCCCTATTTATCTACTTGCACCCAGGGGTGCTTTCGAACTGCTAGGTTGGCAGGCGATGGGACCGAGCAACGGGAGCGCACCCCGCCGCGGGGATTCGAACTGCCGACCATGCGATCGGCAAGTCCTAGGCGCTGAGGTTTTTACCCACAGCGCCACCCGCGTCCCTCTAAGTAGGTGCCCTACAATTCTCCACCTTGCAGGATCACCACCTTCACTCAACAGCTGTTCAGCTGAGGCATCAATCCTGTGGGGTGCTTACTTGCAAGCAGTTTCCCCGCAGAGAAGTTGATCGTAAAGGAGCATCCTGCAGAATTGAGCCTCGCTGCAGGGGAGGGCAGTGGGGAAGACAAATATGTTTTCTCCCTCATGACTGTGTGGGCATCAGAGGGGCAGGGGGATTGGAGAAGGAGGAGGGAGTTGGGTGACAAGGGTTGGAAGCAGCGAGTGGTACGTGTGTCTCAGGACCGGATCTGCCGCCCCTCCCAGCTGTGGCCCTCATGGGAGAGCCGGCCCTGCTTACCATGTCCCAGAGTCTAGCATTCCAGACTGCCTTTCGCTTCTCTCATTCATTGCTGTAGACAGCTTCTCTCCCCGTCTCTTCAACCTGAGCCAAGTGATTCAACTACCTGAGCAAGTCTTTGGTCACCAAGCCATTCTGCCTTCCTTTCAAGTCTTCTTTCTTCTTCCTCGGTCCTCATCCTCTCGTGTCTTCTTCTTCTGACTGTTCACTATGAACACCAGCCAACATGGACTTTCACCTCACCAGGCAGAAGACGTCCCCCATCAAATACATTGCAAATGACAGAATGCATTATCAAAACACAGTTTAAACACAGTGGATTTCTTCATAGATGAAGCCAGGGGAGCCAGTATCCCAAGCCTCTCGTTTTCCCTACCTGTAAGGGTTATTGGGGGAAGGAGACTGTCATGATTCTAAGATCAGAGCCAGCTTCCTTCTATGTGAGAGTAGCAGTTGAGGTGGAACCAGTCTTTAAGGACAGGGAACACTGAGGTTTAAGTGTGTCATCTAGGTGGCCACTGTGTGAACAGGATGCCAGACTACATGGGAATTTGACCTGAATTTGATCAAGCGAGGCTCTTCTTATGCTCTTACGATATTACCAGAGCTGTATTTGTTTCCAAAAAAAGTCATAATATGACTGTGCTTTGCCTTTAGTTCATAACTTTATGATATTTTCCCCTTCTCTTACTTGTTACTCGCCATGGTTGGTTACACAGATAAAGATATTCCAATTTCTGACATTTAAAGATTATCAACAGTTTCTATGCTTTCTGGCATGTAAATGGCAAAATAATAATTGTAGGGGTTTTTTTTAGCATATCATTGATTAACTTATAAATAAGTTAAAAGTATTTAAGTGCTGTCAGCTCTGTTCATAATTCATATGGAGAGCCTTGTAAGGAGAAGCACCTTAAATCCAGCATCCAGGGTCAACAGCCACTTCATGAGATTATTTCCCCCAGAACTACAGTATAGGAGGAAAGGGTTAAACCGCACTGCATGTACCGCAGTGCAAAGCCTGATTTCCTCCATACAGCTGCTATTTTTAAAGGAGAGGGGACAACGACAAAGTAAATGTAGTCACACATTTAATGGATTGTCTCTTTCATCCATTAGACAGTAAGCTCCTCAGGGCAGGAACCTGTCTTCTTTTCAGTTACCCTGGCAAAGCAACAGGCACATCAGTGACTGGTGTTACATGAATAACAACAAGCATGGTAATTTGTATGATTTATTTGCAAGTGACGCTTTCTCAGAGAACAACTAATGACGGTAATTTTGAGAACTACAGAAGCCGATGTACCACACTTTTTCTGTTCTAAGAAATAATAACAATAGGTCTGCCACTGATGAGCATGGCTGCCAATTATGAAAGTTCAAACCCAGGTTGTAATATTTGACATAACTTAGTGGGTATCCCAGATTTCCAGCCAGCATATAATCAGTGTAATATACAAGGGGAGGTTGGGAGAAGACTGGCTTGCATTAAAAAATATAATAAATTGAATGCCACAAGTGTGAATTGAAAATGATTTGTTTATGTTCTTTTGGAGTAAAATATGTTTTAATTTTTCCATCTGCATTGCTGCAATGATTTGAAAGCCAGATCACGTCTACCCAGTAGCATTATTACAAAACTGGAATTAAAGCTCAGCCTACTCAATCTATCTGTATCGTAAAGCAGTCAAGAAAACGCTGATGGTGGTTGAACACTTGATAGTTTGTCAGGCTTTATGAACTAATGGAGTGTAGATCATCAATAATTATGTTAATAATGGATTTATGGTACTATTTTTAAACAAAGGAATAGTGTAAGGAATATGCCTGAATGACTGATTATGAAAGAACCATAACACCCCCACTCCCACCCACCCACCCCTGTATGTGTGTGTGTTGTAAATTCTGAGGAGTGAAATTCACTCAGTTATGGGAATGAATTATATGTGATTTTTAAAACAAGTATAATTCAGTGAATATTGCACTGAAGTACACCTTACCAAATTGCTCTTTTTTGCTTGAAAATAGTCTGGATATTTTTGCCCCCTCTCCTTTAGGTAGTAGTCTTTGGGGCAAACTCGGAATATGGGGAACTGACTCATTACTGTTCATCCTTTCCTGCCTCTGTATTAGTCTCTCTTGGTTGCTTTTTTTTACGACCACAATAAGAACCCAAGACACATCCTTCCGGATCGGGCCATCTAGTCCAACATCCTGTTCTCACAGTGGCCAACCAGATACCTATGGGAAGTCTGTAAGCAGGACCTGAGTGCAGCAGCACTTTCCACACTTGTGCTCCTGAGCAAATGGTTTTCAGAGGCCACGTCGCCTGCACTTCTCAGTAACACTGTGCAGATGTTCTGAATTGGTATAGTGGATACATTGTGGGTAATGGTCATGTTGACCCTATCCTCTCTTTGGGCCCAACTTGCATTTCTTGAGACCTTGTGCATATGCAACGTTAGAATACATAGAAGTTGGGTACTCTTACGGGGTGGAGTCAACAGCAATGATAGCCCAGTGTGAATATAATATATACACTTGCACTGCCAGTCAAAGGTGGCAGTAATGTCACAGTAATCAAGTGATGTTGCAGTCATGGCAACAGAACAGGGCTGGGGTGGGAGTCAATTCCCCAGAATTCCAGTCCTCATGAGTTTGATCCCCATAGCCAGGAAGAGATGTAATGCTTCTGTGGCAATGGAATCAATATGGGGCTTTGCCCAAAGAATATCTCAGGTCCCTGGGCCTACCTTGACACTCCCCCAGTGTGAACATATTTCAGACTTTTCACTGATCAACAACATGAAGCTGCTGCAGCTGGGGGGGGGGGTGCGGTCTTGTAATCAGTTGAAAATTAATAACTCTGAAGGAAGCCCTCATTCTCAGGTGAATTTACCATTTTCCATCAACTATAGTCAGTGGAATGATCTGCAAAAGAAACCCAGGAATATTGATTGAGAAGTATGCATGAAATGAGTTTTTTTGGTTGCATCTGTTTATCTACTGCACTATTGTATCCATACGTAAGCAGAAATCTGCTCCTAGATTTTAGGAGCAATCATGCCAAATTTGGTTACAATATCTAAAGTGGTGTCCAAATACATAGCGAACAAACATACAACTTTCCAAAATATATAGTAGATTTGCTGAAAAATCCTGAGGGACTTGGGCTTCCTCCTACTCCTCCATATACACTACATCAGAAAGGTAGTCCCACTGAAATAGTAAAATGATGGATTGTTGGCTTGGGATCCTAACTAGCTTTCAAAGTTCTAATCTTTGACTGATTTCTGCTTTTCATGTGCATGAGTTTGTGAATGTTGCATGGTTTATTTCATAGTTTCTATTTTCACATTTTTTATTTGTGCTAATCCTCTTGCAGTGTTAACTGGGAACAGTGAGGTGTAAAAAAACAATTAATGTCTATTTGATTTGTTTACATCCTTGCAAAATACCATCTTTTAAAACACAGTCTCCTTTCAAAGAAGGGGAAACCACCATCTAGCTCACCCGAGACATTTAAGATTGGAATGTCATGTTAGAAGCATCCTAATCAGACAAGTTCAGTATTACACTGATGGTTAGAACTTTTCAGTGCTTCAGGGAGTATCCAAGCATGTACTTGACCACAGACCTCTTCATTTACTTATTTTTATTTCATAACATTGGTTGTAGTAAAAGCTCAAAGCACTTTACAGCAGGAATAAAACAATAAGATTATTGGTTAAAAACCACTAATATTAAAAACATTAAAGAAATTAAAATCAACCACGAGCTAATACCAGATTAAACACAATGCTTTCTGTCATGTTTATTCTTGCTTAAATGAAATGTTTAAACAGGCACTGAGAAGAGTACAGTGAAGGTGCCTGCCTGGTATCAATAGGCAGGGAGATCCAGAGTGTGAGGGGCTGCCATACTAGGGATATAAGAAAGCATTAATTTCCATTCTGACCTGTGCTCATCACACACAGCACTGCCCCATCAGCCCTTACCTGCCTGCCTTCTTACAACCATTCAGGAGTTGGTTCTGCCCGCCATTGACTCTGGCTCCACCTATTGTTGCCCCCTCCCCCGCTTTACACCCTACTAGTCACAATGGGTACCAACCATCACTGAGGGAGGGGCTTGGGGAAGGGTGGTAGCTCAGCAGAGGGTCCTGGGTTCAACCCTGGCATCTTCCAAGTACGTATGTGAGAGACCCCTGCCTGAAATGCTGGAGAGCTGCTGCCAGTCATTGCCAATGCTGAGTTAGATGGTCTGGCTTAGTAAAATGCAGCTTCCTGGGCCCTGCTTCCTTATGAATTCTGAAGTTGCGAGAAGGAGTGAATGGGGGGAGGGGGGTGTTTGTGGGGACAGTTTGGGCGGTGTGATGACTTTTCTTTCTGCTTTTAAAACAATTAAAAGGGAATTTGTGTTCCAGACAGCTGGAAAACTCTGCTCCTCCCACACTGCAACAGACAGGTAAGCATTTTCAGCTGAGATCTGCCCATTTAATAATCAGCTGTTGCTGCAACCTCTGTGCTCTCCCTGACTTTGAAGTCAGAGAAACTTCAGAGCTATGGGATTTGCTGAGAGTAGGGAAATAATGCTTCTCAAGGCCAGTGGTCCCTGCCAGCCAAACTCAATCCTATTATTTCTCTTCACCTCTCCTTGAAAATCAATAGCCATTTAAGCATATGGTTGAGATGGTCCTGTGGTTAGGCAAAGCACTTAGTCAACTTCAGGCTTTGAATTTCAAGTATTTTTTTACTATTATTAAAGGCTTTAGATAAGTGAATAGAGGAAATAGTAAGATGCACTGAAGATAAAGATAAAGATAAACAATATTATCTAGCAAGCTTTTATGCTTGATCCTAACATTCATTTCAGTAACTTACAACTGAAGTGAAACTCCCCAGGCCATAGAGGATAAAGATAAAGCACACTCGAAGTCACCACATAAAATATTATCTGAGGGAGGATATCCCATCAGAAGGCAGCAAAATGGCGTATGGGATGTGTTCCCTTGGAGGAAATTGGTGTTTTGTTCTTGCCATTTGAGGATGGGAGAAGAGGAAGTGTAAATGGAAATGATCCCCATCTTGGGCTACTGTCAGATGAGAAGCAAACACTGATTCGTATATTGAAGAGGATGCTAGACAATTTTGGCCCCAGAGCTTTGTCTTGTGCATTTGCCCAGCTATGCACCCTTTACCATTTTTTTTTAAGGAATGAAAAAGGCCCCTTTCTTTCATCACTGTAAATTCCCCACCCTAAAAGCCAAGTGACTTTCTTTCCCATCCCCACTTGAGATGCCACTGAATTCACCACCGCTGTTGGAAAGAAAAGTGTCACCCACATGGGGGGAGCATTTGTGCAGTCCTACCTCCACTTTCTTGGGTCATTTGTGTTGCAAGCAACTCTTCCTGTTTCTCCCCGCCCCCCCCCCAAATGATAGCAAACCTAACCTCAAGTCCATCTTTCCCCTGACCATGGCTAAACAAGAAATGGTAGTAATTGCATTCGTGCAATTAATCTGCACATCTTTGGTTATGTACACAGCAGATGTGGGGAGACTTCAGCAGTCTCAGAGATTTGGAGCATGAGCAGAGAGAGTTTAATGCTTCCTCTACCTGCTACAGTCCTGGCAAAAATCCCTTCTTTTAAGTTGTTTACATTTCAAGGGAAAGCTCATTTTTTCCCTTATCATTACTATTATGATTACAACTTGCTAGCCACTTGTTCTGCAAAAAGGCCTCCAGGCAACTTACAACATATTTCAGAGCATAAGTAAAAATATGTTATAATAAAAACACATTTATGAAAAAGCGTGCAATTCATTAAAAAATACACAAAGCAACCCCCTGCAGAAAGCTTCAGCAGCACAACTAACAGCAATCAATATCTTTGCAGTATCTCAAAAGCCTTGGGGGAAAGGTAAGTTTTTACCTGACACTGAAAATATGTCAAAGAAGGCTCCAGGGAGACTTCAGTGGGGAGGATGTTTCACAAACAGGGAGCCACAACTGAACATGGAAACTTCCCTTGAAATGCAAAGAGGGGCCCTTTGCCAGGACTGTGACAGGGAGAGAAGGGTTGGAAGTTGCTCCAGCTTCCCTACAGCTGCTATATACATAACAAAATACGCACCTTAATTGTGTTCAGCAGTTAATGGTCCGTCTAGTTTGGCTTTTTGCCTCTAAGTACATGTAACATTTGCTTCTAGTTATATTATTTCTTTACACAAACATTAAGCCTGTGAAATTATATCTGTTCTTACTGCATCTGGAAAAACAACCTGTGCACTTTTTAATAGCTACAGTTTAGATTTTTGTTGCAAGACACTTTAAGCTTTGAAGGATAAACATGTTTAAATGAGATTAAATAATCTATGCAATTGAGTTTCATAGAAAGATAGGACAAGATGGAAGCTGGGCCAAATACAGACCCAATGTGAAATTCTGCTACATTCGGGTAAAAGCAGTTAGGCACTTATCTACTTGGATGCTGACAATTCCCCCCCCCCCCCCCCCCCGCTGCCCACGATCTCATTGTGCATTGATTAACAAAGAGTCTTGTATAGGTAGCTTGCTTTCCTTGACGTTAGAAGCTTGTATGGCACTCAATCCTAGCTGCCTTGTTTACTGACATTATATCTGTTTCTTATGGGATGATGTTTTCTGCCATTTACTTTTCTCATTCCTCCATACGTCAACTCGATTGGCGGAGCTAGAGCAATTCACCAGACAGGGTCTGTGTTACATTTTGTATTCTCTTTCAATCTTTCCTTGCTGGAAGGAGCCTTGTAGAATCAAAAGCAAGGGAAGGGAAAGAATACAGCATTCATGTACTGCTGCCTTTTGGTAGTTGAAAAGAACATTTGCCACTTTTAGCTTCCTTTCTCTCTTTCCTCCTAAACTTAAAAGAAAAATCTATCAAGTGGCATCATCACAAAGAACCTCAAGGAAGGAAAGGAATAATAGGGGTCAACTACAGTAATAAATTTCATAAACACCGGAAATCACACAGAAGCTATTAACATGATGATGCCAATCTGAAAACCTGTAAACGAATGATAAATTTTAATACTCTGTTGCTTGCAGTTTTATAATCACAGCAGACATTGTGATTCCTCTGGGATAATGTTATTTTTCTTGTGGGAGCTGGTGGTAACAAGGAGAAGGCCATCAAAATACAGGGAGAAGCACATTTGTAGAAAGAACTAAATATATGCATGTACAAATTGTGATTGGCATGATCCCATGAGAATCTGTGTGATTAGGGAGTCAGGACTTGTGTAGATTCATAATCCAACTAATTAGAAATAGACTAACCATTGGAAAACATTCAAAATAGAGGGCAGTAACAACACTGGAAGTCTGGAGGCTAAGGCTGTGCAGTGTGAATTAGAAACCCACCATTTGGATAAGTTAAATAGATGGATAGAATGAAATGGTAGGCATGCCCCAGAGACAATGGAAAAGAGATCTATAATAAAGACATTCCATTCTGTACTTCAAATTCAGGAGCAGATGTCTGACTTCTTGGAATGTGGTGTACAGTCGCAAGACTATATTCCCACTGGTTGTAGGGGGAGGAAGGGATGTAAACCTTTGCTTCCATGAACTTCCTAAAGTTAATTTAACTTGGGACCCAAGATTTGGAATGATTCTCACTTCTTCCAGCAGTCCCTTGCAGCCAATTCACATTGTTCAGGCCCCCCCCCCCCCATTTCACAATATGCCTGAGAAGACTTTTGTTGTTCTAAGAAAGAAGATCTTTCTGGGTCTTGAGCTGATACATAAGGAGCTTTTACAACATCCCTAGGTAGCTACTTGTAACAACATCCCTAGGTAGCTGGAGTGGCTGGAGAAACTCCTCTAACCTTTCTCTTAGGAGCTGGTATAACTGCATTTGGCATATAGCACCACCTGAAAAATGCATACTGTGTCAGGCCAACGTATGGTCAAACTAAGCCTAAAACGTTTGAAAGGATATGGTTTTCCTTTAATCTTGTTTAAATAATTCAAACTCAGGTTGGCTGTTCAAAAGCTGTTGGGCACAAATCCTGGGGACTTTTGATTGCCAGTATCACACCCCAGATTCCTACCCCCCCCCACCCCCATATTCTCAGGAGCAGCAGCATTCAAATAGCTGAATGTGCTTGACTGTGTTAGGCTGCTAGCACAAGGCCAGTGAAAATCTGCCATGGCCCCACCTGCTTGACCTGCTGCCCTCACTAAGCCTCAACCGGCTGTGCAATTCAGCTTTTCATTTACCGTGCTCTATTATCCCATACTGAAAATAAAGTTGTACATAACGTTTATTAACAGATAATGCATCACATGATCTTTGATGCCTGTTTGGCATTGCTGTATGCTAAGGCCGTCTTCTGGGCAGACGTCTGTTTCGTCCTATCACCACTTGAGTTGCAGAGGGTTGGACTAGATGACCTTTTGGGTCCTTTCCCTTCCATCTCTACAAGTCTATAATTCTATTTAATGTTGAGGGCATTTAGACACTAGGCTTTCTGGAAAGAGGTTTCTACTGCAATCAGCAGAATCAAGTAGGAAAGCATGGCCAAACTATTTCAGGTTTCAGGAAGGGATTGCAGGTGCATATTTCTAGGGAGGAAGGAGATATTCAGATTTGTTTGCAATTTAATCAGAAATGACCAAATTTACACTTCTCAAAACAATACATGAACCAAAATTGTCATCCTTTGGAATTCACACTTATCCAAATTTTGCAGTGCCGTTATCCAGTTAATGTGCACAATAATGTATGTATTAGGGGGAAATGTGGATAAAATACATATAGAAGTGAAAACAAAATGCATTACGTTAGTGGAAGTTGCTTGCAAATATATGAATATTAGTCAAAAGTGCATACAAAAATGTGTTTATTAGGATAAATTCCTGCCAAAACAGTTTTAACACATGAAGTGTATGTTTTTAGGACCCACTTATAGTTGTAAGGGGGTTGCTTTTTTTAAAATAATAATAATGAGGAGGAGGATGATGATGATGATGATGATGTTAATAATGTTATAAACTGCTCTGGAACCTTAGGGTGAAGGACAGACAATAAATAAATGATAAATTTTCTGGAGGATTTCCCCCCCCCCCCCAATGGCTGAGAATGTGAGGACAAAATTTGAGATTGCAAAAATGAAAAGAACTAAGACAATGAAATAGATCAATGTCTCCACCCCTATTATTTATGCCACCTAGAAGATGTAGTGAACGTGTTCTAGATTTCTCCAGAGGGAAGGACTAGAACAAATGGGTAGAAATAATAGGGAAGTGGAGTTCAGCTAAGCGTTCAGAAAAACTTTGTAATAGCAAGAGCTGTTCAACTAGGGGACAGAAACTGCCTCATGGGGTAATGTGCCCTTAAATTACTCAAGGTCAGTCTTAAGACAACAGTCTTATCAGGGATGCTTAGTTGCAAGATTCTTGCACATAAAAAACTAGTATCTCAAAGTGAAGTCCAGACTAAAGTTTTTTCTGACTTCTAATTTTGTGTATGGATTTGTTTTCGGGAGCAACACACACACACGTAGCACAGTCCAGAAAAACAACAGCAACAACAAATTTGCTAACTATTCTGCTGATTGTATAAGTGGTCATATGTGTAAAAGAGAGAAAGGGGATCAAACATACATTCCCAAACAGCAAATTTAAGAACTGGCATTTGTGAAAAATCACATGCTAATTTCAAGTCATCATAGTACTGCGTATGTGAAATAGAGGCCCTGGATCCAACTCAAGCTTTTTAAAAAGTTAAAATGGACTAAGCTTATATGTTTGTGGATTGGTGACAAGCATTAGACCAAGGAATCTTGATAGTTGGTTGACCAAGGCAGAGCCAGGTTCACAGCTAAAGCCAGCCAGCCAGCCAGCCAGCCTCAGCACTGGGCCCCTTCCAATAAACAGTAACAAGGCTCTGAGTGTTTCATCTCTCTTTCTTGGAGATGATAGATAGAGATGTAATCACACTTGCTAGGGCAGAGATAATCAAAAAGCACTACAGCCAACATAGAGTTTATTTTGTTACAGCTGCTATGGTGGATGGTGTGCTTATGAGCCATCTTGAGTGTTTGATCCTGTGAATTAAAAAAAGGATAAACCCCCATGAGCACACAGTAAAAACTGATAAGTCTATATAAAAAAGCAGCTTTTCCACAGCAGAAGTTGGGCATCTAGAGGTTGCAACACATGAAAGGAAGAAATGAAAGTAATCCATTTAGTGTCTGTGACAACAGCTTTAGCCAAAAGGCCAATAAACCATTTTAAAGGGTTTTTTTGTGGTAAAAGAACAGTTATAAAATCAAAGACCAAATTAATTCCTCCTTTGCTGTTGCACAGTCTATGATTCTGAGTTGATTATATCTATTAAAAAAAAAAAGATATCAATAAAGCCTGGGAAATCAGAAACCAGTGACAAGCATACTTTTCAAAGAACTAGAGAAATTATCCCATCTTTTAATATTTTTGTCTTGTTCCAGGTAGATTAAGCATCTACAACTGGGTGGAGGGCAATGCAGCAGGATGCTGGGATCAAGGATTAGGGAGTGAGCCCTTGTCACTAACTGGAGCAGTTTCCTAGACAGCTCATCTATACCAGTGTTCTTCACCCTTGGCTCCCTAATCCCATTGAATAAGCCATCTGGGAACGATGGGTGTTGCAGTTCAGCAACATCTGGTTATCCAAAGTTGAAGAACACTGATACAGACCATTCAGTACCTGGGAGAGCTCCCATGAATAGCAGCCAATGCTCTAGCAGAGCTCAACTGAACTGTCAAGTTGAGCAAGCCCACTGATGACCCAAACACTACCCCTCAAATGTGAGCTAGCAGGGTTTTCCAAGAGGGGAAAGCTCTGGTTTGTAACCATGCACACCCTAATGATACAACTTTGGGCTTCTCGCCTGGTCTGCTGTATACATCCTGTGGTTCTGTTGTGCAAGAAGATAGTCAATTTGTACTTATTCATTACTTAGGATGAACATGAAGTTTGCATCTGGGCGGACCATTATAATGTATAGAGGTGTTATCTGATGCAACTTTGGTTATAGGCAACACAGGCATTTCTGTACTGTAATGATTTTCTGTGCTGTATTAGTCAAAGCAAACCTTGCCAGACAGCCACTTTATATAGCATTAAAATGGTGACATAGTGTGAGGAAGCTAGCAGGGTAATAACCTTTTAGGCCTGCTATAATTGATAAGATGGTCTTGCCTCTCATCACTTAAGAGCACGCCTTTGAAGATTCCTGCATTAAGGATAAGGCTGAATAGTTAAAAGGCAAAGTGACATCATTTCCTAGTTTGTTTTTGTTTTCTTTTTTTTACAATGCAATTCATTGAAAAGTTCTGTGGTACTGCATTGCTCTGCTGCCACTCAGATGGCTAGAGGAGGCACTGAACCTACCAACCAAGCATGATTAGGCGACTTAATGAGTTAGTGGGTCTCCATCTGCCCCTATAAAGCTGATGACTTTGGTTTTACTCTCCAGTCTGAGAAAGTGACTATTGAGACATAGACTGAACTTCCCCTAGGCTGCCTTGTCCCCCTTCAGACCACCAGATGTTGAATCTTGAAAACCACAGGTGGCCCATCACAGGAAGGTGCCACCACTGCTTCCCCCTCTGTTGAAGCCTCACTTACCAGGATCATGCAGCGGCTTTTGGTGAGATCTCAAGTGAGTTCCAAAAGATCTTACAAAATCTTGCTGGAAGCCACCGCCAATTTTCCTTGCTTCTCTAGAGGCAGGTGGGACACCCATGGGTGCGCTTTCCCACAGGATTTTGTCTCCTGAGGTGGCTGACTCAGTCTGTTTCATGGGCAGGCTGACCCTGTTGATAACTATCAAGGTTGTCCATCTGTGGTTGCTAACTTTTCCATGTTTGATTAAAATGTTGAAAATGCAATGTAGACATTAACCTGATTTGACATTAAATCTTAAAAGAAGTTCTTTGATGGTGCATTTGCTTGACACTATGCTCTTGTTACTATTTTTATAAACCTTTTATTCTGCAAAGAAAACACAGCTAGATGTTGATTACATTCCTGATCTCTCTCTCTCTCTCTCTCTCTCTCTCTCTCTCTCTCTCTCTCTCACACACACACACACACACACACACACACACACCGCTTTGTATTGCATATGAAAAACACATCATCATCTTAACACATTTATAACACGTGGTTAACTATAGGTTATTTCCTTGATGAATACAAGTCTGCCCAATATATTTTATGCAGTCATTCATGAAATTTTGTGTGCGTGTTTGTGTGTGTGGTAGCTCATAAATATTTCATATTCTGCTTGCAAGGCTATAAATAAAATACACTAAACAATTTTCTTTTGATTAACAAAAAAAACCAACCATTTAGTGGCAGTAATAAGTGGTGTTTGTGGCCTGTGTTGCTGAATAAAATTGCATTACAGTGATTGGTTACCGCAGCATTTACAATTATTATTTTAATTAATTATCTCTTAATTTTAAAAGCTTTCACAAAGAAACATGTAAGAAAACTAGGTTTCTGAAGCTCAAAGATGCTTTGTTGAAGAATATTTTTGAACTTCAGAGCAACATTTTTTAATTTCTGCAATGATCGCACACTGGAGAGGTGTTGGGTTCCCCTAGAGACTCAGGCCTCTTCCTTTGAGGGGGTTGGACACAAAAGTCTCCCTGAGAGGAAAATGAAAACTAAATTGGAAGTCAAATATATAGTGATACCTCTGCGCACGGGATCCGTTCTGGAGCTCCGGTCAGATCCTGAGGAATTCGCAACCAGAGGTGCCTGTTCTGCGCATGCACGCAGCATGGTAGAGTGCTTTTGTGTATGCGCGCTGCGCATAGAGTGCTTCTGCGCATGCACATGGGGCATAGAGCGCTTCTGCTCATCAGAGGTGTGCGTATCTGGAGGTACCACTGTATAACATTTCAGCAATACCCCTGCACTTTTTTTAAAGGTATACATGATTGTCTCATTTAAATATCTACCTATGGCTTAACACTGACTAATCTGTGGGATAATCAGCCTCATATAACTAATATGCTTAAGTCTAATTAATGCATTAAAGTGTTAAGACCATAGAGTAAGCTGTTCTGCCAGGTTTAGCTTACCTTTGGAGGAGGACAGCATTTGTTCCCTCAGTCTGCTTGAGAAGCATAACAAGTGAAGAGGTTTGAGCTGTTTGTTCCAGCTCACGATGTATGACTCTCACAAGCCACTTGTGATCCTGTACCAGTAATTTAGGAACTTTCACCACTTTGCTTCTAAGCCAAGTTTTACTGGCTTGCAACTTTCTAAAGCACGTGAATCTGATCTTTGAAGTTTGTAAGTAAACTATTTTTAACTTACCAAACATGGTCTTTTTCTATGCTAGAGGAAGAGGGAAACTTAAGAGGAAACTTGGAATGACATATTTCCACACTATACTTTGCTCCATGTTTTGTGATTTAAATCCCTGTTTTGGGTTCTCCCACCAAAGAGTACTTGCCCCAAAGTTAGAGCTTGGCATCCAGGAATTCTCCTTTCCACCCTTCCATCAACATAATCTACCTGTAAGCCCCCTTATACCTTAACTGAGCAGCTGCAATGTCAGGGAATGTTTAAAAACATTCTAACAGCAAAAAAGTTGTGGGGGTGGCATGCTGTTAGCAGAAGGAAGGATGGCAGAGGCTGGTACCCTTCAGAGGCAGAAAGGCTGAGCTAGAAAGATAAATGGATAATCTGGACCCAAGAGGCAGGGGAGCTGAAGAATGAGGTATAGGATAGGATTCAGAACTGCTGAAGCAAGGGAGCAAAAAGGAGTGGGTTTAGAAGCAGAGAGATGATGCATGGATGAGTAGAGGAGGGAGAGAAGTACTCCACGCCCAGGGAGGAACAGAAGAAACTTGAGGCTGGGAAGAATGGCAGGCAGGGGAACTTGGGAGAGATGTGGCCTGCTGTTAGGGAGCTAGCAACACAAGGTGACAAAGACATCATTGGTGGACAGAGTTACGGTTGGCTACTGAGTTGAAAGCAATCGGCTGAAAGTTTGACTAGCTCCCTGTGCTATTGAAATATAACAGAAAATGGATGTGTAACATTAGAACTGATCCAAGCTGTAGGGTCTAGTTCATGAAGATTTCATGAAAATCTTCATTAGCATCAAAAGGGTGCTGTTATTTTTCAGAGCTTCTTTGAAAGGGATGCACAACAGTTCACTGAAAACTTCTTGCAACGACTGTCAGAAGTACTGCTTGCAGTCTAAATTGCATGGTTTGCCTTTTCATTTCATTACAGTAACATAGCCAAATCCATGTAGCTCCATCAAATTCAGCATATGATCTTTGACCCCCTGACTTGCTGTGACTACTTAATGAAGTATAAAAAGTGAGGGCTGGTTTGGTTCCAGGGCTTCATGAGCAGTTTTCATGGGGCAATGTGCTTGCAGGTCTCAGTTCCTCTTTCTCTGTGGGTACCCTTGATTTGCTCCAGAAGGAGGAGAAAATAGCAAAACTTGCTTCCTTTCATTTCCATTCATACACACCTTCCCTCTCCACTTTCATGAATGAGATAACTCCTTTAGTGAGTATAAGGAAACCTTTCAATAGAAGCCATTTGCACCAAATCAGCAATGGTATGTGGTGGTGTGGTGTGTGTGTACCACTGATGAATAGTTACAAAAGGCAATGAAAACTATAGGATTAATATGGGGAAGAGGCTCCTTGAAATAACAATTTTGAGGCAAAAATTGAACTGGGAAAACATTTGACTCACCATTATATAAAAGTCATCTCTAAGAGCTTTCTTCTGTCAGAAACTTTTCTTCCATAAATGCATATTCCTGTTGTTGAGATAGGTGCATGAATTAGCCTAACTTAATTTCAGAAGGTGGTGGCAGCACAATTGTGCTGCCAGAAGCCAAAATGAGGATTACATATTTAATATATTTAGAAATAGATTTTCTTGTCAAAGTTTTGTGTGAGGCTGATCTCAAGCTGTGCTCTGTAGGCAACCTGGATTTAATAGGTGAGCAAAGAAATAGTGCACTAATAACTTTTGACTTTGCCTAAGGTGGTTAATTAACAGTACAAAGCTATGCCTATGATTAGGAAGATATTACTGTATCATTATTAATGTCACATTATGAAGGGTGTATTAGTAGTTAATTTGATTAACAGACTATGTATCTTTAGACTCGTTTATATTAAGTATTATCAATATGCTTAATAAACCCAGAAAATTAATATCATTTAAGTGAGTTTTTTAACCAAGCAGTTTTATTTTTTAAAATCATACTATTTCAATATTTCCTTTTATTGGGTTGGTGTTGTATCTTGACAATTGCCTAGTTGTCACAACTGAGTTACCATCTTATTCCAGAAATGGTGGCTTTATTAAATATATGATTTCAGAACTGTTTATGAAGAATGTATTGTCCTGGCCATCTTCAAAATACAGAAGTTAGTACTGTGTACTAAGTCAGACCATCTAGCTTAGTGTTGTCCACACTAACTGGGAGTAGTCCTGGAAATGGCATGGATTGAAATTGGGGCCTTCTGCGTATAAAGGAGATGCTGTACCATTGAGATACAGCCCTTTTAAGACAGTGGTACCTCAGGTTACAGACGCTTCAGGTTACAGACTCTGCTAACCCAGAAATAGTACCACTGGTTAAGAACTTTGCTTCAGGATGAGAACAGAAATCATGCTCTGCCGGCGTGGCAGCAGCAGGAGGCCCCATTAGCTAGAGTGGTACTAAAGTGGTATCTCAGGTTCAGAACAGTTTCAGGTTAAGAACGGACCTCCAGAACGAATTAAATTCTTAACCCACGGTATCACTGTAAAGGCATGAGAACACCAATGACTAGAATATTAGTTTTTCCCACCTTTAGCATACTTTTGTAATTTTAAGGAAATAACAGTGTAAGAGTTGAGTTTTTTTGGGTGGGTGGGGTGGAGCAGTTAGGATGAGTTCACATCCCCTTGTTCAGAATTTGTATGACACAGATTGAGAGCTCACAAATAATTACAGTGGGGATAGATAACTGGAAAATATTGTGGTGCATATTTTATGTACTTATTCACCTCTTTTGACAACTTGCCTTTCTTCCATCATGGAATTCAAGGTGGTAGATATGAGATTACAAGACTGACTCCCATCCAGGCACTGACCAGACCCAGACCTGCTCAGCTTCAGCATAATAGCTGTATTATGTGCCCTTAGACCAGTCTTTCCCACCTGGTACCTTCCAGATGTTTTGGACTACACTTCCCATCATTTACAGCAATTGGTCATGTTGCATGGAGTTGGGGGGAATGTTAGTCCAAAACATCAGGATTACACCAGTTTGCTTTAGGCCAGGTTCCACCAACATGTGACACTTAGACTTTGTCTCCTGGATCACCCCCCACACACTGTTTTTCTAATGTATCTTGAAAGTTGGACCAAGTGGAATTAGTCTGAGCCTTGAAAAGCACATAGAGCTGAGAGAGAAAGTGGGAGTGTCCCTCTTTCAACTTCCTCATTCAACTCTTCCAGGTCCATCTAGCTCATTGTTATGTACTCTGATTGGTGGCAGCTCTCCAGGATTTCAAACAGGAGTCTCTCCCAGATCTACCTGGAGATGCAGATTGAACCTGGGACCTTCTGCACACAATGCAGAGGCTATGCCCCTTTGCGCCCACAAAAATCGTATGCACAAAACTGGTTTCCAGAAGTCCTTGTACGTGCCAGTGAGGGTCTCTCAAGCATATCTGGATCCTTTAAAATTAACTGAAGAACCTTTTTAAAAGATGTGGGTGTGTTTTGTCATTAAATCGACAAACCTCTCCAATATGCTAAGTAATTTGAACTTTTATTTCAATATAAATTATATAAATGAGACTGTGTGATCTGTGTGAAGCCACCTATGAATGGATAAACCAGCATTGAGACCAATGGAATACTGTTCCTCACCTCCTTGATTGACATGTGGGCCAAGTTTGTGCAGTATTGGGAATAGAAGACCCATAAGTACCTGCCATATCCCCATAGATCCTTCTGTGCTCCATTGATCAGCATGGCAGGTATATGACAGGCACTCTTAGGCATTCCCAGACTTTAGAATCCATGGCTAATTTCTTTGCACTTGGGCCCATATGAGGATTTTGCCATTGTGTGTCTTGCTGCCCTTCATGTAAGTTAATCCTAAATATTGTGCTTCAGGGTGGTTCTTTTTCCCCTTTTGTAATATGGAGATAGTAGATACAAGAATAAAAGCTAAGCTATTTTATTGGATACACATCATATAAATGGCAATGAAACTGAAATGGTTATTGCTCATTTGTTGTCGGAAGATTAGATCGTACCATTCCACTTAACAAACAGTTCTACCTATAATTCTATGGTCTTCACCTAAATTGAGTTTTTGTAATAAAATAGCATAGCAATAACAATTCAGCTAAAATCAGAAGCACTTCTGTTCAGAGCACTTACATATGATTTGCATTTTTTAATGTTAATGTTCTGTTAATTTTTGCAAGTGTTGGTTGAGTCTTCCAAATGAAGCAACACATTTTCAGTGTTATTTTCCCTCCCCCACAGAATAACTTTAGCTTATTGGTCTGGAGCCTATACCTCATTCTATGAATGGAAGAGCATTCATGTTCATGCAGTGAGACCTTCTTACCTCCTACTTCAGGCCTCTGTGCCTCTTGAAGGTCTGCTCCTGGTGGTTGGGGACCCTTCGCTGCAGATGGAGGAGTTGGTGGAAATTAGCCCCTTTATATGAATATAGGAGCAACTTAAGCCCCAATAACTATTTGTACTTTATTCAGGCAAGGAGAGGTAGCCACACACCCACACCCCTGTCAATAACTTCCCTGACCTGAAACTGCATCATCATGTAGCATCTTTCCCAGTTGCATTCAGACACTTTGAAGGGAATGGCAGCTTAGCTGTTAAGCACAGCCAAGCCTCTGTTTGTAGCTTTTGCTATTGCTAAAGAAGGAAAGGAAAAAACAACAGTGCTTGACCGCTTTGTTGAAAGTAAGGATATCACCTTCCTGAAAGTGCTGCCGCTTTCACGCACCATATGAAAGTTGTCAGTATTCTCCACGCAACACTTTCACAGGTACAAATGGCCTAGCAATGGCAGGAGGAAATAACATCCAGTCCTAAGCCAGTCCTGTTCACAAGTACTATGAGGAAAGTTTTTTTTAAAAAAAAATCATACTGCATTATGTAGCTTAAGTTAAGCTTGATAAGTGATCCAAAATCCAACGGGGAAAGCACCAATATTTACCAACATGACAACCCAATCCTATGGGACATCTGTGTCAAGCACATGTGAAGTATTAAACAAAATAATGAGAACCTGTGTAGAAATATTTAGTGCTGCTATTAAACATTGCCTAAAGCAACAGTTCAAGGTGAATCTGGTGGTTCCTGCTCAGGAGTAATATCTGAGGAATTATGAAAGAAGAAAAATGACACTAATGACATTCCTCAAAGATATTCCACACATTTTTATTTGGGACCCACAAAAACTCATAACAAAGGCTGTTAGTCAGCTTTTGCTTTGGTGATCCATCAGCTTCTCAACAGTGTTGGATGTCCCTCTGGAAGATCTGGGCTGGTGAAGGAGCTGTCTGTTCAGGGACCAATTTGAAGAGCCTGGATTTGCCAGCAAATTTTCTTCAATCAGAGGGATGAGGTTCCTACCATGGTGGGGCCATTGGGGAGAGAAAGAGAAGACTTGACCATTCTGAAGGAGGCAGAAAGAATTTGGGTATGACTAGCAACATTTCTCTCAGGGGTTCTGTACATCCCTAGAAATACTGTACAATATATCGTACAAACTGAATTCACTAGAAAGTCTGATATTTATTCAAAGAACACAGTATGATCACAAAAGTAGTCTGTGTTGCATACATTTTTAAACACTAAAAATGTGCATATTTAAAAAGCACTTGAATACACTCAGAGTGAAATTACCTTACATTTGGCTAGACAGCTCATAGACATCTCTAAAATATTACTGCAACATGAATTGGGGCTTTGAGTTTGGATTTTTAAAAAGAAATATGGGTGGATTTAGACTCCATATTTGCCTATAGCTGCCGTAATAGAATCTTGCCTTTGAAGTAATTTCTTAGGTATCAATTACTCTTCATTGAAACCTTAGGGAATTGCTGTAATGCCAAGACAGCACAATTGAGAAATGTTGTCTTAATAAGGACAGGCACTGTAGCCAGTAGGGTAATTGTACTGAAATGTACTTAAAAAGTGTAATGTATGCCACTGGGAGAAGAGCTGAGGAAATGTTTGGTGGTCAGTGGCAGGAAAGGGCCAACATTCCACAAATTATCCCTAAATAAGCACAGGGATATTACAGTAGTTATTTGGGGGGGGGGGGAGTGGCTTTTTTCTCATTTAAAAAAAGACCATTAATAAGTCATACAATTATTGAAGCATCACATACAGACAAATTTGATTTAAAACCAGATTCTATTATCTGTAGCATCACATGATAATGCTTTTCCTGCCCTGCACCATTTCAAACTGGAAGTTACGGGGTGGGGTGGCGGGAGGAATTCACATGCTTAAATGTTCTTACCCTGAGAATGATCTTTATACATGCAAGGAGTGAAGGGTTCTGCCAAGTAGGGAAAGACTTTCATGTCTTTTCACAGAAGAACATTCAAACATAAAAGTTGCCAACAAAACTTTGTCAGCTGAATCCACTGGTTGTATGAATGGTCTGAAATTGAACTGACCTTGTGTTTTTGTGTGTGTGTGTGTGTTTTGGCAATGTGCAGTCAGGGATGCAATGCTTTTCCTACGGGAAAACCTATATACAGGTCTAACTTGTTAAATTTAATGGGGCTTACTCCCTGGTAATGTGTATGTGATTGCAGCTCTATAGTTTCTTTTCAATGATGGTAGTATCAAAAACATAGAACAATATTTCCATATTAATAAACAAATATAAATAATTTAACAAAAAAATATTCTTAGATATTTACCACTGGATATAAATTTCTGTATCATATTTTGCCATATGTGTAGAATTGCATGTGTAAAGTACACTGGGCAAACGTCTAAAGAGAAACAGAAATGTTGGTAGCATTGTCCATCATGGCTACCCAGCCAGTAAATTCCCACCTTTTGCCAGTGATTTATATCTGCTTCTACTTGATGTACTAATGGAAGATAATTATTTTTATACAGCTTCCCTAGTGAAGCTGATACTGTAACTCCCTGATATTTAAAGAGAAATACAATTTTTTTTTCAAAGGAATGGTACAAAACCATTTTCAACTCAAAAGCCCTTTTGTTTGGTCAATTCAGCAGCATAAGTTCTGATTTTTAGGTATTGAATGTGAGGCTTTGCTATTTTTTCCAATTAACACACTTATCCAGCAATATTTCTGGACTGCTCATAAAGTCTGCCGCATTGTCTGTGTAAATCATGACTCTATGCTGCAACGCACCAGTTCTAATTCCTTATCTTTCAGCAGTATTTCTAATTAGAAATCAGATTTTTATTGTTTGTAACCAAGGCTACAACAACATTATTCACAACAGACAAACAAGAGAACCCAAGTGCAACTTAAAGCATATAAATTTTCAGAACTACAAATTATCAAAAGTTAAACTTGTAAAGTTCCCAGAATAATTTAGATTGAAATATCTCCTTGGCAAGTAACACTTTTTTGGATCAAAAATGTTACAGGCTACTTAACTCTAGTCTTTGAACACTGGATTTCCCTGGCTTTTGAAATGGAAATGTATTTAAATACTAGGCTCTGTTAACTGTGTGTGTGTGTATGCACGTACGTGTGTAGTTGCAATGTGGGGTATATGTCAATTTGTGTGTGCTGCCTACAACACAGGCCCCCATAGTTAGGTGAATCCTGGGTTAGCCACTGTACCACACTGCCATATTCTATACCAAAAGGAATAATCATTTTACACAGCATCCACTAGGTGACTCCCTTTGCAAACACTGGCACACTAGCAGAATTATCACTTCAAGATCAAACTGCACATGCACCATATTGTTCTTCCAGAAGGTGCTGTCATATGCTTTAATGGGGCAAGAAAGACGGAATAACTTTGAACTGCTACTCATAACTTCTCCAAACTGGTGAAAGTATCCCTTCCTCTACAAGCCTGAATAAATAACATCAATACAGTCATACCTCGTGTTACGTTTGCTTCATGTTGCGGCTTTTCAGATTACGAACGCGACACAGTGTTTACTTACGGGTTCGCCACACGCGCAGAAGCGATCTGCGCACTTCACGCATTTGCAGAAGCGCTCTTTTGCGCTTCGCGCACACGCAGTGGCAATGCTCTACTTACAGACTATTCGGGGTGCGGATGACACCCCGAAACGGAACGCATTCATAAGTAGAGGTACCACTGTAGATTTCACCAAAATTGGAAAGAAATAGATGATATGCCTGTATAGTATTTACAGGTATACTAAAAACTTCAACTTTCATTGTAACTAGCAATTTGTATCAGAACAGATTGAAATTTGACACATTCGTAGACCTCATGAGCTACTTCATGTGTGTCAAGTTGCTAGTTCTTAGCTAAACAGATACCCTTATTTTAAGCAATATAAGTTTGAGGCTTATAATGGTGTGAGCCCATTTTTTCTTTCTTGCAGCTCGCCTTAGCTAAAGGGCCACTTGCCTAGCAATCTCACCAAGAACAGTGTGATGGCCTGGGAATCCGATTCAGAGGCTGAACCGGAGGAATCCCAGCCTGCACGGGAGTCCCTGCCTCCAGGGCCGGCTGAACTGGGGCAGGGCCTTGATTCTGAAGCGCCTGCACCTGTGCCGGATCCTCAGGAGCAGGCACCAGGTGAATCCACTCTGGCTCCAGAGGTGGTTGAGGACTTAGTGCCTACAGGTGAGTCTCCCCCTGGGCCCAGTAACCCTTAAGCCTCTCCTGAACTGCAGAGGCTTAGGGCAGAGAGGTGAAGGGAACTGGTTTCTCCCAGGAGGAGTGCTCGCCTTAAGGCCAGGAGAGGCGGGTCTCCTGGGGGCCGGGACCGCCCCTGGCCTCAGATAAGATAAAGGCCAGTCAGCCCGGTCCCAGGTTGCGGGAGCAACGTCGTTGAAGAGCTGTTTCGGCCAGCATCCAGTCCTGTTTCCCCCAGAGTTCCTGTCCTTGCCTGGCTCCTCGCTGTGGACCCTGCTTCGCCCATGGAGGACTGTCTGCCGACCCTTGACTCAGGTCCTGGACCTCGCCCCACGGTAACCTCCCCCCTGGACCAGCACAAACAGCATATGTAGAAGTAAAAAAAATAACTAAAACCCAGCCTGGAACTGTATGCTATCAAGATTTCTGATGTAGGATTTCTAAACCTCACTTTCCAGTATAGCCATCTTGCCTGAGAGCACAGCAGGAGCCTTGAGGTCAACCCTAGGCATGGGCATTCGGCTGGTGATCTGTGAGCCCAAACAAAGGGGCTCTTGCCTTGGCCTGTCTCATCTTCCTTTCCTTGTTCTTTCCACTGTATACAGTGCTGTGCCACAGAACTCTCCCTTCAGATACCATTTCTTTGTGCCGGTTTGACAAATGCAATTTACCTCTCTTTTGAAACTGATTTTGAGTCAGGGACATTTCAGATTTTGATTGGGGGCAGGGTGGGGTGTTCAGCAAGATTTAAAGGCCTGTGCTTAAATAAATTCAAGACTGAACTGCTAAAATGAACTGTCTATGAATACAATTGCAGTTGCTTTTGTATACCCAGCATCTGCAACAACGATCACAGATAAAACACTCATTTAGACTGCAATCCTAAATAGACTTACATGGAAATAAGTCCCAATGAATACAATGGAACTTACTTTCAGACATGCACAGAATTGAACTATTGTTGTTAGCATCCACCTGTCTCGAGAAGCAATGGAGTGTGCCTGGGGTGTGTGTGTCAAAGAACTGTGTTAGCAGCACCGAAATGTCCTCCCTGGGGTACAAGTCTGGGCAGTGTGTATGAAGGTCTTGGGCTGCCCAGATGACAAGGTCCCCTTCTTGGCCTCACTGGTGTGGTCCAAAGGAAAACAGGAATACATTTGGAACTAGCTTGGCTGCCGGAAGGAGACGTACAAGGTGTCATCAGGTCTTAAAAGCATGGCCACTCACCTGGGATGATGGGAGTTGTAGTTCAGCAACTATAAGAGGGTCAAATTTCCCTCCCACACCTGTGGTAGAGGCAATTAATTGGCCAACAATACAGGTGCTCTCTTGCCCTTCTTCAGTGCTTCCCGCAATCTGCTTGTGGGTCCCATCAGACCTACCCAGATACCAGCCAATTTCATTCCCACTTCTCATGCCCTATTTCAGTTGCAATTTCTTTTAGAGATAGTCTCTCTCTCTCTTTTTCTCCCTATCTCAGACGGCTTAATTTAAATAAGCACTTAAAATGCCTCTTAATATTTTAAAAGTAGAATTCAATAGCATAAGCAATTTCACTTTTCAGTCATGCAGTCAACTTACCATAATTTGTGCAACTTCGTGACACATAATGACTGTTGGTAATAACTGCACCTACTAACTCCCCACTTCCCATGACAATACTTAATAACGACGGCACTGAGGGAGACTTAAAAAGACTGACTAATGATTAAGAGATGTTAAAAGTTCACCACGTGCAAAATGTGTATGCCTCGTAAGCAAAAAAGAAAAATCTTTTAAAGGTAATAGAAGTAATGAGAGGGAGAGCCTTTCATGTTTCTCCCGCTAAACATAACATTGACAAGGGCAGCTAAAAACCATCAGTAGGCTCATGGCTGTAATCTTACCCCTCTCCCACATCTTCTGCACATGATCAGTCACTCTTGTTATTTCTGCTCCTTTGTATCATACAGAGATGATCTCTAGTAGGGATGTTTATAGATCCCAAAATTCGCTTTCTTCTTTTACCTGTGCTTTAAAAAAAAATCCAATCTATTTCTGAGTTGTCCTATCTGCTTTCATTTGGGTTCTGAGCTGCTTTATATAAAGCAAAGTTTTATGTTCCCCATACACTCTTATAGGGAATTGAAAAATAAGAAACCTTTTTTCCTCTTGTAGCAGAAGCAGATGAAATTTGTAAGCAAAGGAGCCTTCCATAGTGGATTAAGCACGCCAAATTGCAGGGAACTAAAATACATTCATCCCCCCCCAATCCATATTAGGGCAGCATCTTTATTAGTCCAAGTAAGCTTCAAAATTGACATTAGTTCCACATTTTCTAGGGAGACTGGGATTTTTGTGTCTTACTCTCTATTACCTTTAAAAAAGGAGAAGAAGTGGCCAAGTTAGATGTACTTTTGCTTGTACGCTTTTGGGGCCTTAGCAGCTCCAATAGGCATCACAATAATGAATAAATAAAATAGTGTTGGACACTCCCTAGCTGTAAATACAATGTGGAAACATTGTCTAAAGGCCTGATCAAAATGATCATGGGGGCTCCAGTTCTCTCTCACACACACACACACACACACACACACACACACACACACACTGATAACTGAAATACCAGTATTCTGACAACCATTGATGCTGATGAAGTGAGAACATGACACAGTCGAGACATTTCCCCCATAATTATGGATCCCAGTCAGCAAACACACACTGACACCCAGATCCCTGCAGTTGGTATGTTCTGCCTTAACTAGTTTGGGGCCAGATGATTGCAATAGAAGTAAAAATCCATTCAAGGGGAAAATTGGCTTGAGAATCGAAACCAACATCAATGCCAGCTCAATAGAAAAGAATTGTTCTACTTTGTTTTTCGTTATAACAAGTTAATTCCGACAATGAGTGGGAGGACTAGAGAGAAATACATGTTGGTCCTCTGATATGATTGCTATCTGGCAGAGGGTGGGACTATCAACTGTGGTCCATTGAGTTAGTGCTCAATGTATTTTAATGGCATGCTTGATTTGATTTTAATGTATATTAAAATCTGGAAATCACAGCCCCCTGTTACAGGGACATACAAACTCTATTCACATGGATAGGACCATGTGCACTGTCCTAACTCCCAACTTTCATGAGTTCTGCTGATGGTGTGCATGCATACAGATAAAGAACACATAGTTCTTCCCTGTGCAGTCAAGAATCCCGGAAAAGAGCAAGGTTGTCAGCCATGTGAAGAGAAGCATTTACAGTATTGGCGTTTAAGTGCCGGCTTTACTTCAGCAAATGATCCACCTAATTTGATGTATTAATGTGATCTAACATTGGCAGTATAGCCAAATATTATTTGCAAATGAAGAAAATAAAACTGTACACAGAGACTCAATACAGACCTCCAGCTGAACTTGCAGATGTGGAACAAGGACATAAAATGCGAACAGAGGCTGCAGACTTATGTGTCATAGAAAATATGGCTTCTCTCTCACACACATTCACCTTTTAGTGTGGAAGTACTAAAAACAATGTGTGAAATAGGTTGCTGATATGATGAGTATTATATGAATGAGTCCTTTAGAGCATTACAATTAGCAGTTAACATCAATATGCTACAGATCTGATTCAAGGAAAATGTAACAGGTGAGAAGAATGTTAGCAGGAGCCATTGAAGTAAAAGGCATTATATTGCAATGCTGCACCATTGATTATAGTGAAAGGAATGCATGCACTTAATAGCATTCACATGCAGGATATGAACTTAAGTTTACAGTCAAATTCTGAGATCACTGTCAAAATGGAGTTATTTCCTTTCACAATATAGCTTCATAACCCTGATTTCTCCTTTTTGTGGCTTCAAGGAAATTGGACAGTTGTATCTAATAACTATATAAAAATGAATTTATATTGTTACGAGTTTGGGATGTTAAACTGGATGCTAGAAACCTCTAATCCCTGGATTCATCAAGTGTTAGAATTTAATCAAGGCCTCTAATTCTAGAAATAGCCAGGCTAGCCTCCTGGTGAGGTGATAGCCTGGGTGGTAAACCATTAAGGGTGATTAAGGGGCTCAGTGTGATATATCAAATGAGTGGGCCTCCTCCCTCAAAATAAAAGGCCAGAATTTGGAGTTGAAGGGGGCAGTGATGTGACCTAGAAATAAAGCAGCAGGAGAGAGTAAGAGCAACGTTTGAGAACAATGCCTGATTTCTGTTTGACTCCAAGGTTGTGGCTGTGGAAGAAAGTCTGGGTATGGTAGATTCTATTGCTACTTTCTAAATTAGGTTTTCTAACGGACACAGTCTGGTGTGCACTGAATCCATATTTGCTATATTGCTCATTAGCTTTTATCCTGTTTCTTTCATTCCCATGAGATGCATTAACAAAAAAACCAAGAGAAAATCTCACATTTTAACATTCGGGAGCTTTAATGATGTTTTAGTTTGGTTTATTTTTCATAAGTTATCTGTGCAGTACTTTGTCAGCATAATCTATGGCTTGACTATTAAATATATATATAATAAGCAGAACAAATTATGAAATGAAAAATGTACCATCTTATTTTTAGCTTTCCATCTAGCTGGCTTTCTAATGAGAGCCACCCAGGGATCTTATAATATTTACTGAACAGAAACTTATTTAAGAATATAAGTCTATGGGGGCCTTTCTGTAATGAGAGGGAGAGCCTTTCATCTGATTCTGTAATTTTGGTAAACTCATAGTAAAGACAGGCAGAAGACCAGAGCTCTGGCCAGTTGGTATGAGTGTACATACGTACAATTGAAAACAAGCAAGTCATAGCTAAAGAGGGGGGAAAGGTAGCAAGAAATTATATTTACTTAGCTGAAGTGAGCGTGGGGGGGATGGTCGAGGAGGAAAAGATTTATCCAGCACTGTTTCCCTGATCAGCTTGCTATCATTATCAGCTTTGAATAAAGAAGAAATACCCAAGGGAGAGACTTATCTCTGATCTATCAGATCACACCCAGCTCTGTCCCCAAAGGAGCAAATTAAAAGAGGCAGTTTGCATTAAAGAAATTAAGTTGGCAAAGCAAAGGGAGTTCCCCATGAACATGTACGGAAAAACATGTGATCTACTCTTGTGAAGACTTACCGGGACCCAGAAGAGTTAAACAACTTTTGCCCAGTGGCAAATATCCCCCTCACATAGTCCCCCATCCTCTCCCCCAAGGCCGGGAAGGGAGAAAGCGAGGAAGTGACCGGCTTATATTTGGGTATTGTCTCTCCCCCCCCCCATGTCTTTTAAATGTGCGGCTTATATTCGGGTGCTGCTTATATTCAGGCCAATACGGTATTTGGATCCATTCCATTCTGGCTTCAGGCTTGGTTATGGCACTGAAACTGCATTGGTCACACTTGTTGATAGCATTTATCAGATGAGAGATGGGGGAGTCAATGTTGTTCATTCTCTTGATCTCTGGGCAGAATTCAGTACTGTTGACCTACTGCTCCTACCTCCAAAGAGTAGTAACGGGAGGCAACTGTTCAAAACCATGGGAGTTATCCCATGTTCTCTCAGTGTTTGGAGGCAATATTAGGCTGGTGTTTGGGTCAATAAACTGAAGGCAGAGGTGTTATGTGTCCTGATTTCTCATGTCCAGGAGATGGGGAGGTGACCTGCCCTGGATGGGGTTGAACTCTCCTGGGGAAGCGGGTTCACAGCTTGGGGTGCTTTTGAATTCAAAACTGTTGCTGGAAGTTCATGTGACCTCAATAGCTAGGAGTGGCTTTTTTTAGTTCTGGCTTGTTCACCAGCTACAGCTCACTTTGGACAGCAATGATTTGACCACTGTACTGCATGCTCCAGTAACGTTTGGATTAGATTATTGCAAGGTGCTTGCCTTGAAAATGACTTGGAAACTTCAGTTGGACCAAAATCCAACAACCAGATTAGTGACGGGGGTTCAATTTAGATCTCATTTAACCCCTGATTTAAAACAGCTGCTCTGGTTCCCAGCTTGTTTTCAGACCCAATTCCAGGTGCTCATGCTAGTGTTTAAAACCCATCCACACCACACATTAAGGAAAACACACAGAGTATTTAATACTGTTTGTGGCTCCTAGCAGGATGTTTTCTGTTTTAACGCCTCAGCTGTGGCTTTCCTTTTCCTGGAAACTCCACCCCTCTATAGGAAGTATGTTTGTGTTTCTTTGTTTCACAAATCCCTTGATGAAAAATTTTGCTACAGGCTGCTTCTTGTGATAAATTGGTCCTTCATATTTTATGATGCATATTAAAAATGTGGGAGCTTAGAGAGAAGCAGGTCCCACAACCACAAAAGCTTCACTATTAAGACAGTCAGAGAGGATAGCTCCTCCCACCAATTCTCCACACACAGAATTGCCCATTGGATAAGAGCAGGCGTCAGCAAACTTTTTCAGCAGGGGGCCGGTCCACTGTACCTCAGACCTGGTGCGGGGCTGGACTATATTTTGAAAAAAATAAATAAATAAAAATGAATGAATTCCTATGCCCCACAAATAACCCAGAGATGCATTTTAAATAAATGCACACATTCTACTCATGTAAAAACATGCTGATTCCCTGACCATCCGCGGGCTGGATTTTTAAGGTGATTGGGCTGGATCCTGCCCACGGGCCTTAGTTTGCCTACCCCTGGATAAGAGCCAAAGGCTACAACACACAAACTACTCACAGTAAAGTAGTCTGATGAAAATCTAGTTTTGACATAAATCTCAGCTCCTTACCTTAACCTTGAAGCATGAGATTCACTGAATGCAAAGCAAATTGTAACTTAATATTTCTTTGTGCTGCCTCATCTCATTTATATTTTATGAAACGACAATAAAAGCTGAATGGCTTTTTGTTACTCTCTGTAAGAATGGCCCAATGATTTTTCAGCCCTAATGAATGAAAAAAGAAGCAATGATGCACCTACCTCTTTTATATGCTTATATACTTCTTTACATCAAAGAGTTCAAGCGTGCTGTGAAATAAAACTAGGCAATCAAATCAAGGAGATGTAGACAGATTTTCTGCTATGATATAACAAGGGAAGGTAGAAAGAGCTGTGAGGTTTGTGTGTGTTTGATCCAATTCTGCATGATTGGATAGATCCAAGCGTTGTCATGATTGCTCTAAGTTAGCTATAATTGGACTATTCAAGATGTCTTATCATGGGATGACTAGAAGCCCTCACTTCCCAGTGATGGCAAGTTGGTGTCTTAACTTCAGTTTCTTTGGCAGAGTAGCAAATAGTGGAGGGGGGAAATCAAAGCCCTTTTTGTGAATCATGACATTACAACATCAGCTCTGGATTAGACTTAGCGAAAATGGTATCCTGATATAGCTGCAGTCTCCTGAGCCAATTACAAGCCCAATGAACCTTGTAGGAGAACATTTTAAGTTGGCTGTTTTCTTGCTATGTGGTTGACTCTAAATCAGTGTGCTTTCTGCCTGCAAGACACACAGGAAGTGCATTGAGCACCATCCTCATCCTTTATAGGGTAAATAGCACAAAAACCAGCCACCATAGTGACACATTTTTAGGCCTTGGTATACCTCTTCTTATACTTTGGTCCATTTAGTTTAATATTATTTACACTGACTGGCAGCAGCTTTCCAGGGTTTCAGAGAGGAGTCTTTCCAAGCCCTCTTTAGAGATACCAGGGATTGAACATGGAAACTTCTGCATGGAAAGCAGATGCTCTACCTGAGCTACAACCATTCCCATGAATAAAATAGAAAGGGATATACCTCTGTACACCTTTTGGTGGCTATTATTTTCTCTTTTTTCCTCCATGGTGCTGAGTTTGTCTTCAGTTACCGTATTTTTCGCTCTATAACACGCACCTGACCATAACACGCACATCGTTTTTAGAGGAGGAAAACAAGGGAAAAAACATTCTGAATGAAACCGTGGATGTATCATTTTTGTGCTTCATGCTGTGGCCACAGACATGTGATCTGATGGTGAATTTGGGGTGACCCAATGCAAAAATCCTGAGAATCCCTGTTGATCCATGCTTTGTAACCACGTTTTTGCACCATTGCAGCCCCAGGCAACAGTGGGTGCGTGATTTTTTTTTGGTGCAGGCTGTAGCTATGGACATGCTATGTGCTCTGATGGTGAATTTGGGCTGACCCAATGCAAAGATCCTGAGGATCCATATGGACCCATGCTTTGTAACTACGTTTTTGCACCATTGCAGCCCCAGGCAACAGTGGGTGCGTGATTTTTGGGGGGCAGGCTGTAGCCATGGACATGCTATGTGATCTGATGGTGAATTTGGGGTGACCCAATGCAAAGATCCTGAGGATCCATGTGGATCCATGCTTTTTAACCACGTTTTGCACCATTGCAGCCCCAGGCAACAATGGGTGCGTGATTTTGGGGGGGCAGGCTGTAGCCATGGACATGCTATGTGATCTGATGGTGAATTTGGGGTGACCCAATGCAAAGATCCTGAGGATCCATGTTGATCTATGCTTTGTAACCACATTTTAAGTGGGGAGCGAAGGAAAAACAAAGAAGGGACATGAGAGGGGTGTGCAGAGAAGCAGCTGGCTAAGAATGCTGGAGAGGGATTTAACGGGTGGGAGGAAAGAAAGGCAAAAGTTCCCCCCCAAGCCAGCCATATCTCTCTCTCTCTCTCTCTCTCTCTCTCTCTCTCTCTCTCCCTCCCTCCCTCCCTCCCCCCTCTCTCTCCCTCCCCCCCTCTCTCTCCCTCACCCTCCCCCCCTCTCCCTCTCCCTCCCCCACTCTCTCTCCCTCTCCCCCAGCAGCACCGGAGCACAGAGAGGAATTAGAAAGAACGACACTCTGCTTGCCTGGAGGGGAGGGGCTTTCCCTGCTCTTTGTTCCGTTTCAGCAATCACAGCAACGAAACAGAGGCGGGTGGGCAGTAAGACCCTGAGGCAGAATGCAGGAAAGCAGCCACTTCCTCTTTTCAGGTTTCCCTTCTCCGTGACTCGCGATTTGACTTTTGCTTGATTTTTTGGCTCCAGGGACCACACATTCGCTCTATAACACGCACAGACATTTCCCCTTCCTTTTTAGGAGAAAAAATCTGCGTGTTATAGAGGGAAAAATACGGTAAATCCTTAAGTCTGATTTTGCTTTGGGGTTTTTTGTGACCATAGCTTGTCTCTGGATTTCAACTGTACTAGAAAGCAATGATAGGAAGTGTGAAAATTCCGTCTGTGACACTCTGCATTTGTATGAGGCACTGCACATTGGTAGGAGTCGAACAGAGGTGAAACAAATAGAATGCACCTCACTGAAACCTCAGTCTTTCGGAAAAGCTCATTAAAAACCCACCACTCTGTGGCCGAGACCTGCTGAAGAACAAACTAACCAGCAGAACCTGAAATGCTGGGTTGGCGCCATTCCTCTTGAACTGAATTAAGCCATATAAGATGGAAGAAATGCAGCTCAATTTTGTGTATACAGTGGACTCCAAAGAATGAATTGCAAGCAAATAGTACATGAGATGGAAGAACACTAAGTAAGACCATATTTTACAATGACAGGATCACATTTTGCTCTGGTATAAAATCCAAATAATCCTCTTGAATTGTTTGGAGATGCTGCAGAATCACAAGGGCATAGATGAGATGGGAACAGGTACATTGAGAAGTATGTAGCTGGAATGGGTTTATAAGGGAGGTTGTAAGACAGCAGAACACATTGGTTAACTGAAAATATTTCCTGCATAAATTTTGTTGTCCGCCAGATACTAGCGTAACTTAGAAACTGATTAAAAGTGGACTTTAGCTTTCTCAGGCTGCAGTCATACTAAGAAGTATGTTCCATTTGATACAGTGAGTTTTAAAGGTAAAGGTAAAGGTACCCCTGCCCGTACGGGCCAGTCGTGTCCGACTCTAGGGTTGCGTGCTCATCTCGATCTAGAGGCCGTGAGCCGGCGCCGTCCGAAGACACTTCCGGGTCACGTGGACAGCGTGACGAAGCTGCAGCTGGCGAACCAGCACCAGCGCAGCACACGGAAACGCCGGTTACCTTCCCGCTATAAAGCGGTACCTATTTGTCTACTTGCACTTAAGAGTGCTTTCGAACTGCTAGGTGGGCAGGAGCTGGGACCGAACAACGGGAGCTCACCCCGCCGTGGGGATTCGAACCGCCGACCATACGATTGGCAAGTCCTAGGGACTGAGGTTTTACCCACAGCGCCACCCGCATCCCTGCACAGTGAGTTTTAGTTCTGAGTAAATATGCAAATTGTGATATGTATCCTGTTAAATAAATACCCATGTCGCACTTAATTGGGCTTTAGACACAACTTAAGTGATTCATTTGCTTATTGAAGTAATACTACTAACTCCTTGCAGGCAGAAAGTTAGGACATCAGGGACAAAAAGACTAAATCCTTCTCTCCCACATATTAGCTGTCAATGAGCAAGAAGCTTTAGGGGAGCATTCAACCACCTAAAAATAAGATAAAACAAAATACTGTAAGTTCTCTGTGATGTGGTATGTACATTTTGTGCACAGTTGGTGTCATGTTAGTAGTAATAAGATAAGCTGGAAGGAAGGAGAAAAATAGAATCCATGACAACAGACAATGTATAAGTTCCATCTGTTTTGTCTTTAGCAAATGTCTAGCTGGGCAATTATCTGTTAATATGTTTTTAGTGACTCTTAAGCGCAGAAAGGTTGTAGAAGCATCACATATTCTGAGGTCAGATGAAGTTTATGTCACATACCTAGTGTAGCTCTTTGTTTTCCACATTTTGTACAAGCACATCACAAACGCTTTGACATTTGCTTTCTTTTCCTTGTTTTTCTCCTACGGAATAGCTTTGACAGATAATGTTTTTAAATCCAAGTCCTAGCTTTTAATTCTCCCCTGCAATTTCTGTTCCACATGCTATGGAGGGTTATTTACCCAGGTATCCTAGTTTTGTCTCAGAACCACTCCCAGATGAAAAACAACACATAATCCAGATATAGGTGATGGACAGTGTGGGTTTGTTCAGCTGGTAGGTGTGGCAACCTTAATATCACCTAGAATCTTGAAATAGGGACTCAAATAAAACGGAAGCCAATTGGATGGCTGGTTCTGTAGCTTTTCCATTTGGAACTGCTGTATTCTTAAATTTTGGAATCCTGCTCACCATGGTGACCCCTTCCCTCCTGTTCCATTCATTACAGTCTGTTTGGTTGTGTATTATTCCACCTCGTTCCATTGTGCACATATTTTCACATAAATTATGCATTTTCCAATTCTTTCCAATGCACTTACCAGTAAATACATTTTATGCATCTTTTGCACATCTTCTACCCTTTTTGGGTGCACCAAAATGCATTGTGAAATCTGGAGAAGTGCCTAATGTAACTAGGAGTTGTGTTCTGATCTACAAGCAAATTCAGTGTGTTGGATCAGAGTGGTTCACTGTGGAAAGTGGACCAAATGAAATCCTCCCCCATGGCTCCTGAAAGCTACCTTATATTTCAAAGAAACAATATATATATAAATAAATACTTTTCCAGAAGGAAGGAGTAAAAGGTAAGAGAACAGATAAGCATAATTTAACAAACTTCCTTTCCATTGTCTTACATCAAGCTGCAAGACAGAAAGCCTAAATATGAGTAGCTGGTCTTTTGAATTTTCCAGAAACATGAAAAAAGGGAAGGATGCTTCTCACTGCTGAGAAGTAGGATGTTGCTTTCCTACTTCAGTGAAGCTGGTGTCACAGCCTTACTGTGCCAGGTCAGATGAAAAGCACAATTTAAGCAGCCGCAGTGAAAGGCTGCCATCTGTGCTGCAGATGTCACACTTTCTTTTCTCCTAAGAACTGATTTGAGGTTTTACTCATAGGAAACTAAAATTAGGAAGGTTAGAGAAAAGCAATATGTGGAGTAGACTTTTTTTTCTATGAGAGAAGTAATGATTGGAGGAACTGCTGGGGAATTTTTTCTTTATAAGCTTTGGAGATCGGTTCCACCTGGTGGACAGTTACAGTGAGCTTTCAATGATAACATTAAACTGTCACGATGACACACAAAATGCTTGTTTTAAAAACTACAACTTTATTTGATAACTGTTTTAATGCTGAGCTGAAACTGTGTACTGGCACCCATAGCCCAAATGAATGTTAAACCAAAAGAATATTTATTACATTGGCAGAGTATTCTGTTAATTAGAGTATCAGCAGTTTGATTAGAGGCTAACCAAGAATTCTCATTATGCAAAGCTGTTTATACAATTTTTTGTACATCCTGATGAAATAATCTGTACCAGGAAGCACTAATGTTGCTAGCAACAATCACGTTCACCCTTTGTTTCTCAATCAAATTGGCTGGTATGCTGCTTAGGACTTCTTTAGCACAATCAAGATCCAAAAGTTGCTTTCTCTGAATTGTTATGCAGAGCTCCAGAGTACTCGGGAATGAAACAAAGCACTGTGGTGGATGCCAGGCTGCCACCAACAGATGACAACTCGGAAGCAAGTGAACATGTTTTGGGGTGGAGTGGGATTGCACAGGCAGGCCTTGCCCTTGAACAATGCCTGCATGCTATGCAATCACAAGCTGTATGTGCTCATATGAATGGGTGTATGCTCATTTTCTGTACACAAAAGCCTCCTTCCATCATTTCCCCCTTTGCATAATGAGTGGGGACAAGGCCATTGGTCTATTCACTGCATCCCTGTTTTTGGCTTTATTACCTTCCATGTGCTGGGAAGGGAACCTTTGCAGCAAGAAGCCTGCTGTACTCATGAATGCTCCTTGCATGGTTAGAACCCTGAATTTTCAATGTTCTCAAATCATATGAGGAGCCAACATAAGCCGAGAAGGCTTTGCACCAGAGGAGCTCCCTTCTCAGCGTATGAAAAGTGATGGCCAGTGTTGGAAGTGCAACAGATAGGGCCAGATCGATGGGCACCTTCCCATTCTCTCCCCTCATTGGGTGAGATTTTAACACCTGTATAAGGTTACATATAATACACTGTTTGGGGTTGAGGATTGCCATCACAATCCTGCCCTGCTCTGTATGCTCATTGTTACCTCAGAACTGCTGTCTGAAAAGGAGAAGACTATGGAGTTAATAGGCCTGCTACTGATCGCATATCTCCAGATTAAAGAGAGAGAGCTCTTGATTTTGTTAAGGGTTGTTGACTCTTCCAATTCACTTCCTGATTCATTCTACCAACTTATATGCAAATCAGAAGATGAAGGGTACTTATGTTTGCATTCAGAAGTAAGCGGACTGGGAAGGCTGGAGCCAGGGTAATTAGACACACAGTTGGCTTCCATTTTATTTGTGTGCCTTTCTTTATACAGGATAGACTGGCTTGGTGAATAAACTTTCCCTATGCTCCAATTTTGTGGCTAGATGTTATTCAGAAACCAACCAGCACCCTATGCAGCAAATGCAAGCTTAACAAGCTAATTCTATGCATATTTAGTCCTTATTCAGTAATTCGTTCCAATTTATTCCATGTTTTAATCTCACCTTTCAACCTGAAACACTCCCAAAGCCGTTTAGGAAGCATGATGTATTTGAAATACAATAAAAAAAACCTATGTACCTATCTATATGCATACACACACATGCACACACAGCTGTGCATGCCACAAGTCCAAATGTCCAGTGAATTAAAAAGGCTTTGGCAGACATCCACAATAGCACCAGATTCCAAAAGGAGGGAGTCACTTAAAATGCCACTTCAAAAAATGTCCTGCTCTTACCAAATGTCAGCCTAATGTCCCGTGAAGTTCAGCAAGATTTACACACAGAAGGGTGGCCCATTCAAAAGCAGTTAATTCCTTTACCAACCATTATTTCCCAGAGACACAATTTGCTCATTTGAGGTTATTGCTAAGCATTTAGTTTTCACTTGGTATGCAATCCGATAGATCTGTCTCCTATACATTTATATCCCACCTTGTTTATACCAAAGAACTCAAGGCAACATAGATGGTGATCCATGTGGTCTCCCATCCACGATATTGAGCATAAGTAGACCTACTTAGTAAACGGGCTGCATCATGTACCTTCAGAGTATGCCCTTTCCACATAACAGCAAAGCCTAAAAAAATGGACCTGGAATGATTTCAGTCTTATCCAGTACAGCATGTACCTTTGTTTTGTTTTTGACATTTTCTTTGAAGTAGAACTTCCACAGACATCACCAGATGCTCTATACCGAAAGGCTTTTCAAAAGTGAAACATAATAAATGAGAGAAGCAAATAGAACATTAGGGGAATTTTTGCTTTTGTAACTGTATTAAAGTAGGTCACATTTGGGCTTAGAACCTTGGCTGTGCTTGTTGCAGTTAAATATATATAAAAGCAATCATAGGATTTAGGATCCTAAAGCCAGTGGCATTTTTCAGAATCAAATTCAAGCCGGCCTGAGTCTGCTAAGTGATTTAAATTGACACAGCTCTGGGGTAAGCTGTATTTTTATAGAGGTGCCTGCCAGTATGTTTGAAATCTAATTGCAACCAAGTTTTAAAGTTCTTGCACAGTGATGCTTCATGTTCTTTTCAGGAGCATCTGAAAGGTTGCACTAAAAAACACTATAAATATTGTAAAAATGAATTCCTTCCTTTGTGTTCCTTGGACATGGGTGGCGCTGTGGTCTGAACCACTGAACCTCTTGGGCTTGCCGATCAGAATGTCGGCGGTTCCAATCCCCGCAATGGGATGAGCAGCTGTTGCTCAGTCCCTGCTCCTGCCAACCTAGCAGTTTGAAAGCACATCCAAAAGTGCAAGCAGATAAATAGGTACCACTCCAGCGGGAAGGTAAATGGTGTTTCTGTGCGTGGCTCTGGTTTCAGTGTCCCGTTGCGCCAGAAGCGGCTTAGTCATGCTGGCCACATGACCTGGAAAAACTGTCTGTGGACAAACGCCGGCTCCCTCAGCCTGTAAAGCAAGATGAGCACCACAACCCCAGAGTCGTCAGCGACTGGACTTTACCTTTAGTGTTACCTATTAGATGCAGAATAATTCTGTTTTCAAAAACTACTGTTTCTCTCAAATCATGGTGCTCTTTTCCAGAGATAAGTGTATGTTCTGTCAGTCATACAGGGGCAAATATATTTCAAATGGAAATAGGGTGTTTTCAAAACCAAAAATAAAAATGTGTTAATTTCCAGAAAGACATGACTGGTGTTGCCATCACTTTCTATTCAGATTTGTTTTCATTAATATGTAGATCCACAAGGTTTCATAGATAAACAGATACACACACACACTTTATTTTTTTTCTTTCCTTTTCCAAGTTTAAACAGCAATAAATATACAAGTGTTTACTGGCTTTTTTTATTATGTTCTCCGCTATACGCAATTTCACGTATATGTGTGGTATCCGGGAACGTAACTCCCACGTAAGTGGGGAGGTGCCTTGTATCTTTGTGCTATAGAAGACCATGTCTTTCAGACCCCACCCCACCCGAAAATTAATATAGCTTCAAGGCTTCAACCAATGCGTATTTTATATGCATGAGTCCCAGTTGTGTTCAGTTGAGCTTATTCTCAGGATAGTGTGTGACAGGCTATTATTTCCTAAAAGGACTGAGTTTAGGCCTGTAGCCACTGAGAGTGGGGCTGCAGAAAGCAGAATGTGCTATGTTCAGTTTTTGTTTTTTTACTATTTTCCTTTAATAGGTAAAATATTAAGGAAAAGTACAGATTTAATATTTTTTTCCTTACTGGTTTAGTAAAAATAAAAACTAATAACAACCTGTTCCTACTCTCCAGTGTCCCTAGTGGCAAAAGTAACTAATAAACCTAACAAGATTTTAAAACTTTATAGAATAATTCTTATTTAATTTTATTAATAATAGTTTAATTGTAGTAAAGTATTTGATTTTTCAACCCTGTACTCATTTACTTGGGAGCAAGCCCAATTAAACGCAAAGGGACTTACTTCTGAGTAGACATGTATACCATTCTGCTGCAAATAGCTGTACAGTGTGCATTCCTGGACTTCAGCTATGGCACATAGGACTTGTAAATAATTCTCTATACCAGCCTGCTCCTAGAGATTCAGGGCTTTACAGAAAGGAGGTAAATAGACATCACTCCTGTGTAACCATCAGTTCCTTACTGCAGTCAATGAAATCATACTCATAGACTCACACCCCATAATGATGCCTTCAGCTCTCTACTGAACATGTCCAGAAATAATCTCTCTCCATAATTCTTAAAGGAACATGCACTAGTCGATCACAGGTTTATAAGGATAATTTATTTGTGCTTTTGTTAAGGTTAAGTAATGACCACAAACAGACTTTTGGTTAAAACAATATGCAAGGTTTTAATGTCTTGTACAGTAGTACCTCGGGTTACATACGCTTCAGGTTACATATGCTTCAGGTTACAGACTCTGCTAACGCAGAAATAGTGCTTCAGGTTAAGAACTTTGCTTCAGGATGAGAACAGAAATCGTGCTCCGGCGGCGCGGCGGCAGCAGGAGGCCCCATTAGCTAAAGTGGTGCTTCAGGTTAAGAACAGTTGCAGGTTAAGTACGGACCTCCGGAACGAATTAAGTACTTAACCCGAGGTACCACTGTATATGATAATCCTGAAGCCATGCATTTTTAAATGCATGGCATTCAGTGGGTTTCAAATGGGGGCTGTGCTTATTTCACAAATAGCAGAACTTATTCTTCAATATTGTGGGGCATTATTACAGCCAGACCAACAATTTGTGAGGCTAACAGTGCTTTTCTGTAAAATTTGCTAGAGAGAACTCTGTGAGATCACTTCCTTTGTCTGTCTTGGCAGGAAGCTGTAATACTACATCCTTCCTGCCTGCCTTGGCAGCCGCCTCTTTCTTCATCATGCTTCCAAGCTGACAACATCTGCATGTCTGATCTTCAGCTCAGATACCATTTTTGAACTTACATTTTGTACTTTTATAGTTTAGATAGTAACTATAAACCTGCCTTCGTTTTGCTACTGTAATTGCTGCTTCAAGACCTAGATTATGTAAGTAAATACCACTTTTATTTTTTTCACAAAGAATGTGTGTGTTAAGGGGGAGAAAAGGGGTAATACCAGGGAAAATCCAGACTGTCTTAAAGGGTCCTGGGTTATTGTTTCTAGAAGGTTCAGTCAACCTTGTTTCAGCTTCCAAGTTTAAGCTGCAAATCATGGTACTCTGCTGATCTCACTAAGATGAACAAGAAAGGATAATAGCTAAACAATATATCCTCTCCTGGTGTCTAAATCCATGCCTACAGATATGTGGACTGAAATAATGGACACAGCTACAAACATTTAGTGAGCAAACACTCATAACAAGTGGATAATCAGCAGTCTACCGGGTGGCTGATAATTATCATTGATAAAAAGGTAAAGGTACCCCTGCCCGTACGGGCCAGTCTTGACAGACTCTAGGGTTGTGCGCCCATCTCACCCAAGAGGCCGGGGGCCAGCGCTGTCCGGAGACACTTCCGGGTCACGTGGCCAGCGTGACAAGCTGCATCTGGCGAGCCAGAGCCGCACACGGAACGCCGTTTACCTTCCCGCTAGTAAGCGGTCCCTATTTATCTACTTGCACCCAGGGGTGCTTTCGAACTGCTAGGTTGGCAGGCGCTGGGACCGAGCAACGGGAGCGCACCCCGCCGCGGGGATTCGAACCGCCGACCTTTCGATCGGCAAGTCCTAGGCGCTGAGGCTTTTACCCACAGCGCCACTCGCGTCCCTAGTCGCACAATAATAATGATATGTTATTATCATTGATACTGTTCAGTAAAACAGTCAAGGGGTCGGGAATAATAATGCGAGAATTTGTAGAATCTGAGACCAAAGGGTTTGAATCCACAACTCAAACTCTTGTGTCCCATGACTCATATAAGAGCTAATAATTTTATCCAAAGTTGGTTAGGGATACTAATTCTTAAAACCCAGTTTTCTGTCCGTACCCATGATTCCGTACACTGTTTAATGCTTGCTACTACAATAGATCATACAACTGTAGATGACTGGCAGGTCATCAATCAGCCATGAGAAATGTTATTTTTGGACAGTTGTTGGGTTTTTTTAACTACTCTTGGTGGAGATTTTCAAATTAAGCCAATGTAGTCACAGCTTCAGTTTTTGTAGGCTGTTGGACAAGAAGGTATTAGCAGGTCTGCCTGGTCCTTTTTTTGTATCTAGACATGGAGGGGGGGGGGGGAACCCATCCATTGGACATATATTAAGTGGATAAGCAGAACCTGAGGACTTTGCAGGTGTTTGGTGGACTTTTGTGACATAACAATTGTCCCCGTTTGAACATTATACCTGCTATTTTTACATAAAGGCATATGCCTGTTGTGTCTTTGGGTCCTCAATCCAGTTGCATGATGACCTCTTGGCACCCATCTCTAGATGCTCCTTTTAGAATAAATAAATAAAATGTACAAAATACTTTTTCTTATCACTGAAAAGCCATGGTCCAGCTTCTGATATTAAAGGAGGGGACTCGGAGGACAAAGCTGACAATTACAGGCAGCTCTCACGGTATTTGTTACTTGCTTATTTTACCGGATCAACTTCTTCTAGTCTTTTCAGACTCGTAAGTCCTCAAAGTGTAGCCACCACTGGGGATCTCTTTAAAGATGTAGCACTCCCACTGGTGCAATGTCTTTGAAAACTGAGCTGTGAGGTTGGAAATATTGTGATACCTTTAGTACTTTCATGGAGGTGCATTGTGGACCAACTTTGTCCTCTCTCCATTGACTCTTTTAGAAACTCTGCAGGTTTATTTGAGAATCTCTCTGGGCTCTGTTGTTGTTGTTTTTAAAAAGATGTTTTCATCCTTTGAGATCATGCTTTGATCTACGTTTAAATAGGCAGGGTGAGTCTGACCTAGTTTTCCCTCACCCCTTTGAGCATTTGGGGACTTTTTTTTATTGAAGCAAACATATAAGAGTATCTGAGGCCAGTTTTAACACTTCAGAGGTTTGTTTTGAATACTCTACTATTTATATTTTGCTTTTACTGGCATCTTATTTATTCATTAAGACACTTGGGGACTATTAAGGCAAGAAACCTCAGTTGCTGAGGCACCGTTTCTAAATTCCTTGCAATGTTAGCTCTTAATAGACTAAGAAATATATGGGTTAAATTGATTTTCAAAAATAAGCATCAATTTATACTAGGGCTGGGGAAGCTTTTCAGCCCCAGAACCACATTCCCTCCTGGGCAGCCTTCCAGAGAGCTCATACCAGAGGCAAAAGTGGGTGCAGCAATAATGTAAATTTTGTACAGCTGGCTAGTTTCTACACACATTAACCCATACCTTTCTCTATCCTCTGTCCAGGCAAACTAGAGGCATTATCAGAGTTCTAGAACACATTCTAGAAGCAGGCGAAAAACTGACTAGACCACTGCTCCCATATGGCAAGCCGCATCACTACAGCATCTCCATGAAGAGTTTTCTAGACTGATTCCATCCATAGTGGCCATTGGCTCCTTCTGGGCAGGAAAAAGTGTAAGAGGGAGATAGTAAGCTGCCTTATACTCGGTATTGTCTACTCTGACTGCCAGTGGCTCTCCGGGGTTTTCGATAGCAGCCTTTCCCAGCCCTACCTGGTGTCACTAGGGATTAAACCTGGGATATTATGCATGCAAGGCAGATCATCTGCCATTGATCTGTGGTCCTTTGGTTTGTCCTCTGATCCTGATAACACTTTGCTTCTGGTTCTCAGTTTTCCCCTGCTCATTTCATTCTGCAGCCCACAGCCCATAATTGACTGTTACACTGATACCTTGTATTTCCTCCAAGGTGTTCAGCTTGGCACACATGGTTCTCTACCACCCGTTTCACCCTCCCAATGATCTTGAGGATTGCTTGAGCGAAAATCATTCACCCAAGGATACCCTGTGAGCTTGAATAGAGCTTTGAACCTGGGCCTGCCAGCACACTGACTCCCAAGCGCCCTCTAGCAAACGGGAATAATTTCAGAATGGGGCAAGTAGCAGGGGTTCTTCCTCACACTCTGCTCCCATCAGAAATGGGAAATACATGGATAAAAGAGATTGAAAGAGGTGGGCTTCTGAAGAAACCCTCAACATGGTGTGGGGAAAAACTAGAGGATTAAGTGTCTACATTACTTTGGCATGAATCAGTTTTATTATATTTCCGCATATGTTCATATGTTATTTTTCTGCATATATTCATATGTTATTTTTTTTAAAAACAAACCCATATTTAGAAGAAATACATGAAGAAATACATGTTTCTTCAACACACTCCTATACATGTTTAATCAGAAGTCTTAAAAAATAAATCAGTGGATTTACTCCCATGGATCGGCTTACTCACAGTTCAGTATGCATAGGATTAAAGTCTTAGATATTTTGAGAGAAAATATATCTATTTCTAGAAATATTTTCTCTCAAAATAGACATTTTAAAACTCATCTTGATATCTTTCTTCAGCTGAGAACTTCATCTTGGAAGTGTGAAAGCTGGTGGCTACCTAGGTTTCAATTCACACTTTGGTCAGCAAGGTACAGGTTAGGACAGTTTGTATTGGAATTCACAAAGACTGAATTCCTGAAGCATGCCTAGAAAAAGCTTTAAAACAGGAGAAAGAAACGGAAAAATCAGGCTATTGCAAAAACAGACTGAAAATCAGGGAAAAAGAACTGATGAGGAATGTCAAGCAGAGGCAGTACATGAAAGCAAACACACCTGTCACTCTACTGGCCTACAAGGGCTGCTTTTTCTTGTGCCTTCTGAAAGCCTTATAAGCTGTTTTTTCTCCCTGTGACATTGTGTCTCCATGGTGTGAAGGAGAAGAAGCTGATCAAAATCCTAGCTATAGAAGTCATCACAAGAGATGGGGAACGCACACACAGGTTATAGAGGAACTAGGAGCGATAGCCAAAGGTATACATAGGAAACTTTTGAAGAACAGATAATAGATTCTCAAATGTATTGAATGGCTGTGAATTTTAAACAGCCATTGGAGGGTAGAAGAGAGAAAAGAGAAAGTAACCAATGTGCGGTTTAACCCTCCCCCTCCACAACCCTAACAGATGGATTTCTAAGCACTAGAGACAGAGAATTCAAATCAGGGAAGACCAAGTTTCATGGAATTTGGCCCCCTCTAATTCAAGCAAGGGATGCTTATATTTTTGAGCACCCCTGCTTTGAATAATTGCCCCAATTCCGGATGGAAGTCATTACAGTGTAGGGAACTGTGTGAATTCTAGATGCAGTTTGTCGCATATAGTGTGTGCATATGTGTCTATTTCATTGTGTCACTGGTAACTTTTTGTGTAAAGGATCCCCAAGTATGTAGCTTTCACAAAATCATAAGAGCTGGATGATCAAGAGTTGTAAAATCATAAAGCTGATCCAATCCCTTGCTCAGTATATGAAATCCAGAGCTAGAACATCCCAACAGATGGCTGTCCAACTTACACTTGAAGACCTTAGCAACGAAAAGTCCTCCAAGTAATTGGTTGCATTGTTGAGCCTTCCTTTTAATGTTCAACTGAAATCAATCCTTCTGTAAGTTAAACCCATAAGTTAAACCTGCCCTCCAGGGCAAAGAAAAAGTTTTTGTCCTCTGCTGTGTGACAGCGCTTCAAATATTTGTAGAGTGCTACTATGGTTCTCTCCCCCCCCCCCCATCTTATTTTTCAAAGAAAAGCATTCCAAGATTCTTCAACCTTTATTCCTAGGACTATTTTTTTTATACCATTGACCACCTTGTTTGCCCTCTTGTAAGCCTGTTCTAATTATGTCTAGATACTTCTTAAAGTATGACACCCAGAACTGGACGTAGAACACCAGAAGAGGTCTGACTAGTGCAGAATGAAGTGGGCCCTTTGCTTCTCATGATTTGGAAACTTGAATTATGTTAGTGTGGCCTAAAATCATATCAGCCTCTCTCTTTTTTTCCAGCCACATCACGTTGCCAACTCATATTAAGCTTCTGATAGACCAAAATCCTGAGATCCTTTTCACATATGCTACCTTCAGTTCAGGTATCTCCTACCCTATAGTGGTGTGCTTGATTACAGGAGAGGGGGCAAAATGGAGAACTTTGTCCCTATCCAAATTCATTTTGCTAAGTTTCAGAGCAGCTTTCTAGTCTAGCATCATTTTATTCCTGTCTTTTGAGGTGTTAGGTGTGCCTCCCAGTTCTGTGTAATTGGTCACATTCAATAAATAAAGATTCCCTCCACCCTTCCATCCACCCTGTGGCCCTCCAAATATTGCTGGACTACAACTCCCACCATCCCTGATCACTGGCCATACCATTTGGAGCTGGTGAAAGTACTTAATAGAGCAGCAAGGCCACCATCACATCCACAGTCTTGCCAAGAGTGCTGGCTGTGACTAAAGATGGGGCAGGCTGGGGAATGCTCCCCACTGGTTGGTGCCAGCGATAACTTCCACCCATTCACCTGTTTGGTGGTTGAAAAAGGGAAACTTCATGCTGGTGGAGTCGCACTGGCATCACTCCATAGGGAGATGTCAACAGGGGGTGGGTCACTTCCACCCAATCCACACCAAGACCATTCTAGTCATTTTGATTCCTCTGCCAATCACTGGAAAAACAACAACCAAATGCCCCCCCCCCCATTACCTAGGATAGAGTCCAGCCATGCCCAACGTGAAACTTCCCTTCAGTTTGAAAATAGGTTTCTAACAAGGATTATCTCCTTGGAGAGGGAGTGAGAGAGAGAGATTTATGCATCCAGTTAACTGTTCCTCTCCCCACTCCCCAATAATAGTCCTTGGCTTTCAGTTAATGCCTACTCTTCCTCTTCAGCAATCAGTCATCCTGTAAGGGGAGTTGTTTCTTTTTGTGACATTCAGCTTTCATTCTTTTATTATTGCCTCTTTTCTGTTGTTGTTGTTGCTACTGCTGCTGTGCCATTTAACTCAGCCTGATTATTCACATTGTCACAGACACAAGCAAACTAATTGAACTTACCTATGTACTGTCAAATGTAGTTGCCGACAATGTTTGCATTGTCTCGCAAGCAGAACTTCTGTAAAAACCAAAACCATTATTCAGCTTGCAACCTTGGTGAAAAATTTAGAAATGGCTTCTTTGGGATTTCAGAATGCTCTAGTAAGGAATAGGGATGCGGGAGAAATTCAGTACAGTTTACATTAAAAGGGAAACCTACCTAATTTGCACTTTCTGAAACAATATGAGAACCGAAATGTAGTCATCCTACAAAATCCACACTTCTCCAAATTTTGCAGCACAGATTTCCAGTCAAATAATGTGTTCAGAAATGCATATGCTGAAGTAGTGTCCATAAAAATGCATATATTGTGAGATTTTGACCAGCTTCGGCCCACCTGAAGCTGATACAGGCTCGTCTTATCTTGAGCCCAAGCAGAGTAGTCCACATAGCAGAAGGATAAGCAGTATGTGCTACATTCTTAACTTTATTTACACTCTATGCTGAGAGAATACAAACATGCATCCTGCCTCTGTGAGAGCAGAGAAGCAACTCCTCTCGGAAACAAAGAACACCGAGAGAACAGTGAAAAACAGGAAACCAGTGTACGTCACATCCAGTCTCCCATTTCCCGTGGGAACCCAACAGTAACGCTGACTGTGGAATGTAAACAATTGTCTTGTGACAAGCATTTTGCTGCACAGTGAAGAAAGCAGAAACCAGCATATATTACTGAAAATAATTTGCAATAATGCCTTGTTTTAGGGGTAATTGCTTTGCAAAAATTTGTATATAAGGCTAAATTGGATACTAGGATGTGTATATCAGGAAAAGATCCCATCAAAATACTGGCGGGATTTCATGAGGGCTTTTGAAAAATAATAATAATCACAAGCAGATTTGGGAATGTACAGTACTGAATTTAAGATCAGAAAAGTAAGAGGTTGAGAGAACCTGAAGTTGACAGATTTGCCCATTCCTAGTCAAAAAGACTCTTCCGCATCTTCAGAAGAGAAAAACCATTATTTATGTGTAACTCACGGAGCCTGCTTGAGAACGGTTGATGTAAATGAGTGTATTTCCATTTGCCTCACTGGAGTCTCCTGAAGGTCATGGGGATTAATGAATAGACAATCTGCAGATGGTGACTGAATAACTTGATGTCTTGCTAGCAGTACTGCATTTATACAGAGAAGAAAAGAAGAAGAACTGTTAGTCCTTTCCGCCTCCATATACTTTGCTCACAACATAAGTAGTGCTGAGAAACCTCTGCTAGAGATGCTTTGTTTCTTTCATAGAACTTGAGTCTACAAGGTTTCTTGCAGATGACGAATGATGGTTAGTGCTATTAATTATGCATCCCCTATCTATGAAAACAGAAAACTATTGGAAGGAATTCTGTATCTAATCTGTGGCTACTGTACATACATCCTGGATATTAAATGAAAGAGTTCTAGACTTTGCATTTTAATGTGATTACCACATGCATTTTAGTTTGTTTGCACTTTGCTTGAGATTGGGGTATATATTTCCTGTGTGATCTAAAATCTTCCAAAGACGCAGATAAAATTATAACCTAGTATTTGAACGTAGAATGAAAGGTGGGTTTTGAATAACTACATATTATATAGTCTCTTATCCAATAGACAGTGTTGTGCCAAAGGGGAGATGAGCAGCAAGAAGATAAACAGCTCCAAGCCATAGGTCAGAGAAATTTGGAGGAGGATGAACAGCAGTCCAGGAAATTCAGTATGCTATATGCAAAGGCTGGATAACCCTCTTGATTCCAAGGGCTAAATTCCATGATGGGGGTGTATACAACCGGTAGGCAGGACTAGATGCAAAACTGGGGAAAGTCCTGAGGACTAAACTGAGAGAGCTGGAGGGCCATATTTGGCTCTTGGGCCTGAGTTTCCTACCTGTGCACTATTCTTGAACTTCAGTCGTTGTAACAAGGCCTTGGTGTGTTGTCTTGAATAGTTGCGGCACTTGCTGTTCAAAGAAGGGGGGGGGGGAGCTTGATCTGCAATGAATGTTTTAACATTTAAAAAGTTAATTTGAGACATGAAAAGATTTCTGAAGAAGTGATCCCTGAACCTATGCACTCATAATTCGTTAACCCAAATGCCATCTACTGACAAATTTAATGAAGGCCCTTTTTCCTAGACAAATGAAATGCCAGGAGTCTCCCAAGAACATAGCAGTTATAGTAAGTGTGGAACTGGCAAGGGATACCTTTATGCTCACATATTCACAGGCTATGATATCTAAAAAGGACTGAGAACAACTTTGGATGTTACAGCCAGTGATAATAAGCAGCTGAGTGAGTGGGTTACACTGACTATCATTTTTGTATGAGTTCTACTTGGAACATAAATGTGTGAAAAGTGGAAACATGAGTCATGAATCTGTTTAATGGTTTGCTTATTTTTTGTGATATCCACTGTATTCTGATTTAAATGCTTGCAAGCCAGTGGGTCACAAGGCTGTCATGCCTTGGCAGCATCTCTCCTATGCCTTTCATGACAGCGATCTGCCCCGTTACAAGAGTAATAGCAAAAAGAGCTGTCATGAAGTTTGCTTAAAACACATTTTCATGTTAAATTTGGAGGCCCCTCAGGGAATAGCCAAGGAATTTTGTGGGAAACAATTCACATTTTGATAAGACTCATGCAACTTGTAAAAGAGGAGTGGGTGTTCTCACATCCTTGGCCCTATCAAATTTCAGAGAGGTAACTGTCTCTCTCTATATCATTCCTGGATAAAGAAGGAAGATTTCTTGCCTTCCTGCTCCATTGCTCTTAGTGACAGTCTGAGGATTGATGAACTGAAACAGAATCTTTTCAGAACATAGAAAATGTATCCCAAAAGAAGTGGTGAAGTCTCACTGCTTCATACATTCTGAAACAACTTTCTAAAAATACGGTACAATTATAAGCGTAGAGTACAGGCAACATTGCAACAGACTGAGGAGACTTAAAATTTTTTGGTGGGGGGCACATTCCTTGCCTTATGCTTTGGAGTTCCCTTGGCTCACGAGATAACAGTCCACCACCCCTGCTATAGTGGGCTTCCTGCAACAACAAGAGTTGTTGGACTAGATGACCTTTGGGTCACATTCCAACTATGAATCTATGACTTCCGTCACTGTTAATAATTTTAAAGATGCCTGATTGAGCAGTCACTTCCTTCTTGTTTTTCAAAACTGTCCAAAAAAATATTGACTTTGCTGAAATAGTATGTTGGAAACTTAATCAAAAAAATTACAATATTTGTTTCTCTCTCAGTGACTTCCCATTGTCTTTGTTTTGCACCACAAAGAGGCTAGTTATCAAAGCTTGCTACATATGTTTGTTTTCTCTTATATGCCCAGGAGGTTGGTATTTGATAGCCTTTTACCCCAAGAATTCAGTTTCCTGAAGCAGAAAATTAAGCTTTTCCCTCTTTTCTGTGGAAAAGTCAATGTGTCCCTAATATTCACGCAAGACTGTGCTGACATACACCTAGCAGAGAAAATATTAAGTACTATCCCTAAATAGCTGGTACAGCAAAAGGAATGGTCTGAACAAAGACATAGGGCTGGATCCAGACTAAGTTAGTCATGCTTTGGCCTCATTGAAATCAAGGAGGCTTAAGTTAGACATGACTTAGTTGTCTCCTTGATTTCAGTGGAACTAAATAAGGCATGACTAACTTACACAGCACAATCCAATCCAGAAGTGAATCTCATTGAGGTCAATAGAGCTTACTTGCACATAAGTGAGGATAGGATTACAGTTTTTGTCTAGATCCTTCCTTGTGTTCAAGACAGTGGCCAAGTGTTTTTCCCTTAGCTACACTGAAGCTTCTCTTAAATAGGACTAAGATCCCTTGCTTTGATTTGCATTTTTGCAATGAGGTGTCAAGACACAGTGAGATTTATATTTTAGTTGTGTTAATGAGAACCTGTAGATAGTCTAACTCAGATGTGGGAATGCTTTCAATAAATGATTTTGACCTTCTGAGCTTTAAGTGGGATGGAAAACAAAACTTTGTTCAGCACTTTTCTCCTGCAATACAGGAAATGAAACCAAGAGGTGTGAACAGGTATATATATAATTGAATGGTATTGAAAAGTAGACTTCGCCGCAGAAACTGCAGATCCAAAATCTGTTCCTATATCCTACCATTTTAGGCTCTTTTCCTATACCATACCACTTTAGGCTGCAGAGGGCTATGTGTTTATCCCCACCCCTCCTTGATACATTTATTTTGCATAGATTCATTGAATTGCAGACTTGGAAGGGACCATGAGGATCAACTAGTTCAGCTGCCTGCAATGCAGGAATATTTCCCCCCAACATGGGATTGGAACCCACAACCCTGAGAGTAAGAATCTCTTGTTCTACTGACTGAGCTGTCCCGCAGGTCCATAGTAAATTAACATGTCAGGAGAGGGAGCCAACCTCACTTTCTTACTGATATTCATCTGGTAGATGAATGAGCTTTCTTCCCCCCATAGGGAAGCATTCAGACATATATACGCATCAGGCAGTCCAGGATTTTACCATAATTTTGCTAATTAAAGAAACTCAACCTTATCTTAATAATATAATGGTGTTATTAAGCAATTAGCCTGGCATGGTCACTCTGAGGTATGCCCCACTGTTTTCAAAGGGCTCTACTCCCAGGAATGGTGTGTCTTTTGAGTTCCTTCTTTCCGTGGTCATGCTGCCACCTTCATTTGCTTTAGATGGGGAGCTTCCAGTTACGCTGTAGGAGGACTTAAGAAGTTGTCTTATACCTGCTGGTCCATCTAGCGCTGTATTGTCTACATTGACTGGCAGCAGCTCTCTATAGAATTTCAGGCAGCACTACCTTGAGATACCATAAACTGAATCTGGGAACCTCTTCATGCAAAATGTGTACTTTATTGCAGCACTACAGCCCTTAATTTTGTTTGGTCTGCATTTTTAAGTGACTCAATTTGCACCTCCTGAACTAATACAGATATTGGAAGACAATTATCCTTTGGATTTCGCACTTCTCCAGATTTTGAAATACAGCTATTGCCTTGAAAAAAATGTATTAAAATGTAGAAGAAGGGGGGAAATGAATTTAAGGGTAAAGTACATTTAGAAATGAGTACATTGAGATAAAATAAGTGTTTAAATAAGTGTTTTGTGCTCAAATATTTAAATACAAATTTCCATCTGCTTAAAAAAAAACACCCCACAGATCATTGTAAAAATGGGACTGAATGGAGTTATGATTAAACACATGCAAAACTGACATGAACTCAAGATAGAATGATGAATAATCAGGCTGTTTGCTGGAGCCTTGTGACAAGAGGGTGACATGGCTACATTGTCTCTTTATTTGTCAGTGTAGAATTTATTGAAAATCACTTTCATGGGGGGGATCTCAAGTTCTATTATGAGAAAAGAAGAAAATATCTGTCAGATTTCTTCATTACCATTCATAATTTTGTAAATCTCTATCAAGTCTCCTTCCAAGTTGTAAAAGGGTCCTCTTTAAAACTGTAAAAGCTACAGCTTTGATTATTGTGGCTTGCTTACTATTCAGCAGTGATATGTGGCCAGCTTGTTCTGCCCTTTTAACTGTTCTTTCTGCCCATCTAATGGCTTTATAGATATAATTATAAGATGTTTGGCTGATGTACTATTAAAACCTAATTAATTTTCAGTTTGCTTGAATTAGCTGTAATATGCATAAAGACACACATTTAGAAGTGTGATTACATGTTAACTGAAAAGTTGACTTTGAGACATTTGTTTATATATTATAAAATGAAGTAGCTCCAGGCTTAGTGTCTTAAAAATTCTTGGCTCATTACATTATGGCTCTTTGATTTTCTGAATGGTCGCTTGGCATTTCCATAGGGCAGAACTACATATTACAAGAAAATACAGGAAACACAGAGGAGATAACTGTTTCTGTCTGTATGTAGAGAGGAATATTTGAGCTCAATCAAATCACATGTATATCTGAGATAATTTGTTATTCCTAATGTTGATAGATTATAACGGATCAGTCTTATATCAGAAACACAACTGAATGTAACAGGGTTACTTCCAAGTAGATGGATATAGGATTAAAGCCTTATGATGCAATCCTGTGCATGTCCACTCTGAAGTAAGTCCCTCTAATTTCAATGAAGCTTCTCCTGTGTAAAAGGGTATAGGAGTATAGCCTAGAAAAGCAAGCAGGTACTGTTATTGTTGTTGACATTTCTCTGTCTTGGGAGACAATGGAGGAGTGTGCCTTTGGGGGGTGAAAATAAACTGTTGGAAGGTTTACAGTGCCTGCTGTAACCGATGTGGGAGAGACATGTTTTGTTCCAGCTGGGGCAAATGGAGGCATTCGGATGTGCTGCTACAGCTGCACCATGATGTTTCTTCTCTCTGCACTCCTCCCAGCAGTCACACTGTAAATATGATCAGTAGTTTGTAATTTGGAAACAGTAAGATGATTCAGATAACCTACTAAGCCAAACCTTGGCTTGCTGAGATGACACAAGCATGAGGCCTTCCAGGGAGGAGCTCACAGCCACTTAGCCCCCCTCCCTGCTCTCTTTTGCTGCCAAGCTGTGCCATACTAACATCTGAACTGACACTTGTAGTTTTGGTCTCTCTCCACTACTCATACTCAGCTAGAGATGGACAAGAAATTCAGTTCAGTTCACATTTAAAGGGGAGTCTTATCAAATTGGCACTTTCTGAAGTCATGAGTGAACCAAAATGTATTTTTGCCTTATGTATAAAATTCATTGCTTTGAAATAAAGCAGGTGCACTTCCCTTGATTTTCAAGTCAGAATTGCCTATAAATTTTATTATAAGAAAATACAAAAATATTATTTCCTGACACCTTTAATAAGGGTGTCTGATGACCCACTCTCTCCTCCCTGAAATATTGCTTGACCTTTCCAGGTGTCTTTTGGCTATTGTCAAAATTTCTTGAACATTTGGCCAGAGGAGGAATTTCCAGTTTTGATTTGGACCCTACTTGAACTGAAATTTCTCTTGGGTGTACTGCCAAACAATTTCATTGAGTGACGCCAAGTTCTAGTCTTATAAGAGAGGAAGAAACATTTATCTCTGTCCCATTTTCTTCACACCATTCATGATTTTTATAAGCCCATTTAAAGCTGTAAAAATGTTGCTTTTAAAACTGTGTCTGGGATGGAGTGGGGACCCCTCTTGTTTCTGAAATCTTTTCAGAGTGTTTCCATCCCCAAGTGTTCCCCATCCAATTTCACTTCAGGCTAAATTGCAGAGCCAATTCTTCCTTATATTAACAACTCAGTATTAATCCTTTGGAGCAGCATAGTTGACAAGCAACTGATAAGGCAGGGAAGGGACAAGCATTTATTTAATTCTGCCTCCATCACTATTCTTTGTGGAGGGTGACTATTTGCAGGAAGTCTCCACTATTTTTCAATCGATTTTCCCGGAGTTCTAAGATGTACAAGAAGTCTCAATGGTTACAGGATGCTCTTTGCTTCAGATGATTGCCTTTCAATTCATCGAGGGCAATTGGAATAGTAACAGGGCTGTAGACACTCTTCCTCATGGTTCCCTTCACATGTTTACTGACATCTGAAGGCAGCCCTGTTTAGGGAAGTTTTTAATGTCTGATGTTTTATTCTGTTTTTAATCTGTTGGGAGCCACCCAGAGTGGCTGGGGAAACCCAGACGGATGGGCGGGGTAATTATTATTATTATTATTATTATTATTATTATTATTATTATTACTACTACTACTACTACTACTACTACTACTACTGAATGTTTGAAGAGGGCTTTTGTCTTAGATGTGTTTAGTCTAGTATGATATGTCTATATTCAGATTCCTTTTGACCCTTACATAACAAATCTATTTGTCATTTGCACACTGGTGTTTGTATAAGGTGCGGAGATAAGTTATTTTGAGATTTGTTTTTAAACTATTCAGTCTGTGCATGTTCTGGAGCTAACAGATCTGAACTGTACCTCCCAGACTAATATGCAGATCGGAACATAGCTATCCTTCAGATTTTGCACCTCTCCAAATTTTGCAGTGCAGTTCTCCAAGGACTGCCTTAACAACAACAAAAAGGTCACATCTTTCACTCACCCAAATAAATAAATAAATAAATAAATAAATAAATAAATAAATAAATAAATGATGATTTAATGATGGCAGGAGCAGATGAATGTGGAACTGGGATGAGACAAGCGTCATGGGCCAGAAATAGGCTGATCTGTCCATCCTTATTATAAGCAGGTGGGAAAACCTGTTCAGCAGGGAGTTGCAGCTGGCTAGATTCTCTTGTGCTTTCTTACTCTAACATGTATCCTGCACTTCGTATTACACAGTATTTGCAAGGAGCAGTCTACCTGCTTGGAGAGGGGGGTATGGAACCGTGGCAATAGCCTCCCAGCCGCAGCATCACTGTCACTTAAAGTGAGGGGTGAGACAGTGGTGTGGTTGGGGTGTGCAGGTGCGCTAACATAGCTTATATGGCAGTCCGTGTGCAGCCCCAACCTTGTCCCCCTTTCCTAGTATGCGGCAGTGATACTGATTGGGGGGGGGATTGCTGTAGCTCTGCTTCACGAAGCAAGCTGCTCCTGGTGTTTGCCCCTGCCGACTCTAATTTATATGTAGCAGTTATGGTGCATACAGTTCAATTTGTCCGTACTGGTGCTGGCTCAAGACATTTTGATGGCTAAAGTAGCTTTTATTTACTATTAGATGTGTAACACAATCAGTTTGAAGTCACCTTGGTCTTTCAATGTATTCTATAGCTCAGACACACACTGCTCTTTTGTGAATAACACACCTGTGAGGTGGTGTTGGTGTGTGTTGGGAGTTTCAACCAGGAAGGCCCAGGTTTCAGTCTCTGCTTAGTATGAGGCTCAGTGGGCAACTGTGGGCCTGTTACTTGTAGACTAGCCTAAAAATGGGTAATCTCCATGCCCAACACACTAAGCTCCATAGAGGAAATGACAGGCATTCATTCACTCATTCATTCAATCAATCTAGAGTTTGGACCTGCTATTGTCTATATCATATGGGCAGAATTCCACATGGGCACCCCCACTGATAGAAAGGGAGGGAGGAAATATCACCTCCTCCCTGAAGCTCCCAGTGCCACCTTTTATACTTCATACTATGTCATACTTCATACTATTTCATACTATTTTGGAGGGTCCCCCGACCTCCCAGAACAGATGGGAGGTATAGGGAGCTGCAGGGAGTGGGTAAATCATGAAAACCACCCCCTTCAGCATTTTGCCAGAATAATTCCTCTGCTATATCATGTGCCTTTCTATCTGCAGGAAGCAAAGTCTGGCTCCATCCTTGTGAAACTCATAAGTAATGTATATTTTTCTAGAAAAGCTTGGGTTTTCCACCCTTCTGCACTGCAGTCTCTATCAGAAAATTGATTGCTTTTGTTTCCTTTTCACTGATGCCAGTCACATCTTGAACAGAGCATTTAGTGATCCCATTGAAGATATCAAAAATAGTGAAAGTGATGTCAAAGGAGAATACATGTTAGAAGAAAGAATCAATTTTTTATCCATTCTAATTGCTTATATTATGAATTTCATTACAGCCAATTCCATTATATGAATCCATTCTCTCATGATAGTCAATAATTTGAAAGTTCAAGTGGATTTAATAATTCATTCAGTGGGCCCTTAACATATTTCAGTTTTCCCCAATACCATATAACAATTATCATGAGAGGCAAATTTAAACTTGTGTGCTCAAAGATTTTTCTAAGTATGACATTTTTGGTCTCTGCACATTCTATAAACTCCCATAGGCGAAGAATTCATGAACAACTAATAGCAGACCCAGTCAATTTAGAGACACACGTTTATTCACCCAGTTCGCTGTGCAGTTAGTTCAGGTTCGGCTGAGCTAAATAACAGTTGCAACAGAGATGTGTGCTACTGGGTTAAGAAAATGGATCTGATGCAGACATAAGCTCTTTTCAGGCATTCAAAGTGAATATGTGCAGATTGCTGTGGCATTGTGTGCAGAAACCCTGCCTGCAAAACCCAATTCCAAGAGGACACCTTCATGCACTGAGTGCAAAGGTCTGAAGGGAGCTCCAACCATATTCAGCTGAATGCAGTTGCCTCTTTGGGACTGGGAATCCTGTGTTGTCAAGGTTCCCAATTGCACAAAGGCATCAATGCAGGGATCTCCTATACCAGGCATGGGGAATCTATGGCCCTTCAGATGTTACTGGATTCCAACTACCGTCAGCACAAGCCAATGTGGCTAATGATCAGGGATCATGGGAATGCCACAGGTTCTCCACCTATACGCTGCATATTTTACCCCACAAACAAGCCAGATGTGGCTTCAATGCGCAAACAGGGCCACGATATTGCATTGTTCTTAAAGTTTTAAAGAAAAACAGCGGACAACATGAACTCTTGATGTGATGTCAACTTTGGCCATTGCTGCTAATGTGTTGGATGTTGAATATGAATAATGGGTTTAAGCTCTCTATGGTCATGAACTCACCAATCTAGTTGGGGTATGGATTTTCAAGCTCAGTTTCAAACAGCTTACCCCTTAGGTATGCTGGAGAATTTAGATTCATAACAATTAAATGCTAGAGCAATATTTAATAAAAAATGAAGGAGTGCAAACCAAATTAAGCACTTTCACACGTATATTAAAAGGTATATCTGATCAGTAATGGTGTGTATGGTGAGGAAGAACCATCTTCCTGACATTACTCTACATGGACAGGGCCTGGGCAGGGAGGCAACAAGTTAGGAACACCAGTGTATCTGCGCAGCCCTGGCCCTGCCACTGCCCCACCCATGTAAGGAGAAGTGATGCTGGAGATTCCACCCCACCACATGTGGTACCACTTTTAGTATATTTATAGTTCATTGCTCTGGACGCCAAAAGTTTTTTTAAAAAATGAATATAATATACTTATGCAACCATAAGTAAAATGAATTCAGCAGAAGGAAATGTCCATAGAACAGAGTTCATAGCAGTGCCCTTCACTGGGAAAAAAAATCAAGAGAGTCTGTAAATCATTAAAATGACAAATCTGCACATGGGGGTGCATGAATTGGGGTTGGGGGTCAGTGAATTTAGGATTACTGACTAAAAGGTTTTTAAGATTGAAATGCTATGGATGTGTGGGTGGGTGTGAAGATTGTAATGCAGCACCAAAATGTTGCAACATAGACTTCAGGGAAGCGTCTTTGGGAAGGGCATTCCATAACCAGGGTGCCAGCCCAGAAAATGTCATGTCTCTAGTAAACTCCCATCATAAGTCATTTGGTAGAGAGACACCCAAAGAATAGCCTCTGAAGGTCCATGTAGGTAAAATAAGTTCCAGAGGAGGTGATCCTTCAGGAAACCTGACCCCAAATGTTTAGGGCTTTAAATGACACTATTAATTTGGCCCCCAAACAGACTGACTAAACACTGGCATAATATGATCATGTTCCAGCTAGCAACCTCTCTACACTCTTTGAAACTGCATAGAGTTTCGGCCATAGGAGAGTTGAGCGTTCACTACTATATACAAATGGAAACAATACGGCTGAGGAGCTATATAAAATAAATTATTTCCACTTTGATTCCAGATATGTGTTTGTGAAATTTAACATCATCATCATCATGCATCAGGAATCCACTGGAAACCACCTGAGGGGAAAGAGGAAGCAGAAAGCACTTAGACAAAGTAAGTTTCAGAACTCTTAATGCAATATTGTACTTACCTTTTCTTAACTCATTCTTGAAATAGCAGTGGTATTCTTGTTCAAAAAACAACAAAGGAACTTTGTGATTTTGGACTTTTGCACATTTTTTGTGTTTTTATTGCTTATCTGGAAAAATGGGTTGGTTTGTATCAGAAAAGTTCCCCTCCATCAACCCCTCTGCTCATAATCACACCCTCCAAACACTGCCTTGTAGTGAAGAAACAGGACATCAGCCTATGCTTGTGTGCAACATTCAGCTACACACTTTAAAAGTGCTTTACTGCAGCCTGATTGTACCTACTAATCATGATGATCACCAACATAAATAATCTCCACTCTTTTGGTAATCAATAAGCACTTTACCAACTCTTTCTAGTTGCTGGAGTTGGTGGTGGGCTAATGGAATCAATCCTTGGTTGCAAGCTATTCTCTCTCATTGTATGCCTTTTGTAGACACTTTTTACCCAAAGTTTATCAATTATTTTCAATACATTGAGCCATAAAAAAAAACATATTTGTGTGTTTACGCACCAAAATTGCACTGCATAATGCAGAAAAATACATAAGCCAGCAGGGAGTTGTGTTCCATTTCTCAAGCAAGTTCAGGTACATCAGATCATGTCGATCCCCTGTGAAAAGGGGACCAAATTTCATCCCTAGATGGAGCCAGGTAATTTCCCCCTGTATTTTTCTATGTCATCTAAGTGAAAATCTGTACCTATATCCATCCATCTACCTATTGGGGGGGGGGAGTGTTTGTTGTCTCAAGACCTCAGTAAACCCTGAAAAGGTAATCACAAAGTTCTGCAACTCCAGATTGACATTATAAATATGAAATGAAAATCAGACTTGAAGCATTAAAGCTCATGATGGTGTATGAATATTCATTCATTCTGTGGCACTTCCATGAATTCTTTTAATTACCACCTTTTCATATTCCAGTTTCTCTGTAATTCGTTTGATAAACACTTCTGCAAAGGGGTTGCAAATGACACTTTCATTTTGCCAATCTCAGAGGTTATTACTTGAAGAAAATACATCATCAGGATTGGTCATTTTACATCTACTACGTATGAGAATCAGCCCTAATTGCATTTTTGTTTAATTGGTGCTGCCTAAATCCATGAAGTGAGGGAATTCTATTCTTACACATCCACAAATAATTAAATATGGATTCATAATCAGCATCCACAGAGACTTTGACGAGTTTTGCAGCAAGGTCCAGGGACCAAAAGGTCAATAATTGAAATCTTATCATATGTGTGGGTATTTAGTGGCTGAAATGCAAGCAGAATCCATAGCTGAACAGACCCAGTTATGTGTATACCAATTATGTGTATCTGCACGATGGATTAAATTGCTGCCAAAATGTACAATGACCACTAACAAGCAGCTAGTTAGTTTGGTAAAAGTTAAACACTTTTAGATCCCCCTGATTTCAATAAGAGAGATTTAAATGTATGCAAAGCTCTCACATTTAAATTAATGGTTTTTGCTGGATCATGAATTATGAAATTATAAAAAGCACATAATAAAAACACATTAAATCATTTGGAAAACTTCAGCTGATTTCAGTAAAGCCACATTTGAAAAGTGGTGAAGGGGTTTCAGGGCATAGTGATTAGAAGGAAACTCCAACCCCCTGCACTGCAGGAATCTCAACTCACAGGTCATCCAGCCTGTGCTTTTAGGTTTATTTTACTCCTATGCATTTACTGTATGCCATTTCTGAAATATATAAAGGAAAACATAAATATATGCTTCTATCAAGGATGTGTACCGTGGTGATGTTCAGTATATAGAGAGCTGCTGATGGGCTGGAAGTGTGAGAGAAATAAATAGGCAATATAGCAGCATCTCAGCTGCTAAGGACACCAAGTCATCTTGTCTAAAAGCGTTTGTACTTTCATCTGTTCTTTCCAGTCTGCCTGCCCAATGAGTACTGTGAACTCAATATCTGTGCATAGTCCTTCAGTAGCATATATTGGTTGAATGAAGATTTCACTTTTCCCCCCTCAGTTGTAAAAAGTGTCACTGCAGATGATAGATAGATAGATAGATAGATAGATAGATAGATAGATAGATAGATAGACAGACAGACAGACAGACAGACAGACAGATAGATTGATAGGCACACAGACAGACAGACAGATGCTTAGGTGGAAGGAGCTCCCCACACAGCCGGCCAGGTATCCTCTTTACATTCATTTGCTGGAGCTTTGGTGGTGTATACTACCATTATGTGGGACGCGGGTGGCGCTGTGGGTAAAACCTCAGTGCCTAGGACTTGCCGATCGCATGGTCGGCGGTTCGAATCCCTGCGGCGGGGTGAGCTCCCGTCGTTCGGTCCCAGCTCCTGCCCACCTAGCAGTTCGAAAGCACCTCCAAGTGCAAGTAGATAAATAGGTACCGCTTTATAGCGGGAAGGTAACGGCGTTTCCGTGCGCTGCGCTGGTGCTGGCTCGCCAGAACAGCTTCGTCACTCTGGCCATGTGACCTGGAAGTGTCTTTGGACAGCGCTGGCTCCCGGCCTCTTAAGCGAGATGAGCACACAACCCCAGAGTCGGACACGACTGGCCCGTACGGGCAGGGGTACCTTTACCTTTACCTTTACTACTACCATTATGTCACTGGATAAAGAGGAATCCCACTAGTACTTTGCACCAGTAGGAGAGGTTAAGCACCAACAGCAGGAAGAGAGAAAGGCCCCCTCCAGATGCCCTTTTATTGCTTATGATGATCAGGAATAATGGGAGTTGTAATTCAACAACATCTGGGGGGCCATAAGTTGCTCCAGCAGTAGGTCATTTGTGTGTGTGGGGGGGGGGGGAGGACAGCGGCATCCAATTGGTGATGGAGGCACGTCACTCATTAAAATGAGGCAAGGTACCCTGGGGAGCTCCAGGTTGGTGGTGGCAACAGCCCTGCATGTAGCCCCCCCTAGTGGAGCCACCAACAACCTAGAACTCCCCCACAATGACACTGCCTCACCCCGCCCTGCCCTTGCTCTTTTGAGCATAGTGCTGCCACTGAAATGACACCACTTCTTCTGTCCCCTCCCCCTTATGACCCATCACTGGGTTCCCTTATCAGTAACATAAAGTGAGTCTGCTCAACTTTAGCTGAGACTAGTTGAGGAGCTTTCCAAGTATTGTCAGGCCAGACGTGGGATTGACTTTGCTGTCAAAGCATGGGAGCCTTTTTTATTTGTATCCTTTGGGTAGCTGGGGCTCAGGGACTGCACTGCTCACTGGAGTCTAAATGCCAAATTTGGGGGCTTTTGCATACGCTTTTTGACTATCTGGAACTTGGATGAAAAGTAGCCAAACATGGGGACTATGTCTTATTTAAGTGACTAGCACAAAAATTGCCTTGCTGGATCATGCCAAGGTCCATCTAGTCCAGGGGTCAGCAAACTTTTTCAGCAGGGGGCAGGTCCACTGTCCCTCAGACCTTGTGGGGGGGCTGGACTATATTTTGACTATATTTTGAACAAATTCCTATGCCCCACAAATAACCCAGAGATGTATTTTAAATAAAAGCACACATTCTACTCATGTAAAAACACCAGGCAGGCCCCACAAATAACCCAGAGATGCATTTTAAATACAGTGGAACTTTGGGTTGCAGACATAATCCATGACAGAGGCACATCTGCAACCCGCAGCGTTCGCATCCTGAAGCACCGCGTCTGCGCAGGCGCGATTTGGTGCTACTGCACATGCACAAAGTGTGATTTAGCACATCTGCACATACATGAGCGGCGAAACCCGGAAGTAACCCATTCCGGTACTTCCGGGTTTCCCGCGGTCCACAACCCGAAAACACGTAAGCTGAAGCGTCTATAACATGAGGTATGACTGTAAAAGGACACATTCTACTCATGTAAAAGCATGATGATTCCCGGACCATCCACGGGCCGGATTTAGAAGGTGATTGGCCTACCCATGATCTAGTCCGTCTCCAGCATGCTGTTTTCAACAGCAAACAGCTAGGGACTTTGGGGGGAAGAGGACTGACTAGGATCTGGAGATGAACTCTCACCTTCGGGTTCCTAATGACTTGGTACTGCCTTGAGCTAATCATAAGTATACATGGGCAGGAAAGCTTAATCACACTTTTATGAGCTTGTGTCTTCTATGGTTAGTTTGAAACATTGTTGAGCAGCACTAGGAAGTGGGGAAGACACTTTGAGAATTAGAATATACTGTAATGTCTGAACAACCTGGTGCTTAATGTAATACAAATTGACTTGGCTGTCTTGCATGCGTCATCCAGAGAGCATATTATTATTATTATTATTATTATTATTATTATTATTATTATTATTATTATTAATTATCATTATCATTATTTTCAATGCACCTATTTGTTGCCTGAGGCATCCAGGAATCACTGTTTGGAGGGCTGGAGCAGGAGTTCATGGGCAAAGACTGATTCTGTTTTGATGCAAAGGGTCAGCCTTTTGTTCTCTACTGTCAAAGCAGATTATTTTAAAATTTTACCTTTTTATCATATAAATCTTAACGCCAACGCAGAGAGAGAAAGAGATGACAAATCCCTCAGTAATACTAATCAACAGTGCATAAGGGTCATTGTTTGAAGGAAATGTATTTCACTTTTTAAAGTTTTCTCAACAAACCCGACCTGTTCCATCTTTGGAGCTTCAAATCTCATAGTAAATAGTACATTGGCCTGTGGATGTGCTGGCGTTCTTTGGTATGAATTAACTGACTCCCCCCTGAGCTGCCCTTTACTATAGCTACTCATTAGTTGATGAGTGTGTGACTATGGGGAGGAATTTTGTCTTGTACAGAAAGTCACTGTGGATTTTTTTTATGCCTTGTACATTCTAATTCCCTTAAATACATTTGGTTTTCCTTTGACGGTGATTATGATAATCTATGACCAGAGTTCACTTGAGGAACCTTCCTATGTCATCCGATGGCAAATGCTGTGGAAACTAGTAGAGGAGTTCTTTTTAAATAGTTTTGGAATCACCACAATTCTTTGGGTTATTTTGTAAGAGGCCTTGAGAAATGCTAGATGGCGGCAGAAGTTAAGACTTGTTTTATAAAGTTGTTTCGGTCCTGTTATCCCCACCTTGAATCCAGATCCTCTATAGATGCATTTACCAGTACATCTTTAGGAACAAAACTCGGTTCAGTACTTTGATTCACATTATTACATAATCAAATTAACATATTAACTTTATTAGATATTAGAGTCTTCATTCTTTTCTCTTACTTCATAGAATCATAGAATTGTAGAGTTCGAAGGGACCATGAGGGTCCAACCCCTCAATGCAGGAATTTTTTGACCAGTGTGGGTCTCGAACCCATAACCCTGAGATTAAGCAACTTGTGCTCTACAGACTGAGCTATCTTCATTCAGGAGCATTGAACTTACATTCAGGCTTCAACATGGTGCCCTCCAAAGGTTTTAAACTATAACTCTCATCACCCCTGACCATTTGGCATGCTGGCTAGGACTAATGAAAGCCAGAGCTGGAGGGTAACAGGTTGAGGAAAACTGTTCTACAGCTCCCTTGTGCCATTGTTAGGAGACTTAAACGTCACTCTGTCTATCATGTTTTAACATATAAATGTGCTTCAACCTTCGAGGTATCCAGTGCCATGGGAACTGATGGTTGAAAATATTTTCTTTTCAGCTTAGCATAAAATTGAATAGACACATTGTTCTGTATTCAAACTGATTCTTTCTCAGCAATATTACCAGTTATTTATCTGCTCATTCTATGTATGTATAAAATATTTAAATACAAGTTTTAAAACGCAAATATATGTACATACTGTAATAATAATAGAAACACAGAGAAAATAAAAGCATATATTATTTACATTTTTAAAAAGAAAAAGAAATATAATCTTCCTTACACAGAACAGCAAATATTTAGCCTGATGCTGAACAGAGAGCAATGTTGTTCTCAGGCAAACTTTCCTGAGAAGCAAATTTCACTCATGGGCACCATGAACCATAGAAGGCCCATTTGGCAGGGTCACCTGGAGGAAAGCCTCCAAAGTTGACCTCTGCACATAGACAGGTAGATGCATTCCTTCAGAAATTGGGTCCCAAGCTTCATCTTCCCTTTGAATTGTGCTTGGAAAAGCACCAGTCCTCCAAACCATCTGTTTTTGGACTGCAACTCCCATCATCCCTAGCTAGCAGGACCCAGTGGACAGGGATGATCGGAACTGTAGTGAAAAAAACAGCTTGAGTCCCACATTTGGGAAACCCTACTCTAAACACTCATTGTGATGTACGATTAAAGGGCCTTTTGGTTAAACATGCATAGAATCACTTTCTGTCTTTGAAGACAACCAAAATTGATTCAGGCTAAGGTTGCCATATTTCAAAAAGTAAAAATTAGGACACCCTGAAAGTTGCTGAGCTTTACAATAACGCAATTTTTCGATCCAGGGCAAAGCATTTCCTTTATATAAAATATATAATATATAGACTTCAGTATGTGACTGCTTGCAGGCACAGCATGTAATGTTTTGTGAGTTTTTTTTCTTCATTACAGTGATGGACGTTGAATACCAGTCACTATCTTGACAGTTAAGGACAAATTGACAGGTGGGATTGAGCCATCTTTAAAATATAGTAGGATTAGGGGGGGACCCCCAACTATTGTACCCACTAACAGGCATACAATCCAGTAACTGAATAGTTGAATATTTGTTTTCTGGAACAAATAGTACTAAGTAGCATTAATAGAGATTTTAAATAAATTCAATGGATATTTTTTTATTATGGAGGGGTCACTGGCTATCATTGAGCGTGGAGGAAATACTGACAGTCAATTGAAGCACAAGGAGAAACAGAAATACATGCCAGGTGGTCTCTTTGTTCACTGCAGAAGTGACAAGCTGCTTTTGTAAATTGAAGGATTGCCTTTTCAGCACTGAGCTGTTTGAGTGAAAAATCTTTAATTGCATATACATTTCTTCCTGCTATTTACAAGTAATATATGGGAAATAGTTTAGGGAGAAAGTGAGAACCCATCAGTTTGCTTTTCAAAATATATTGTGCTAGTAAAGTTGGTTTCTCTTAAGAGTCCTATGTAGGCATATAAAGCACGAAAAAGATTTTTGGATTTTAAGAATGATGAATATTAGGCAATAGGATCCTAGAAAACGGGATGTGGGGTTATTGGTTTGTGGATTTTTTGCTCTTGTTTTATTATGTATTTTGTGTTTCTATTTTGTATTTTTATGCTGTGAACCTCCCTTAGACCTATGGATGAAGGGCACTATTCAAATTTTAATAATAATAATAATAATAATAATAATAATAATAATAATAATAATAATAATAATATGAACACAGTAGCCCAGTGACATTGTATATATTCACCTTAAAGGTTGTACATATTTTTTCAGTATCTCACTCATGTTCTCTAAAGACTTTGCAAATCTTTCAGTTTTGTGTCATTTGTAGATAGAATTGACCTGAATCTTATGCAGGGGTTTAGTTCCAAGGGTAATGCATATGTGTGAAAATTCCATATAGACAAAATTGTGTTATCCTTGGAGCCACCCCATGACTAGCTAGCCGGCCTTATAGCAGTCAGGGAGAGGGAGATCATCCCTACTAGTCCCAGAGCCAGCGCACCAAGCAGGCCCTGCACAGGAAGCAAGTCCAAGAGCTTAAAAGTGCATTTTGCCCCAGGGGGTATACTGTACACATAATTCTTCAAAGCAGAGATGATTTGAAGAATTCTGAGACAGTAATTTAGGTGACCAGCTATAAGCAATTTTTTTAAAAAAAACATAAAGTGAGGTGTCCCTTATTGTTCAATCCTAATTCAGTCCCTCCCCCTTATCCTTCTTTTAGTTCACAGACTGGGGAAAAAGGGAGAGTGAGGAACTGGAAGACACTGGATCCTTGCCCAACTTGCTCCCTAACACAGCACTCTTTTGGCCCTACCAATGTCAAATCTCCAAAGTCGATAGCGTAAGGAGTGAATGTTGGAGTAGTGGAGGGATGAGAGTTCTGATGTATCTTTCGGTCCCTGGAAAGCCATTGATAACCACTGCCTCTCCCTGTCTATTAATATAATAAAGTTCCCATGGGAAGGAAAGATTGTGAATGGAAAACACTGGGAGATATGGAGTCATGATTGAGCACTTTAAAGGTCTTGTTCATTTCAGCAGGAAAGGGTTAAGGACATGCTAAACATTCCTGTTCAGTTTGATGAAATTTGAAACTGGATTGTATGCATTGAGTAGGGAAATATTTATTAAAGGGGGAGGATTGGAAACTTGATTTTTATGATCCAGTGTTATTTCTTTTGTTAGAATTATAAAATTTAATTGCTAGCTACATATATCTATGTCATTTTGAGGTAGACTGGTAGACATACGTGTATGTGAGTGTGAGGATCCCAGGGGATGCAAAAAAAGGAGAAATATGGCCGTCAAGACATCTTTTCTTTGGGTTTTGATTGCCAATATATTACTTTTACAGCCTCCTGTAAATCTCACCCAGCAAAGAAGCTGCATAACGAAAACATCATGTTTCATCGTCTCCATTCTGTTGATCAGCAGCTTAATACATTGACAGAGCTGGGTGCCAAAGCAGGAAGCTGAGGGTTGGATCCAGGTCATGGAAGGGACAAAGATGTTGACTCTCACAGGAAGGATAGAGGAAGCCATTTTGCCACTTTCCTTACCCCTGCAGCCTCAGCGCCACCTCCAGCGTTGTTCTGGAAGTCTTGCCTGTGTGTTTGCACCATGTCTAATGCCTGTCACCCTTCCCTAACCCTCGTGGAAAACAGCAGCAACCCACCTGCTGGGAAGCTAGTGTAACAGCTCTGCCCCACCAAGAGAGTTGCTCCTACTACTGGGGAGAAAGGGGAATTGGTAAAAATCACCTCCTACTAGAAACATTGTGCCCATGGGAACTCTGGATCCAACTCCATAGAAGTACTATTCACTTATGTGCTCGTAATGTTAGGGCTGGGTGGTAGGTGGGTGTTACCTCTACAGCATTGTTTCTTCTTACGAATAAAGAGCACTCATTTACTTCTATAAGAAGCTAAATCACTATTCCGTTTCTTACATAACTCAAGGACGCTATAGAAGTAATTCCTGGCCTGCGTAATTCCAGAGCCTGGGATGAGGCTCAGGTTTTGCCCTTCTGAACTGTGTCCCAGATTACAGTTAGTTTACTGTGCCTACTGGAATTCAACATCAGGGACTTCAGTAGTGGACGGTGGGGTGGGATGGCAGTACTAACCTGGCTTAACAACAGCTGAGCTGCTGCTTACTGGAGGAGAAATGGGAAAGGCAACAGGGAGGTCAGCATGGTGCAAATGTCCTGGCAGAGCCAACCTGCTACTCTGCTAGTGTACTTGGTTCACTATCAATGGCCACCAACTTGGATGGCTTTAAAAAGGGAGAAATTTATGGAGGATAAGACTATCATTGGCTACTAACTACAATGGTTGTGCAGTGATTCCTATACTGGAGGCAATATGCCCCTGAAAACCAGTTGCTGGAGACTGCCAGTGTGGAGAGGTCTGTTGTGCATGTATTTTTCTTGTTAGGCTTTCTGTAAGCATCTGGTTGGCCTCTGAGAAACTAGGATGCTGGACTAGATGGGCCTTTGGCCTCTAGTTCAGCTGAGCTTTTCTTGGTTTCTTATAGTCTCCCTCCTTCAGAACTTTAACATATTCTTGAACTGCATTCCACTTTATTTTTTGATAATAGCATCTGGTATATGCATGTATGCCTTCATGTAGTGATTTCAGTTTTCTCATAGGCATTATGAACATTCTTTGTTGAAAGGATAATTATATTGAATTAGAATGTATTTTAAGTAAGATAATTATCCTTTGCATAAAGAATGTACATAATGGCTATGGGAACCCTGAGGTCATCCATACGACAGACTCCCACGCACAGCCCTTCCCTGCGCTCCAGCATTTTGCAAGTGTAGCATTACAGGATGGTTTATTCTTGCACGAGACTCCTAAAGCACAGTAACTCTGTGGCATGGGAAATGTGTGGCCTCCCAGATGCTGATGGACCAAAGCACCCTTTGTACCTGCCCATTTGCCACGCTGACTGGGGCTGATGGGAATTGGAGTCCAACAACAGGTTTCCCATCCTTGCAGTGGACCTGAATAGTTGCAAGAGGGTGTCTGTCACATGTAGGCAGGCCTGTGGACACAAGAATATTTTTACTATTGCTTAGTTTTTCGTTCCTTTTTTCTTCTTCATTAGCTTGGAAGACACGTCTTCTACCATCTGTTTACAAGAAATCTTTATTTAATCCAGTGACACAGTCCCATCCTTGTTATTAGCATAGCACTTATTTGATAGTGGTGAGTTCTGCAACAAGCCTATAATTGCTCTATTTGCAGGGGCCTTTGTTCCCTTATAGATGCCTCTTGTGTTCATTGTTTGCTGAAACTCCTTGCATTCCCTAATTTATACCAGTCAATTACTATCTGACCAAGGATGGTTAATGAAACAAATCACAACAAGCATGGCTACTTCGTACAAATGCTGTCCTCTTTCATGTAGTATTGCCAACATTTGGTTTACTTTCTTCAATATCCCTGGCCAACAGTAAAAAAAATCAAACTGGAACATGACAACCAAATGACTTGCATTAAGATAATCATCAGCATACTAGATTTGAAATAAGGGGGTGCCATGAATTGCATTTTGATGACGCGCCTTTGAAAATCAACTGACAAATCCATGTTGGTTTTCAAAAAGTGTGTTCAATTTTTAAATGGCTTTCTCTTTTGCACTAATTCAGATTTGAAAGTTATGCATTAAGAGATATACTGAATTATTAGCATTGTTTGTAAAATACCCCATAATATTTATTAGCATTTCTATAGAGCTTCTCCTGCATTAGCAAAACCTACTCCACCAAGTAATTGGGCTGACTGCCAAACTAGGCAGTCTCTCTCCCCATATTAAACTGCTTTGTAATCATGTTCAGAGATTTATTCTCCGTGGATAAGCAGCGCAGTCACTGTCCTCCTCCAGACACTTCTGCCAGAGATTCCATTCTCTGTCTGCTCAAAGACCACAAGAAACATCCAGTTGGATCAGGCCAAAAGCCTGTCTAGTTGTATCAGTCTTTTCCCCAACAACAGATATTCAGAGGCATACCACCACTGATTCCTGAGGAATCAGCCATCTTGGCTTGTAGCCTTGGTTAACCTTATCCTCAGTGAATTTGCCTGAAACCTTTTCAAAGCCAGCTAAATTGTTCAGCTACATTTGGTGGAACACAAGTTCACCATCCCCTCTATAAAGATACGTGTCGGACCAAAGTGTGTGCAAAGGCACCCCTCCAATGTTTTGCTCTTCCCAGTTTTGCCTGTGGCTCTGCTTACCATTGGAATGTGGCCTTTGAAAGGTTTTTACAGAAATATATATGGCCCTTGAGCTGAAAAAAGGTTCCCCACATCTGTACTAGGGAAATAGGGCGTCTGAATCCAGCTCTGTCATCTCTACCGCTTTCCCAAGTTGTTGTTGGTATGTGTCTGTCTCCCTGGGTAGATAACCAACAACATTAGAACTGCCAATGACAGTCACATGATTGGTATAGTATATGTGCTACTGAGGCAAGCACCAGTCACATGGTTGGTGAGCAAATTGCTGTGCAACTGTTAATTCAAGGCTCATGAATCTGTCCCCGTGGCTAGCAAAATATGACTTATATTTAATTTTGCCTGGCTTTATCTGTAAGAAAGTAATCAAATGAAGGTGGTCTAATGGCAATGCCAGCCGGCGAGGGTGAATCTCTTCTAAATAAATTAGCTACCTAATATAAATGGAAATTATGATTAAAACTAAGCATTTGAATCAAGGCTGCCTTGTTGTTAAATCATGATTAAAACTCGTGATGTAAATCAAAGTGGTTTAGATCTATTTGACCGGCTCCTGAGATTATCTGAGAAATGCTAATTAGATTTGGAGGCTCAGAGAGATACTGTAAGGGGGAAATGATAATAGAGACCCACATTGCATTGATTGCATAGGTAAAATAATTAGGGGTTTCATTTAAAGAAAACAATGGAATTGACTCACAGAGTCTGGGCAGGTTTGACATAATTGAGACAATTTGTGGAAGACGCCCTACTTGGAGTGAGGGAGGCTGGTAGAATGTGGCCTTTGCTGATCAAAGAGCTTTAAATACAGAAGGAAACCATGACAACAGGTGGCGTAGGTTCAAGGAACCAATTGGTTGAAGAAGTAGGAACCACAGGAACACACGTAATATCTAAGGCATGAAAAGAAAAAAGTTACTGCTTTTGCATTCCGTAGATTTTAATCCCATTTTATTATCTTCCTTAAGCACTTGAGGTAGCTTGCAATAGCAGCTTTCAAAACAAATCTGCTGCTGGTATGGCGAATGATTCCCAAACTGTTTGCTAGAATGACTAGTGTACTAAGGTGTGGCCTTGAAGCACAATCCTCTGCATGTCTACTGAGATGCAAGTCCTGCTGAGTTCAGTTGTGTATAGGTTTGTCTCATTAATATTTCTATCCCATGTTTTGTAAATCATCATATGTTCACTAAAGATGTCAGACTAACTTCCTATTTGGGAATCATATTTTCAGAAATATGATTATGTTTTGTGTTTGGATTTGAACAAACCACCTGACAAGACATTATGTGGGAGATTGCTATTTGCATAGAGTAAGACAAACATTATGGGCTTGAATTTGGTAATAGAATAATCTAGTGCTGAGCAACGCCCCCCTTTTTTTCTATTCAGTATCCAGTTGGAGACACCAAATCTGGGGTGGAAGCATTTAGGCATTTCTTTCAGGGAGCAAATGTTTATGGCAGCCCAAATTCCTCACCCCAGTTTCAAGGAACAAAATTCATCCCTCCTTTTTTTGTTATCTGAATATTCTTCCTCAAGAACTTTTGGCTCAGCAGTAGCTCTAGCTGAAATAAAAGAAAGGCAGTGTGGGTAGAACTGGCCAGAGTCAAACTGTGCATGTGGGAAAGCAATTTTATTTGACATGGTTTATTTTAAAATTAAGCCAGTGCCTTTCTAATAAAACTGTCAAAATGGCTTAACAATAAAACGAAAGAAAAGTCAATATTAAAATAGCATATGAAGCCTATGTACAGTTTTACATCTAATTTTAATTTGAATGACAATCTGAATCCCAAAAGCTTCCTATAATTGGTGACAGAAGCACAGAGCACCTCTCTGCCAAGGGCGTTCCCACGTAGATGGTGTCACAATGGTCCCATCTCAATCAGCCTAATAAGGCAAACAGATGGACCCTGAAGCAGGCTGCCTCTTGATGATCACACAGCTGCAAATGTGGGTCACATGGGGAAATTTTATTCCTTCATTTACACAGAGCCTATGCTGTTTAGGATGAGCACCTTTAAAATACTCCATAAAGTAGCATGTATAATAGGAAACCAATTGAAATTCAGAAACACAAAGCTTTTATCCAACACAGCATAAATTAAAAAGCTAGCATCTCCCCAGTCAGCTCTCTGATGGGAAAGCTGGGTAAGGGACTGAATCTAGCCCTCTACTCTTTCAGACAGTTGAATGGCAGAATCTCATCTTTTAAAGAAAGAGAAATGCATGTGCACACATGTTGAAGTGAAGAAGAAAACTGAATGCAGGACCTTTTTATATATGCAGTTCACACTAAAAGATGGATCAGTGGATGGGCTGCCAGTACCTTCCAGAGGTGTGGTATGGCTGAAACAAGAAACGAGAGACCAAACATTTAGGCCTCTGCCTCAGATGGTGGTCAGTCACTCCACTTCAACGCTACCCTCTCCTGCCCACCACCACAGAAAGTGTGGCAGCATCTTTGCAACTCCTTGCTTCTTGCCCAACCAGACTAGTTAGCAAATGGGTGGGGTATAAATTATCATTATTAACATTATCATTATCCTGTGTCACCATATGTAACTCAGAGTTTAGGGCCAAAGATAATAAACAAAAATGCAATAGTAGGGACATTGCACTCTGTCAGGAATAAGAGAATATGAGAATAAGTCTCCTTCAACACTCTCCCTCTGTCTCTCATGGGGGGGCACCAAACCCTAACAATTTTGCTTTGGTGTTGACCCATCTGGAGTCATCCCCACAACCTGCAGCAGAGCCTGTTTATATAGCAAGGCAGGCACTGGACCACATCCACCTCACTTATTTCTGGTTTTATAAATGATAGTAACACACAATTACTGCACCATCCTCCTGCTTTCTTGTATTTTGCCTTGAAGTATATTAAGGGATATACCGGTAATTGGAGAAACATTCCAATTATGGAATAGGTTAACCAGCAGAATCTTGTGTCACACTAGCATGGGGTTGTTTTGTTATTCTCAGGGTGAGCTTGGAGACACAGTTCACTTTCAGAGATGCTTATTTTCTCAGTAAGATCCCATAGCAATGGACAGTCCTTTTTTTCTTGACAGATAGATAACCATGTTAGTATTGTCTCCTTGGACCTTCCCTTCTCCTTTGTACCCAGTTACCTCGTTCCTTCACATTTTCTAATATTACCCAATATTGCCCCGAAACTATAATAAACTGAAACTATAACAGGGGGAAAAAACAGGAGTGAATTACTTCTGTGTGTGCCAAACAATATTTATTTCAGCTTGATTAGTAATGTAAGTCACGCCATGACTCATCAACATCAAAGTAAGCTGAAACAAAGACATGACTCCAAGAAGTGAAAGGCTTTAAACAAATATCTGCAACCTGAGCCTTGTGGAATTTGAGTTTCTGAGGGAGCAACTCTGATGTCCACAACCATTTCATATTGTGGTGCCAGTTGTGAGAACTCCGGTTCCAGCTAGAATGTGTAATTTGCTGCAATTGATAGGATTACTGCATCCCTGATTTGCACAAATCACACCAGTCACCTGCCCACTCCTCACATGAAGGTGCTGGTATGACTGATACTGCCATATCATCTCAGCCAGGCTTGGGATTGGCACATGGCATCCTCAGATGGTGGCTGCAGGTCCCATCACTGGTTTCTGCCCAGAGAAGGTGGGAAATTCCGTTATGCGTGCATTAATCCTTGCACTGGTAGATTGAGTTGCTTAGCACTACTTTGTATACAACCCACTGTTCTTTACCTTAGTACCTACAAAATAATAATAATAATAATAATAATAATAAGTAGTAGTAGTAGTAGTAGTAGTAGAGTGGAGAAAGCAGATTTAGTATTCTTCCATGTCAACCCTACTTACACTCACTAACTAATCACAAAAGCATTGAGGGCCAACATTTCTAATACATTTTCCAGGAAATTGTTAACAGTTTCCTAGCAACCACTGTGACACATGTGAAGCTTTGTTGCTGCTGAGTTTTAAGAACTCCCCCCTCCAGTTTATGAAATCCACTAGAAGTGGAGGTAGCAACTATTATATTTTAAACTTGACTCCACGTTATACAGCATAAGGAGGAATCTGCTATTTTATGCCCCACGAAGACCCAACATGAGAGCATCCAGCACTCAGAAAAAGGCCTTAGGGGCATTTGTGCTTGCATGTAAAACATGTGCACAGGTACACAAGAGGTGCTAAGTTGCACCTGCATAGTTTGGGTTCCAAAACGTTCAGGAAACTTCCACAAGTAGGGGAAGCTCCTCACTTTATGCCTTCACTGTCCATGAGTTGGAAGGGTCATTGGGGGGGGGGGATCTTAGCTTGCATGTAGCTTTACGTGTAAGCCAGGGGTGTGGAAAATCCAGTCTGCAGGCATTTTTAGGCCTAGCAAGGTCCCCAATTGGGCCTGTGAGGCTGTTTTCCCATAATTATGCCCACCTGCCCCACACCTGATGTCGTATTTGTGATATCAAGTGTAGCATGATGTCAGGTGTAGGGCAGGTAGATTTGTGTGTGCTCCTTAACATGTCATGGAGATTACTATCACTGCTGTTGATTGGCTTTGAGTGCAGGCCTGCTGGGATCAGCTGAGCTATGGTATTCCCCATAGAAAACTTAGTAGCACATCCATACCCTGCCCAAGGCAGGAGTTGAAGCCACCTCCTTCAAGTCTGCTGGAATGGCTGCACTATTGAGTTCCCCATGGGGAACACAGCTGAAACTTGCAGAAGGTAGGGCTTGATGTCACTGATATCAGTGATGTCAGTCCTACTGGACTGGCCCTGCCCACCTCCCAAAGTGGCCTGCCATCAGTAGGGGAGCTCAGAATATGGTCCACTAACCAGAGCCAGTTCCCCACACCTGATGTAAGCAGAGTGTCTAAATAGGGCACCTCCTGCTTAAATCTGTAGGTCATTGATAGATTATGGGTGCTGAAAGCCAACTTCTGGTATGGAAAGGGAGCTAGTTTCAGGCTTGGCAGTGAGAGACAATAGGTAGATCCTTGGTGCAAGTAAGCATGGCATTTGGTTATGTCAGACACCACTTTCTTATTCAGGAAGGGGAAGTGTAGGCACATAAGCACAGGACAGAGTCCCACTCTCCTTTCATGTTGTGTTCAGGAAAGTAACATCCGACCATGTCCTGAGAGACAGAGGGTAGCAGAGATGGTGGAATGAAGGAAGTTCACAGTGATATAGCTGACTTTGTTCAAAACATCTGATAATCAAGGATTTCAAAAGCCCTTTCATCTTTGGTGTATACTTTGAAAAACATTAAATGTAATAATTCACAAAGCTATTTCTGCTTCTGAATTGTCACATTTTGAGAACTGGGACACCACAGGAAAAGACGTTTATATACTGAGCCGTCTCCTTACATTACATTTCAATTTATCATAGTGTCACAAATGAAGGTGATTTTTGGGTCATTTACAAAAATGGTTTGCTGGTCCATCATATCAGGGCCTCCCCGCCCCCCATGAGAGCTAGTTAAATGGATCTTATGAAAGGTGCAATAATCCCAGTTTTCATATGAATTATACAGAAATTTATATAATCATTTTCATTTTTGATGATGTTGAAACAAATGGTGGCTTTCTCTTTGACAATGATTATTTCAATCTTTTAGTGTTTCAACAGGGATTTAGTATGTTGGCCTCAGGGAGACTAAAATACTTCGATTATTTTAGTTTCAGCAGTTTTGGTTCCCTAACTATATATTGTACAGCTATATGACAGCATCAACCAAATGGAATATGCATTTGATCATTGAAGTCATTGTGCCAGCTGGTAGAGTTCTGTCAAAACATCACCTGGGGAAACAGGAAAAAAGCAGGAGAAAACATCTTGCAAACTCAATACATGTTTTACATTTTTATAATTTCTCCTCCTATGAGATATTAAATTTAATCACTCTGCGGGATACCTTAGTTGTTCATTACTAGATGGTTAAAACTTCCATTTTCTTCAGGTTTATATATTTTTCATTGTTAAGCAGGACTAGTGGGTTTTAAGGAAGGAAGGTAAAACAGTAGAGTGTTGGATGAATCAGCAAGCCTCCTCCAAAAAACAGAGAGCTATGAAAGGAGCAGAAGAAGACTGGTTTGAAGAACAAGGTTTTCTTTCTGCTCCTGAAGTCCAACACACCCTGCAGCTGTATCAGTTTCCATCACTTGAACAGCTGGTCCAATTATACATTATCCTTGTAGTGCTGATTATTTTAAGATTTTCTGAAGGCCACCCATTGACTTTAATTAAGCCAGTATTTCATAACATGAGCAAAAATCTAGTCTTATTAACTATCCCACTAGAAATAATGTGAGAGTTGCTGCAGTGCAGTTCTTAAGAGTGTGAACAGTAACTTCCCATAATCAAATCCACAACCACAAATAAGGATGTTCTAAGAATTCATTCTTTGCAATATGAATTTTTCTGCACCATGGAGTGAAAATAGACTGATCTGTTCCTCCTTAACCATGAAGTCCCTAGGTGACATTATTAGACAACCTCTTATCAAGCTGCCTCAGCCCCTTTCTGAAACCTGGGGGACAACAAAGGTTGTTTTAAATGTATATTGTGTGTGAAGTGCTGTGAACAATGCAAAGCTTTGAACAAATGCTAATTAATTTTTTTGGATTAAACATGGCACATTGTGATACTATTTTGTTTTCCTAATATTGTGTTCAAAATAGTGAGATCCCAGATCAAATATATTAAATCATGGGGTGAGTGATCAAAATTAAAGCACTCTTCAAAACAGAAGAAATCGTGTTAAAAGATGTGATGGCAATGACTGAAAAGTGGGTTTAAAAAGTCATAGGCTGCTTCATCGTGTACAAATGAATATAACCTAATGTAATGTAAATGTTAAACATATGTAAAACGAGAACATCAACTATTACTTTACTTGTAGGATTAGAGAAGTGAAAAAATAACTACACAGAACAAGCAGCCTCTTGGTGTAGGAAACTTGTGCAGTGAACAGAATAATAATTTCAGTTTATTTCTCTTCCTCTAAATTCACTCATGATTTGAACGGGATGGATTTTCTTCTTAGCCGACCCTTTCCTGACAGCTGCATAGATTTCCTCTGGCTTCTCTCTCTTAATCAAAGGCTTCTTTTCCGGAGCCTTCATCCGCCACATCACCACAGGGTGTCGTGGGCCAGCAGGACTTTGAATTCTGATAATCTTCGTAGAGGCGATATAGGACATCTTCACTGTCTGCACCACGGCATTCATCAAGTTCTTGGCAGCCTGAATTAGTGAAGTCACGCTGTCCAACTGTAATCAGAAACACAACTGTTAACAGCCTCAGAAATCAAGCGAGCTGTAATCAAAAACAAACATTTAAAATGCAGGTGATCTTTGTTTCCGTTTGTGCATCCCATGTAAGGAATACGCCAACATGAATGCAGAAGGGTCAAAAGTTATTTGCAATGTTGGATAAATAGAAGCTTGAGGTGAGGACAGAGTTACTTTAACAGTGGACTTTTTTTTTCCTTTTTTTTTTTTTGCATTTGTAAAGCATTACAGCCAGCTGGAAACCTAAAGACAGCACAATTTAAAAAACAAACCCAAGAACAATACAGTAGAATCACTAAATCACAGTCTTAAATATAATTTTGGCTATAATTTGTCTTAGAAATGATGTTACACATCTTTTAATCCCCTGATCTTTTGTGATTTCCGAGGTCTGCAAATTTGATTGAGAAGGTTTATATAGAAAAAATATTAACTGCTTGATCAAAATGTTCTCAAAGTGATGCATAAATAATAGAAAGATAGATAAAACTTGGCTAAAATCAAATATACCTATAAAACCATCATAATTAAAAGCAAATATTAAAATCAACAAAACCTTTAAGACATATGTAGGTAATGGAACTATATGTCTGGATTATTGTGTCATTCTAATGAGGAGTAGGACAACTGTGCCATGTCTCCAAAGAATGGAGAAAAAGAAACCAATGGATACAAGAGTTTTTAGAAACAAGCTGAAAGCACACACTATATTTTAATATTTTTATGAATGGTGTATGTTTGCACACATATTGCTTTCATTCTCTGTGGAGGAAACACACAGTTATCCAGAACTTTCAGGAAAACTGATGCCAGTTTCTAAATAAAATCCTCTTACATCCATAAGTTTTTTCTCTTAACATTTTCTCACCCCTAATTCTGCGTTGGGACTTTGAAGCAGGCTTCTAACTCTGTCTCTGCAGCTGGGTTGGAATTATGCAACGTATTGGTCCCATCCTCATACAACAGCTATGGTGGGGACACATGTAGCCCTATCAGATAGTTTGGTACTACCCCCAGCCAGGGGCGGAGCTTCATGGTCCGGCACCGGGGGGCAGGGGGGCAGCTGCGATGGCACCCTGGCCGGGATCATTCTTCCTTGTGCTAGTATTTTCCCTGTTTCTTTTTTCACAGTAAACTTTTAAAGTCGGTGTTGATATAGCAAATAAGATTTAACAACAAAGGAGTTCAGCTTTGCTGCTTAGTAATAGAAAGCAACAAGCTCTAATTGCTCAAGACTACAATGAGCCTTGCCTTTCTAGTTTTGCAGCTAGTTTTGCATTATTTATTTATAACATTATTTATAGCCTGCCTTTGGGGGCATAGCCCATTCAAGACAATTCACAATGTCATAAAAGCATAATACATAACACAAGCTTTCAAAAAGTGAATAAAGGAGCAGTACAGTATTAACAGAAACATATGCCAGTTAAACAACAGAAAATTCCTGTAGATGTATTGTGCCGCTGTTTAAATACACCTAAGTTGGGGGAGGAATAATGGAACTCTAGAAGAGCAGAAGATTTTTAGGCAGATGATTTCCAACATGGACTGCATAGCATTTGAACTGTGTCATATTTCATTTTTGTGTATGAGCCTCTTGGTGAATGTTAAAATTCTTCAGCATTTCTTTCCATGTGCTGTGAATTCCACCTCCAGCTTAAGCTGCCTTTGCTGTTGTCATTTTGCACTAGAAAATTGGCAAGGGATAAATTTACTGTAATTCATATCAATAACCTGAATGAATAACTTTTAAGCTTCGAAGAGTCACTGTGCTCATATTTAATTATAAGGTTGACAATTTCAATTTAGAAATGCAGCTCCTTTTTGAATAATTTTAAAGAATACTGTGTTCTGGGGTTTCTGCCCACCTCCTCTTGAAGATCCATCTGATTATTCTGAACATGTTTTGAAGTTTGGCTTTTGTAACTCCCGAACACAATTTGTTTCAAAAGCTACTATGGAATTAAGTGATAAGAATTTGTACTGCATCATGAGAATGTGATCAGAATGAATTTCGTAGTGCTCAGGAAGCTGCATTTGGGTTTTTTTCTTGTGATATGCACTACAGCAGTGACCAGTCATTTTCAGCGAGTATGCCTTTCGCTGAGTCCAAAGAATAAGAGAGGTCCACTATAATGCTTGCTCTATCATGTGCATATGGCACCGTACAGGCCTTGGCACCACTGGAGAGGCTAGGGGATTGTGGACTCGCTGGTTCTTTGCCAGTGCTAACCCTATTTCTTCTACCCAGACATGCCCCAAACTCCAGTTGCCCATGCCATTTCTGCCACAGGATGACTGCCTGTATGTCAGTATGTATCAGCGTTAGAGGGCATGTGTTTGTCTTGTGTGTAGTGAGAAAAATAAATAAAATTTGGACAATTGAGAACTAAACACATGACTTCCCCCCAAGAAGGGAATTGTGTTAAGGGTTCTGGGGATTGTAGCTTTGTGAGGGGTAAACTGCAGTTCCCATGTTTCTTTGGAGGAAGCCACTTTAAATGTATGGTGCATACGCAGCTCTGGTGTGTGTAATGGCTGGTGTGTAGGGAAGGCTAGGACTGGGAAGGCTCAGGTTTTAATCCCTTGTTGGACATGACCTTATAATAGTCATCACCTTTCACGTTAACCTACTCAGAGAGTTATGGAAAGGAGAAAACCATGCAAGCTCATTCCAGAGATGAAGACAATTTACTCCAGTGAGCATTCTTTTAATTTGGCATTCTTGGCAGCGTTTTAATGATTGCCTTTTACTATTCTGTTTTGTTGTTGGTTTGTATATTTCTGACTTTGCATTTTATTATTTTGGGCTGTTGTACAAGGAGCCACCTTGACTACACTTTAGGGTAGAAAGTCGGTTTCAAACAAACAATACTTCACTGATTTCCAGTACTAAAATTCTATGTCAACTGGTATCTGCATTCTTCCCCTTCAAAAAACACTATTTTTAAAACAAATTACATAATTACACCCTCCCCCAGGTCAGGCTGCAGATGGAAATGAACATGAGTTGTAGTAGATTTGTGGTTCAGTCACAGTCCTTTAGTCCTTGCACATTACAGCAAGCATAGTTTATAGTTTTACCCACAGCCTGTTCCATACATATCTGAGTAACGTTCTGCAGGGAATCTAATGTACTCAAGGACAATAGTCACTGGGATACCTTTTTGTCTTTCTCTGCTATTCTCTACAGCCTCTTCAAGGCCTCATGCCATCGTAACCAGAGAAAACTGATGAAACGAGAATCCACATAAACACAAAATAGACAAAATATTTCTTTACAGCACCCTGAAGTTGATCTTTCAAGGATGCTTCTTAGATGACACTTTGCCATCAGCATCTTCTTCCTGAGAAAAAATGTATGCACCTTTTATCAGGCATACTGTGATATAAATCACCGCTTTCCCCCTTCCAAATATAGCCAGGAAATTATCAAGCCCCGTTTCATATGCAAAATAAATTTGAGAATGGGGCAGAGATGCTATCATGGGCGTAGCCAAGGGGGCGCAGGGGGGCAGCTGCCCCTCTGATCAAGTAAAACAATAGAAACACTTAACTAACAGACTAAACACATCACTTCTGGGGGGCCCACAAAAGTCCCTCCCCCCCCCAATCCTGGCTACGTCCATGGATGCTATGCTAGTTTCCTGACAGGTGTGTTGCTGTTGCTTACTGGGGGGGGGGGAGAGGTAGGACTATTGGGTATCTTGGCATGTTGTTGGAGTACCACATTGACTCTGCCTGTGCGTTTCCCTGAGTCAAGCTCCCTGACATTTCCCATTAAGTAACAGCAGCCCACCTGCCAGGAAGCAAGCATATGGGTTCTCCCCCACCTAGTGAGCTGTTTCTGCCAATGCATGCGCATGGTGGCTCTTATGAAGGCAAACCCCTGCCCTAAGGTGGGATGCCATACAATTTTGATCCAGACCAGATTTTGCTGCAAACTCCCTGCCCCTGCCCCTGTTCTCCCTCCCCTCCACTGCCCTTAGCTCCATGCAAATTCGAAGCATTGTGACGGTGTAAGAAGGGGAATAGGCAGAGGGGTCTGGTGTGACTGGCGAGCATTGTGAGCAAAGGAAGAGTTGGAGCAGAGATTGACCTTGGCCTGTCATGCCTGGGGCATCTCCAAATGGAGAGATTCCTGCCCCCCCCCCCACTCCTTTCCAAGATGCTTCTGCATCCCTGCTTTAGACCAATTTTCTTTTCTGTGCTTAATGTGAGAATTGTTTTGCTGCCAAGGGCTGCACTTTATATCAATATGTCTTCTCCAGGCTGCCATCCTAGAGAAAAAAGCAGAGTGTAAGAAAATAGGGAGAAATGCAGGTTAAACTGTAATCAGCAGAAGTAAAAGCATTTCTTCTTTGATCCTTAGACTGACAGGACAAATAAGAGCTTGATATGTCATTCCTATGCTCCCCTCCAACTGAAATCCAGTCACCTCTGAAGTATTTCAATATTTACAGCCAAGTAATTTAACCCATAGTCTGGTCATGGAAATCAGAATCAGATTCCAAGTGTACAAATGAGAAGACTAATGAATGTTCTTCAATTCCATCTACATTTTGCCTTCCATGTCATTACTGCAGCTGCTGAATATCTGTAGCAGATTCTGGCAGAGAAGGGAAACTGGAAGAGAAAAGGGCAGGCCATAAGGAATACAATTTAAGCAGAAGGTCAACACGTAACTGAGTTTGGCAAAAGCTATACATAGTTAGAATTGGCCAGAAATCAAGTATCTGTACATCAAAAGCAGCAGTGAAAAAGGAACGGTGGGTAGATTCTCCCGAACCACCCAAAATCTGTTCTGAGGCAAGCCAAACAATTAAAACTTCTGAGGAACAAAGACAATGGAATGTGTAGCTTTCTAAGGCAGCGTTTTCTCAAACTATGAGCCTTGGGCCATTTTCGGGTGAACCTCAGTGCCACTGCCTGCCCATCACCTCCTCTGCCATATAGTCTGAAGTTGGATCAGCAGCTCCTTGCATCCTGAATAAAGTGGGGGTGGGCAGAGACGAGGAAAAGATAAGTTGGGGAGAGTGGGAAGGAAGGTCTCCCTCCTCTGAGTGAAAAAGGACTGAGAAAGTTTTAAGGAAATGATAAAGTCAGATAAAATGTTGTTTTTGTTGTCTACATAAACTGAAAAGAAACGAAAGGGATACGAGAGGAAAGCTGCTTTAAGAGGAAGAAGTGAATGCAAAAGGACCAGGAGGAAAGGGATAAAATAAATGGCATGGGATGGGATAAGGTTCAGCTGAGGAATGGCCCCAACTGGTGTGCCAGCCAAAGCTGGTTGAAGGCACTTTTCAGGGAACTGCCATCGGCTCAGGGGCGAGAGGGGAAAAGCCGGATGGATTACAGAGAGCAGGAAGCAGCACTTCCTCAGCGGAGGAAGGTAGCCACACCTCTAGTGGAGAGGAGATGCAGGGGGCGGAGGAGGCAAGGCGGTGCCAGGACACCTTGCCGGAGCAAAGCGGGGAGGAGGGAGGTCCCCCGTTACCCAAGCCTTTCTTGCGCAGAAAGCTTCCGCGCAGAGAGGGGAGGCGCAGACTGGGCGTCAAGAAACTACTCTGCTGGGGAAGGTTTAAGGACCGCCCATGCTCAGATTCTGCCAGTGAATGAGCAAGACACGGAATATAGGCGCTCTGTATTCTAAAGGTTTTTATCACTAATAATAAAGCTTTAGAACAGACTATTGAGGCATATTGTCTGATTGCTGTTGAGCAACCAACTGATACCTTTAACAGCACTGCTGGCCACTATTAACAAAGATGGACCCAGGAGCAACCCCAGGTTTCAGATAATGGTTCCAGGGGACATAATTCTCATGCCTATGTAGATACTTATTATTAGCTCGGTGTGAAAAAAAGATATCAGTCTAAGAGCATACCAAGTTAAAGAGCAGACTGCAGGGGAGAACTTTTGGGATATGTGTGTGTATGGTTGTGTAGAAGGTCAGGAGAAGAAGGTGGAAAATTCACAATATAGAAAAGGACTTGCCTAAAGTGAAATAGTTTTCTTTCTTCTTGCCTGCTGCATTGATTTTCTGTCAGATGCTCTCTTCTATTTAGCAGTTCATTTGTCATTATGCCAGTTGGTGGTATTTAGGATGATTATGAAAAGCTGGATGTGTTATCAGTTTTCTGTTTACTTTACAGCATTATAAGAACTTTATTAGAAGAACCTGTAGGATTGTTTGGTTGTGACTGATGTCTTATTCTCAGCTTCTCCTTGCCAGGGCTTGTTCAACCTTCCTGTGGCTGACCCCAAACAGCCCTTGCCCATGTTGGCAATCTATGGTTGGGGATCCAGGTAGGTAGTTGTGTTGGTCTGACGCAGTCAAAATATATTAAAAATTTTTTAAAAATTGTCCAGTAGTACCTTAGAGACCAACTGTGGTGGGGGAGCAATGTTTGAACCTGTCTTCTGCATGACCTGGAATAAGAGCTGTCTGGCAGTGGAACAGACTCTCATGAGAGGTGGTGGACCCTCAATCCTTGGAGATTTTGAAGCAGGGGTTGGACGGCCATCTGTCATGCATGATCTAGTTGAGATTCCTACATTGCAGAAGGTTAGCTAAATGGCCCTTGGGATCCCTTTCAATTCTACATTTCTATTACTCCACAAGTATGGATCACCAGCAAGGACTTTTCCTCTGCAATCACAAGAAAGTGAGCACATTTGAGTGCACACTTTAGTAAACCATTTTTTTACACATGCAAAAGCTTGGAGAGCAGTGAGTAAGCAGAAAGGATTGCAGTTGTTTTTATGAAGGCTGTTTCTGTTTACAGCTTTAATAAGTCATACTGCATGAGAAACAATATCCCACACACACACCCCCCAAAAAAATCCCCCATGTTGTTTTGCAAAAATCTGAATTACTGTTAAGGGAAAAGGTAAAGGTATCCCTGCCCGTACGGGCCAGTCGTGTCCGACTCTAGGGTTGCGTGCTCATCTCGCTCTAGAGGCCGTGAGCCAGCGCCGTCCGAAGACACTCCGGGTCACGTGGCCAGCGTGACGAAGCTGCAGCTGGCGAGCCAGCACCAGCGCAGCACACGGAAACGCCGTTTACCTTCCCGCTATAAAGCGGTACCTATTTATCTACTTGCACTTGGACGTGCTTTTGAACTGCTAGGTGGGCAGGAGCTGGGACCGAACGACGGGAGCTCACCCCGCCGCGGGGATTTGAACCGCCGACCATACGATCAAGTCCTAGGCACTGAGGTTTTACCCACAGCGCCACCCGCGTCCCTGAATTACTGTTACTGCATTCCTATTGCAGTTCAAGTCTCTTTGCTATGGTTGTTAAAGCTATTTGCATATTTCCATGGAACATACCTAAATGATAAGCTCTCAAACTTTATAATGTAAAGGTAAAGGACCCCTGGACGGTTAAGTCCAGCCAAAGGTGGCTATGGGGTGAGGCACTCATCTCGCTTTTCAGGCCGAGGGAGTCGGTGTTCGTCCACAGCTTTCCGGCTTATGTGGCCAATATCATTAAACCACTTCTGGTGCAACAGGACACCGTGATGCTTCCATTTACTTTCCTGCCGCAGTGGTACCTATTTATCTACTTACACTAGTGTGCTTTCAAACTGCTAGGTTGGCAGAAGCTGGGATAGAGCAATGGGAGCTCACCCCGTCACGCAGATTCAAACCGCCAACCAGCAAGCCCAAGAGGCCCAGTGGTTTAGACCACAGCGCCACCCGTGCTCCCTAATTTTATACTTCATCTTGTGTAGCGCAACTCAAACTATTAACAGTAGTAGGAGAAGAGTGGTCAGTCTTTCACTCTGGTAGCTCAGCTGTTGGTTCCAAGAATGTTGATTCTGCCACTTTACCAACAGGTTTGTTTTCTCCTATACATTTCCCACTAAACATATTCACAGAGTGTTTATTGTTATAAGAATGAAGGGAACCCCTGTAGGAAAGTATAATTTTTGTATTCTTAGTCACTGAGACAATTCATCTTTCTCACATATTTCCTGGAGTGCATTGATATTCCTCGTAATGAAAAAGATGCTTATTTAAGAATAGGTATGATTGCAAGAAATGAGTAAAGAATTATACAATAATGCCACATTTAAATAAACAGGATGGGATCGTGTACAGAAGGAATATTTAACTAAAATTGAATCTAAACATGCTGCTTTTTTAATACCAATCCTACACTTGTGCATGTTTGCTCATAACTCTGGCATAACCATCTTATAGTATCGGCCTTTTTCTTGATTTTCTCTAGTACAGCAACAAATGCAACCCACTTTCCCCCATTATGTTTCCTGTGTGAGTAATCCCAAGTCTACCTGCTATTTTAAGTAATTATTTGGTAATGCAGCATGTCTTGAAATTGGTGCACTACACTAATAATGCTGCTTTCAAATGTATCCCCCCCCCCCCCCGATCTAGCCTGAAAGATCTTTATGCTGAGGCAACAAATACAATGTACATTAGAATATTCACGTGTATCTATGTATGTATTCCTTCCAAATGTGGGCTAAACTGCTGCACCCACAAGAGACTGAAATATTCGTCTCATGGATCTGACATTTTGTCTGATTATAGTGCAGGTTGTAACCAGAAGATAATGGTATAATGAAATGACCTCAGGACAATTTGCACTTACTGCTGACATGATGAGTTCTCCGCCTAAATTCTGTATTTCAGCTTTAACTTGACTGCAGATTTTGAGCTGGTGGGAATACAGTTTGATCTGTTCTAGATAAGCCAGTAAGTCCTGCTTACATGATGGGTCTTGACACTAAAAAAAGAAGGAAAAAATATTTCATTTTGCTAGTAATTTTTATTTTTTGGAATACAGGTGAATCCAAATTCATACTTTGGGTGAGTCCAAGAGACCGCATACATATGGTAGTATTTTTTTAAAAAAAGGTTTTACTTGAAAAACAGACATCCATGCTACAAACTCCCGACATTTTAAACAATGGTTCTCTAAATATCTCACTTCTCCAACACCACCTATAAGGTGCATGCTACAAAAAACAATTTTGTTCTTAACTCAAATGAATCACATTCTCAAATCCTTGACCCTGACATGACTGGATTTTTTCATGTCCGGTTCAAGAGCACACATTGAACACCATGCCCTAGTCTAATCTTGCTCTTTGGTATCATCATTTGATTATGCCATGTTCCTTTTGCAAGAATATAATTATGATAACATTTTATTCTATTATATTGGTGGTAGAACCAATGTGGGTATAGTAGTTAGAGTGCTGGACAAAGATGGCAGAGACTGGGATTCAAATCCGTTCTTAGAAACATATTCAGTAACCTGAATATGTTTTCTAAATATTTTTAATATTTCTGAAATGAATATATTTAAAATAATTTAAGCCTAATTTGATGTACTCAAATTTGTATATAATACTCAATTTTTACTTCTTTTGGATTTTTTTTCTTGCTAGGTCTTATTTCCTTACATGTCAGCATATAATGTTCTACTGACTGTAAATTCTTTTTTTTTTTTAATTCCCAATAGCCTATTTTCATAACTTCAAATTCAAATATCCCAAAATTAAAACAAGCCTGCACTCTCAAAAAAACCTATAATAACCAATATTATTTTAATTTTTAAGATGGACAACTTTGTTTCATTAATTTTTTCTATTACAGCTATGGATTGTAGGAAAGTTGTACAAAATGGCTACCCAGTAGCCATTTTCCTCCCATGATGTCCAAAAAATGTAAAATTTTCATTACAAGGAATAAAAAAACCATAAATTTCATTCTTTGTCGAGAAAGAGCATGCCTTTGCAATAATTTTCAACATCAAAAACTTTGGGTTGCATCATGCCCACAAACTGTAAATTCAGGTTTTCTAAACCTAGTTTTTTCACCCAAAAAACTAGGCTACAAGTGCATTTATAAAAAAACAATTAGGCATTTATAAAATCTTTTGAGTGCTGGTGTATTTTTTTTCTGAAATCCTCATCATTTTATTGAGCTCTGTGTAAAATTTCAGAGATCTGATCATTGGTTATGGAGGAAAAAAATAAAATGTACACAAGGGTATTTTGTGCTGAGGGTCTTGAGGGACAGACAACACAGATTTGACAAAACATTGAAGTGCTATAAAATTAAAACCGTTTGAGGTGGGGGGGAATTAAGGGGGTTTCTTTCAACCACAAGGGAAGGGTGTACAGCAAATTTCATCAACATCCAATATGGAGGGTGACATGACCTCGTTGAAATGACGTGGAATGGCCCAATAATGAAATGAGTAGCAATGAGTAGCAGCACTAGAAGGTAGCACTTGATACATTGGATACTCATCTTCACAGCCCTGTAGATGTCCTGCTGCATCCTTCCTTTCTTTATACCTTCCAAGAACTTCTAAATGTAACACTTAGGTGTACTTAACAAATGCAAGGAGATGGCAGTTGCTGCTCCCTAAAATGTCCTCCTCCCCTAGTTGATGTCAGGACCAATTGGAGATGGAACAAGGCAACAGAGAATCTGGAGGTGTAAAGGGCTAAGGTAAAGTAGCTCCCAGTGACATTTAGCATCAGTCCAAACTTCTCTGCGTCCAGGCATCCATTAGTAAAATTAATAATGACATAGCTGACCTTCCTCAGTCTATGCAGTAATGAATATTTTTATGTGGACATTCTCAGGCAGACCTGTTGATAATATTTACTGTGCAAAAAAATACATGGGAGTGGCTGTTTTAAATAACTAGACTGCATTGCTCAATAATATTTTCAGCGCAGTGCGATGAATGATGACAGGCATTCCAATCCAGCATTTGGCATGTGTTGCTTTAAGATAAGCATATGGAATTGCACAGAGGAAACATGTGAGCTTGTATAAACTTTCATATTAATCTGGGCTACTGGGAATGGAGTTTGTAACTGGCTGGATGGTGTGTGTGTGTGTTTTGCATGGAGTGTGTGAAATTTGAATTTCTGCACATATTTCTGCCTTCCTGTATACTGGCAATGCATGTTTGGAACACTTTTATTTATTTCTGAACCACTTCTAGTTGAGATTCCTGCTTTGCAGGGGGTTGGACCAGAAGACCAGCTCTACAATTGTCTACAGTGATTCTAAGCATCCTGAAGTTAAGCTTTTACAATACAACAAAGCATGTATAACAACACACTAACAACAGTCTGTTTTGATATCACGCAGAATGGACCTTCTCATAAGATGGTACCTGCAGATTTCCCTCTTTTGCACAACATAGTGATTGGTTGGATAGGTAGATAATAGATATGCTTTTTCCACAACATGGAGTGATATTATAGTGTCACACTATCTCTCCCCAACCCCCTCTCTCAGTTCTATGTATTGCTATTTAAAAGTAAGCCCCACTGTGTTCAGCTGGACTTACTCCAAAGTAAATCCATAACATAGCCTGTGTGTGTGTGTGTGTGTGTGTGTGTGTGTTTATGTATTCTGATCCCCTTCAAAAGCAAAGGCAATGCTCTAAGCAGTATAATGCAGATTAAAATCACTGTTGTGTGTCATATGACCATTAGACACTACCAGTTGTCATGTTAGCTATTGTATGGTTACCATGATATTTCCTGTAGGAACAAGAATTCCTTTCATTCTAATGAGTGTCTGTCATCCAAATGATAACAGAATTAGCCATTTCATTTCTCACAATAAAAAGTAATGATCAAGTGGAGCTGAAATGGGCAGATTCACTGAAAACAATGGTAGAATATTCATTGATTTCAATGGGTAAAGCCATTTTACAGAATAGTTGGGGGGGTTTAGTTAATATAATTCCATAATTCAAAATGCTGTAAACTGCCTCAAGTATACATTATTTGGGTTTTGCTTTACTTCCATCTCATCACTTTCCAAGGACATAAAATTACTTTGCTGCTGTACTGATTCTAGTAATGGCTAGTGCTACAGATCATGGCCATAATCCAGTACGGATCAATGTACACTTAAGCCTATTAAAAACGAAATGTGCTGGATTGTCGCCCCGATACCGCTTTCAGTGGCTTCTCATCAAATGGTGCATACGTTGAAATTGTATTTAAGCTATTCGAAATAACACCCACGACTGTGCTTATTGTAATTATACAACTGTGATTTTTGTCTCAGTTATTTTATCATCAGCTAGTACCCTTTAATGGTAGTTTGGTGATATGCAACAAAATGGAATATAAATGAAGAAATAAATATCTTAATTACAGTTTGCTTTAAGTCTTTGGCTCCCACAGCACAGTGATGGTAGCATAAAGTGTCTTGTTATGGCTGCCGGGTGACTGTCCTTTGTTAAATTGATTACTTGCCTATAGTCAAAGATGATATTTTGGTGTTTCCTCCTGAATGGGCAATTTACTTGCAGGCTGGAGTTTGGGATCAGACTGGGACTATAAGGCAGTTGGCAGTTCTGAATTTGGGTGAAGTACCTGAGCCTGAAGTTCCCCTTCAGTTTTGCAGGTAGCTTGTTTCCAGTGCAAACAAAACTATCCTCTAATAGTGGGGAATAATATTTCTGGAATTTAAACAAATGAACTCTTAGCAGATTTATTTTTAGAGTTTTGTGAGTAAGGGTTGCTGACATATTTTAAACCTGCAATGAAAATGGGTTGTAACCTGAATGAATGTGGCCACTTGCATTGCACTGTGTCATATTTCTTTAACCAGAAATAAGAAGTAATGTTGTTTTTCCTGTAGATTTTCAAAATGGCCCCTGCTAAAGTGAATAATCTATACAATGTAGTTAATGTTAAGCCACAACACATATTTTTTCCCCAGAGGCAAAAATCCCAAAGCCTAATTCAAATGGTTTCACAGTTCTCTATTTTGATGATATGAGATTGTATGCAGCTTGAGTAAAAGTCATTCATTTGAAACTGCTCTACTTTATGAACTGGAAAAGGTCAAAGAGATGCAACAATGAGTCTTCATTACACAGTGATTGCTTATTTCAGCTGCTCTCTCGCTTTAGAAGCTACATGGGGAAAAGAAAAGAAGGGTTTGTTTTTCTAACTTGCATGTAATATGGGATACTGAAAACTCTTTTACATTATGGCCAAGGTGCTGATTGGGAAAGGGGTGTCAAGATAAAAGAGTCGTGCTTTGTGAGGTATTGTGAGTAATAAACTGATGTATTCTAATGAACGGACATTATTGGTTGTGACAAGAAGACCTGTAATGACTCTGTTATTCCCAGTTTAGGGAACCAGAGCGGGGAGAAACTATGAGAAAGGTATGTTCCATCCTGAGAACAATCAAACAATCCAGGCCCCAGTGGTTGGGGTTGTGTGCACATATCCAGGTGAGATAATTGCAGTGGTGCCTATCAGCTATTAAGAGACAAGTCTAGCACCCTCATCTGAATAGCCAATTTATGCTACTTTCAGTTTTCTCAAAGGCTACATGCACCAGCTGTAACAGCTGCACCAGGGAGCAAACTGCACATGCAGCACCCATTTGCACCCATTTGCTGGACTAGGGCAGATATTTGCACAAGGTGAGGACAGGGAAATGCTTAGAAAACTATAGACCATGCTAAGCATGTCCCTGCTTGCCTGTAAAGCATGGGAATGCTGTTTTGCATATATAAAAATAAGCTTGTGGAAGAGAGGAAGGATACCTATTTCCTTCCCTGGGTTGGCTGCTTTAAGCTGTTCTCCCTTAGCCTGGTTAACTTTCAGTATCAGCAGAGGCGGCGGCTTTGTTCATGTCCTGAGCTGTATATAAATGGAGAAGTGCATGTTCGTTAAACATACAAGGTACACTGGGGCACCTGGCTTTACTTCTCTACAATATTTGAATCAGGAGAGGCCTTGTAACCCCTGGACTTGATGGTGGGCTAGAGGAGGACCACTAAACTGACTCTGAATCCTGGCAAGATGGAGGCACTGTGGGTGCATGGATTCCATGTATGGATATTTGGTTAACTGGCTGCTTTGGAGGGAGTTGTACTCCTCAAAGAGCAGGTACATAGTATGGAGGTGCCCCTGATCCATCTTTGTTGCTAGAGGCCTAGGTAACCTCAGTAGCTGTGAGTGCTGGTAAGAAAATTAAAGCCATTGGGATAGCCTGACCGCAGACATCCATGTGCTTGTAACCTAAAGGCTGGATTACTGAATTGTGGGGCTGCCCTTAATGTTGGTCCAGAAGGTGCAAACTGCAATTGCTTGACTTCTTGTTTCAGCAAGGTACTGCCAAGACATTACACCACTGTTGATAGAATTGCATTGGTTCCTAATTAGCTTCCAGACTAGGCTCAGGGGGCTGGTTTTGGTGTATAAAGCCTTATACAACTTGGGATCAGAATACCTGAAAGATTGGTTCACCCCTTATATACCCAGTTGTGGCACCTACTATTTGGAATTCCCTCCCCTTCAATATTAGACAGGTGCCATCTGTCATCATTTTGGAGCCTACTCTTTCTATTTCAACAATCCTTTTAAATTGAGATATTTCCCAGTCTGCATCTGCATTGGAATGGTTTTTAAGAAGTTTTTATTGTTTTGTGGCTTGTATTTTGCCTTCAGGAGCTCTTTCGGTAGGAAGGATGGTATATAAATATGCTAAATAGCATTAAAGAAATACTATACTATACTGTGGTACCTCGGTTTTCAAACGTCTCCGTTGACGAATGTTTCGGACCTTGAACGCCGTAAACCCGGAAGCAAATGCTTCGGTTTTTGAACATGTCTCAGAAGTCGGACTGGAAACTCAGCTTCTGCTGAGTGCAAGACCTTCAAGCCTAGCTTGTCGACTATTGAGTTTTGTTTTTCAAACGTTTCGGAACTCGAAAAGTCTTCCGGAACTGATTGCGTTCAAAAACTGAGGTACTGCTACTGAGTGAACTGGTGGCAGCACAATCGTAAAGTTTAGTTTATACTAAACAAGTATCCTTGATATGTAGCCTTTTATTTTTAGACTAGCTAGACTGCATCTGAAAAGTGAACGAATTCTTATTCCTGATATAAGAGAAAATAAATTAATGTGTTGTTTCTTCTTCCATTTTAATTTAACTGCACATCAATTCCAGTGTACAGCTTATACTAATTCAATTGAAAAAGTAGGGTAACATTGAGGTAACATCTCAATGAAACAATGGAAAATTTTATGAAAGGAGTGGCGGGGTTTTAAAGTCATTTGACCAAGACAGTTCATTGGCAAATATTGATGTGGCTTATGTACTCCTGGTATAATAGTTTACTATGCCACAGTTTGCCAGCTGTGATAATTCTTCGGTGTTCCTCTGACACAGAAACTAGACTTTAGATGAAGGGAGCCACAAATACAAAGAATATGAAGGTATGAAGCATGGTAACAGTTGTATTCATCAACTACTGTGTTAACTACTGTATTCAAATTATTATACATACCTGATTAGAAATTAGTCTTGCAAGCATATCCATTCTTGATCCTGACTCTGAGATCATTTTTGCTGCATTAATAACATCTGATGTATTCTTCAGTGGGCCTCTACCCCTTAAAAAAGAAAAGCAATAAATATAATGAATTAAGTATGTATTGCAATTAGTGATGTTAAGTTCTTGAGAATAATCTTTTGGACAATATTCTTGAGAATATTCTTGATTAATGAGAATATTAGAGAATTTTCATTTAAAATAGAATATTTATTTTAATGCATTGAAAATGATATAATTTTAATGCGTTGAAAATTAGTTAATATACATGTTTATTCATAAGTAAACTTGTTCAGATGGCAACCAAAAACTGTACAGATACTTTTATTCAATGGGGCAATGCAGTGAATTCACATTCTTTGATTTTTTACACCAAACTTGAAATTGAAAATTCAATGTGAATGACGTACCGTATTTTTCGCACTATAGGACGCACCGGTCCATAGGACGCACCTAGATTTGGGGGGGGGGGGGATAAAGGGGGAAAAATTATTTTCCCCCCCTGCCAGGCGCGGGGCTGGGGCGGGGGAAGCCCGAGCTTCCCCCTCCCCCAGAACGGGACCCAGAGCCATGCCGAAGCTGCGCGCAGCTTTGGCATCGCTCTGGGAGCTTGCGGGGCTGGGGGAGGAGGAAGCCCTCCGCCAGCCTCCAAACCATGTCGGGAGACAGCGGGATGGCGCGCTGCGCCTCTCCCGCTGTCCCCCGAGTTTGCGGGGCTGGCGACGGGGAGGAGCAGGCTTATCCCCCCCCCCGCCAGCCTTCTAACCAAGTCGGGGGACAGCGGGAAGGGCGCGCTGCGCCTCTCCCGCTGTCTCCCGAGTTTGCGGGGCTGGCGACGGGGAGGAACAGGCTTATCCCCCCCCCGCCAGCCTTCTAACCAAGTTGGGGGACAGCGGGAAGGGCGTGCTGCACCTCTCCCGCTGTCTCCCGAGTTTGCGGGGCTGGCGACGGGGAGGAGCAGGCTTCTCCCCCCCACCAGCCTTCTAGCCAAGTCGGGGGACAGCGGGAAGGGCGCGCTGCGCCTCTCCCGCTGTCCCCCGAGTTTGCGGGGCTGGCGACGGGGAGGAGCAGGCTTCTCCCCCCGCCAGCCTTCTAACCAAGTCGGGGGACAGCGGGATGGCGGCGTTCCGCCTCCCCGCTGTCCCCCAAGCTTGTGGGGCTGGCGGTGGGGCTCTCCTGAAGCCTGGAGAGCGAGAGGGGTCGGTGCGCACCGACCCCTCTCGCTCTCCAGGCTTCAGCGAAAGCCTGCATTCGCACCATAGGACGCACACACATTTCCCCTTCATTTTTAGAGGGGAAAAAGTGCGTCCTGTAGTGCGAAAAATACGGTATATTTACCATCAGCTTTGAATTCTAATTATGTTGTGTATGTATTAAATGTAGCTTTTAAAGTAAAAGGAATATTAAAAAAAAACCTCAGGTCCGCTACATGAGTACGTTCTTTAATAAGCATATATACACGGTACAGTATTTTCAGTACAACACTAATAAAATTGATATAAAGTGGGGGGAATCTAGAAAACTTTCTTACTGGTTAGCAGGTCAGCACTGTTGACATATAGGGAAACTTATTGTTTAGTAAAGGAAACAGTGAAAATACATAAGCACAAACCTACTTGTCACTTGCAAGTATCAAATTAAAAAGTAAAACATGTTTTATAGTTAAAGTTAGACCATTCTAGGGTGATGGCACCAGTAATTGTCAAGTTAAGGTTTGGTATAAGGAAACTCAGTAGTTTAATCGTATTTTATTCTTCTATTAGAACATGTACATGTTATAGGACAAGTCAAAGAATACAATTGGCGTGTTAAAAGTTTGATAAAAGTAAATTCAGTAATAGGCTATCTTGTGCTTCTAATAGCTCTAACACTTAATAACTGTTTTGGTGACTTAAAACACAGCTTGATAAACAAAACTATATGCATACATATAAAAAAGAAGCCATTAACATTAAATATATTATCATTATATGATAATATATTTCCGTATGTCAATCTCTGGTAAATGGCACCTTGTACCATTGAATGGCACTGTAAAAACCAGTTACTGGCACTAAATAAAAATATAAAAGAGTGCTTTGTGGGAGATGTGTGTGCTCTGGGCCACTCTTATCATGAATGGCGCTGTGGTTTAAACCACTGAGTCTTGGGTTTGCTGATCAGAAGGTCGGCAGTTTGAATCCTCGCGACGGGGTGAGCTCCCATTGCTCTGTCCCAGCTCCTGCCAACCTAGCAGTTTGAAAGAAAGCCAGTGCAAGTAGATAAATAGGTACTGCTGCGACAGGAAGGTAAACAGCGTTTCTGTGCGCTCTGGTTTCTGTCACAGTGTTCCGTTGCGCCAGAAGTGGTTTAGTCATGCTGACCACGTGACTTGGAAAGGGACAGTGTAACAAACCCACCAGCTAGGCTGCCAGAGCAAGGGCACCCCCTTGCCAGCTACTGCAGGCAACCCTTGCCACTCAGCCTCCTGTTGATGGCAGCTGCCAGGCCGCACACTTTGGCAACGTCTCATAAGATTCAGGGCAGCGTCTGCAGTAAGTGATAGCTGCTGGTGCGGTGGTCGTGGGTCCTGACTTTTCTCAGGTGGCAAAATGGCTTGGTCTGATCCTCAGTAAAGTTGTGGAGAATCTATAAATGGCATCTCGGGGAGTATAGGAAGTTTTGGTAACTGAGTGCAAGAGATTATCAATAAGTAAGTGATTACAGTGGTACCTCGGGTTAAGAACTTAATTCGTTCCGGAGGTCCGTTCTTAAGCTGAAACTGTTCTTAACCTGAAGCACCACTTTATCTAATGGGGTTTCGTGCTGCTGCTGCACAATTTCTGTTCTCATCCTGAAGCAAAGTTCTTAACCCAAGGTACTATTTCTTGTTTAGTGGAATCTGTAACCTGAAGCGTCTGTAACCTGAGGTACCACTGTATGTGACATTTTCCTAGTCCCGTGTCATGCCACATTTACCTCAATATGTGACTATTAGTGCCACTCATCTACACTTAAATTGGTCAAATCTAGAAATGAAGGAACAGTACATCTTAAACACAAGAAGAACCATTCTGCAAATGCCACACTTTCAATTATTCTAATAAATGAATGCTCCCGGAGACAGATTCACAGTGAATTATAAATTATCCAGTAGAATCTGGTTTTAGCCATTCAACTCTTTGATTGAGGGGAAAGAGATCATACCTTTCTAATTATGTTCTGCTCAAAAGCAAACAATGCAGCTAACATTTCATGCAGGCAAGTATTGTAATGATTCCCTGGACGTCACCAGGAATAAAGTTTAGAAAGTATAGCCTGATAATTTCATTTTCTAGGGGACCCAATAGAATAGCTCCTGGCCTGTCCCTATTGCCCCTAGGTCATCACTGTGGCATTATGTTAAATTTAGTTATATTTGAACTGCAGTGGTACCTTGGGTTATGTTACCTTTGGATAACATAACTTTCAGGTTGCGAATGTGGCAAACCCAGAAGTGTATACTTCCAGGTTTCTGCGCAGAAGCGCACCGCACACATGCACAGAAGCAGTGCCTCTTGTTGCGGACTTTTCAGGTTGCGCATTGACCCCCAGAATGAATTAAGTTCGTATCCAGAGGGTCCACTGTGTACTTTGCTCTTTCCTTCCTAGTACAGCAGCAGCAACAGTTTCTGAGAGTGCAGGTTTGTCCTCATCCTCTGCTACCTACTTCCCTGATCCCATCAGCATCATGGCCCTAGAGACCCGCAACCTATCTGTTATTCAGGGGTGGCTGCCCCATTTTGTCAACTCAGGCTAAATGGGAATTGCCACCTCTTGGCCCTGCCCAGGCATGCCTCCCTTCTGCCACCACCACACCCTAGCTCTTGCCAAAGTCAGCAGGAGCCAGAGAGTGCTCCCCTAAGTGTTGCCTGCATTGCAGAGTGCCGAGTGGCAAGCAGCATAGATGAATGTCCTGGCTCTTGCTGAACTCAGTGGGAGCCAGAGCGTTCGGCCTGGGGGTAGGGAAGATGAGTGGCAATGCACACTGGGATGCCTCCTTGATGGTGGCACGGATGAAGCACCACCTCTTGCACTTCCACCACCTGAGGCTGGCACTTCACCTGCGTCATAGGTGGGCAGGCTCTGCTGTCATTTTTACAAAGACAGCTTAGGAACAAGCTGAGAGCCTCACCTAGTGCTTCTGCTTGCTCATTTTTCATCCTCAAGTGAAGTAGACCAAGGACCTTCTAAAGCTAAATCCTTCCTCTGCACTGGGCCTTTGTTTGATTTTCATTCAAGACGGCTTTTCCTAATTCTTAGTCACAGTGTGATAGATTTGAATGCCACTAAGAGAGAAGAAGGAATAAAAAGGAACAGTACATTTCCTACTAAGTAACATATTGCCCTCAGAATATTCTGGTTTTGTATTACACATAGATTTGCATTATCTTGGGTGCTTGTTTTTTTAAAGGTCATTCAAATTGTCATATTGTGAATACAACTTCAGAACTCCTAAAAATATTTTTTTAAAGAAAAGAAAAAGATGTGGCAACTTTTAACTAATATATATTTGCATAAAATGCTACAGAGAAGCTTTAAAAAACTGTTAGATGTATTCAATTTAAATCAAGGTCAATGAAGAAAAATTGTATTGTATTTCAGCATGTGTTGTAAGGCATGCTGAAATAGAATCTGAAAGGAATTTGAAAACTTTTAGCAAACAAGAATTATTTTTTGTAACTGCAAAAGGTTTCATCAGTTGATCTCTCCCCCCCCCCCCACCGGCTAGTTGTAGGTAAATAATACTTTTGCTAGGGGTAAATTCTTATAAACTGAAATAGCTGATGGACCTAGAAACACATTTTCTTTCAAAACTGCTGCTTTCTCTCTCGCTTCTTCCACCTTGCTATTTTTGGCAGAGACAATGAATGAGCAGGAATAGGGTGGGTAGGTGTCCTACTTTACAGAGGACATTCCTCTGTTCAAGGGGCTGTCTGGTCCGAGTCCAGTTTAGAGTTAAAGAACCATACGAAAGAAGAACAGCAGGATCTAAAAGTAGCCCATGGGCAGGTGGCATTCCTGGATAGCAGACTGAGCAGCCACATGGGTCATCTCTTCCTCACTATGGTGAGATTCCTGTATTTCAATTTAAATTAAATTATTTCTAATTTTGCATCTGTACATATATATCAGCACTTGTAATTTTTGCACATTTTTGTGCCTTTTTTTAATGAAGAATGTTTTCTTTTTTATGATCCATGAGTGGCCATTCTAAGGATGAACTTTAAACACAAATGGGCCATATTTAAGCAATATCATTCTGCTGTTGCCAATTGCTCTGAAGCATTAAGATTACATACGAAGTTTCTACCTAGAAACAGACCATTGTGACTCAACCATTTCACAAATGCAATTAATTTGGGGAGTGGGAAAGACAATGGGAGAGACTCTAGCAGGTGCAAATGAACAGGTGGGAAAGGGGGGAAGGATATAGGCAAACTATTGAGGGGTGAGATTTCTGCTTCACTCCAAAATATGGTCCATCCTCTGTTTTTCTCTTACTTGTGGATACAATAAATGCCAAAGAGACACTGGAAAGGCTTCTATAGGAAAGTGTGGGAGTAATAAAGGCAAAAGGTGTGAATTTTATTTTATTCATTTAAAGTCAGTAGCATTCAAGTTTGTGAAAATTATGTGAACACAATGGGCAAAATCTGGCAGAAGTTAAGTAACGACTAAGCCTTAGGGGTGGAATCAAATGGGTGTTGCTCTGCTAATGGAAGGGTAGCTATCCATCAATGGACTGGGCAAGGAAGCAATTTTTGGTTATCCCTTCTCCCTCCTGCAGCCCCCCAATTTGATCTGGAGGATTGGGAGACCTTTAGGGGCAGGGGAGAGAAAAATTTGCCCCCCCCTTTCAGTTAAGAATGCCCTTCTTTCTGTGGGAAGACACCCATTTGACCCCAACCATTCAAATCATGACTAGATTGTGCCTGATGTGCAGTTGGCAATTGTAGCTACTTAAGTCGAGATAGAGATCTGTTCACTCTAGACTATGTAACTACAGGAGTGGGAAAGGATTAGAAATAACCTTTGCAGAGGGATGTAACTCTCACTGACATTAAACCCTTTAAATATAACACTTTGCTAGTTGAATATGTTCTGTCATTTAAAGCAATTTTTCCTACCGGGATCATCTGCTATCAGTGCTTCTTTCTTTCAGACACAGACGTTGAGATATTTCATGTTGGTTTCAAGCTCAATGTCTCTTATCTTTGTTAGATCTCACTGTGACTCCCTCAGGATTCAACAAGGCTTGCAAAATAAATAACTAAACATACCTGCACTTCTCCTTCTTCCTCTGTAAATAACTCTGTCAGCTATTCCCAACTTTTCTGTTTTGAAATAGTGCTTGTATTTTGTCATTGAAAAGACAAATGCCTCGTGAGCATTTATTTTCATGACTAAGATAGCAGACTCCTATACCCTGGCCACTAAATGGGCCTTGGGGCAGAGTCTGGCAGGCTTAGAAGCAGACACACAAAAAGTATTTGATGGGCATTTCAGACCTCCATTTTGGTTGAATGTCAGTTTTACTGGATGGACTAAATGTATGTGGCAAGGTGGGACAATGCTTTTGTACCTGAAAAGGGTGGGGTTTGAGCTGAATCCTGGAAAGAACTTGTTTACCAAACAAATGCATGCCATTTGCAGTTTTCAAGAAAGATTAATGTCACTTCTGGATCCTAGAGAGATGAAAACTTTTGTTGGGGGAGGACAAGAAAAATGAGGGGGCTGACTCCTCCCATTTTTGTATTTTTAACTTGGGCCATCACATCTCTGTTGGCGCCTACTGGAAATTGTCCAAAGGATGATTCAAGGGCAACAGAACTTCCACATCCTTCCATCCAATATGAAGTTATGTCTGCTCTGTGCTGGGTTAACTAAAACTCCTGACAACAGTTAAACATAAAATTATCTTTTCTAGCGTAATAGGGTAATAGCGTAATAGGGTGCCTCTGATTTATGCTTCCTAGTTGATCTCCCCCCCCCCCCCCCATTTGAATCCATTTTGAGGAACAGGTGTACAAATGTTTTCTGATACTTCTGTTGATCTGGAAAGATGTACCAAATTTCAAAGGGGAAGTGAGATTTTGTATAACTCAAAATTCTGAGGCATGGATTAAAATCACACGTTTCCCATGTGGCTTATTTCCCATCCTTAAAGGAATGGAAAAGTGGGGAAATAAGGTGCTGCAGGGGCAAAAACCAAGTGAGGGGAGCCTGTTATTTCCCATGGGGGGCCTTCATGGGAGAAGTGCTTTTCCCATCCCCACCCTTGTTTTTGTTTTTGTTTTACCCTTCTCCAAATGTTGCCCCTTTTTTGTGCAGTGGATCACCAGTATCAGGGACCACAGGGGCAAAAACTAAGGAAGAGGGAGCCCATTCACAGGTTTTATCAAGCTGCATAAGAACACATATAAAAATGGCTGTTGTGTTATGAGAGTCTGCATATGATCCTCTGTTAAATTCATATGTTCATTTTTCTATGTCAACATGCTGAAGGTACACTCTGTTTGCAGCTCACACTTATTTACCTTAAAGCAAATCCTACTGATTTCAATTGAATTTATTTCCAAATAAGTGAGTTTAGTAATGCACACCAACAGCGATTACAATTTGAACTATACTAAAATTATTTTAAGATCAGACATAGGAGGGAAATTAGTTCTTCATCTCAACCACAAGGTAGCAAAATGAAACAGAAGATCAGTTTATATTAATCTGATTCCCTGGAGTGTCTAATATGCCTTTTGAAAACTGCAAAAACAAATATTTTTGCATTGATAATAATAAAAAGTGATTAGAAACAAATGAATGCTTTTCTCCTAATTTTTTAACATGAATGAGAATGAAAGAGAGCAATTCATGGCCTGCACAACATTTACAAACTCCTACTGTGAGACGGGCAATCTCTGTCAGGTAGGAAGGAACCCTTCTAGAGAGAAGTAGCATTTTTGAAAGAGAGCATTTATTCTGAAAGAATGAAGTGAAGTTATCTGGGTTAAATAAATTATACACCTAAATGTAATTGAGCAATCAGCATGTTTATAACTGATGGTCTATAAACAGCTGACCTGCCTTTTTTAACATCATGTTGCTTCTAATCTTGTTACTCAAATGACTTCAGCAATTGTAAGAAAATGTTATTAGTGTGCACTTTTGCTTTTAAATCTTTTTGGTCAACACTATTAAACTGTATTTATGACTGAGACAGTTGTAACATTGGATAATATAGATGTTACTGACCAGCTAACTTGCCACAGGATTCCCCCCACAGTATTTCAAGATGGCAATAGGGACCCTCCTGGAGGGATGTAAGGAGGGCATCATTTCCATTCTGCCATGGAATCATCTATTCTGCTACTTTTCAGCTTCCGTTAAAAACATTAATGGATCTCACTATCAGCTATGGCTGAAACTTATGTGATTAATTACATAAATAAATGCAATACATTTCAACAGGGAACACAATGTAGAAAATAACACAATTATTTGTGTAATGTTTGCACACTAAAGAATCACGATAGTGAAGACTGCTTGTATTGGCTCCCGTGATTTCCATTCCTCATCATGGACAAACATTTGAACTGTGAGAATCTCCACTCTCATTCCCTTTTCTGATGGAATTTGCTACCATCCCTACTCACCTGTGAATGTGTAGTGAGAGATTTTTCAGAGTTAAGATAGCAAGTGCCACAATAATAATAATATAGTGCGCAAATATATTGCAGATGGCTTCTGGAAACCAAAGGCAATCCACAGACTACAGTATAAATACATGCATGTATGTGTATAATGTTACTCAGTTAAACATTCAATTTGGTGAATTTAACAACAATTTAAATAACACGTCATCATAATTTTGGGAATTTCCCTGGGAAGAGGAATTGAGGGGACTTGGTGTTTCTAACAACTCTCAGAACCCTTAACAAACTACAGTTCCCAGGAATCTTTGGAGGAAGACATGGCTGTTTAAAGTGCTGTAAACTTTTGTGCAGATGGAGGAGCCTTTATGAAAAAGGTGTCATCCCACCTTTTATTTAACCTGTTGGGGGGTTGTTGTTGTTTAAGCCTTAGGATAGCTGGCTGCACTTCACTTCCCACAGCTAACTGTATAGAATTCAAAAATTAAAATTAATTGTTCCTGTGAGAAGGAGGAAGAGAACTGTTCCTGTGAGGAAAGCCCTTCCCTCCCTCTTGTCTGAAAATACTGAGCTCAACTTAGCTGCCTCCGAAGCCTGTAGGCAAGGGCAGTTTCAGTTTCATTAGGCATGCAAAAATGCCAGGGAGCGCTCTCTGCTCCACTTTGCTCAACTTCATTTGAGATATTGTGTTAACGAAAGCAAAATAGAAAGCAAACAAAATTAAGTTTTAATATTGTATCATAGCTGTCTGCCCTGAGGCTGAGATTCAAAGCTACATAGCAATTTAAAGCCAGAGGGGGCTGGGTAGAAGGAGAAGCGCACTGATTGGCCCCATGCTGGCCAAGTGACATTGCAAATCCATCACGCAAGAGTGTGACTCACACAGAGAAGCCAGGCCACAGGGCTTTGTTGGAGGATGCCACAACTCGGCCATACGCAGTCAGGAGAACTCGGGTGCGGTGGGAAAACAATTACTAAACGGGGCTGTTGCTCTGAGCTCATGTCTGCTGCTATTTCTAGGTTGTTTCCTCCAGGGTTTGCTTCCCAAATCATAACCCTCATGTTCTCAATCTTGTCTCTTTATTTTACTCCTCCCTCACTTTTACCTTGTTATGCTTTTATTTTGATCACATTTACTTTTGCTCTGCAGCTTCTAGTAATCTCCCTGTCTCAGTCTGTTTGTGGATAATTCTACCCCATATTCTTTCCCCTTTCCAAGCTGCTGGGGTTAGCTGCCTTCTGTTGGGGTTCCCCTAGGTTCCCTATGAGTTGGGGTAAGTGGCACTTCTAAAAGGGGAGCACTGTTGCTCTTTCCGACATAACTTCTCTTTCTACTCCCACATCCTGCTCCTCAGTGTGTGCTGCCTCCCTCACTAACCATCTGCCTTACTTATTTCTCTTGCTCTTTTACCCTGTTCCCAACCCTAACCCTGCGGAAAGCCATCTAATTAGACTTTAATTTGATTTTGACCTGTTTTTAGGAGGTAATTTAATTATTGTTTGATTTTATACCAATGTTATATACATGATGTTAGCCGCCCTGAGCCAGACTTTGGCCGGGGAGGGCGGGATAAAAAAAAAAGTTTATTATTATTATTGTTATTATTCTTTAGTACTCATAAAGGATAAGGCTATCAATACCTATGCTCTACCTCCACTATCGGAGGCAGTATTCACTCAGCTTTGACTTCTTCCCACAGGCATTTCGCCGGTCACTGAGGACATTTGCTCTTGTGTTGATGATGCCTGCTTGAAGGGGAGGAACTGGCCATAGTGACCTCATGCTGATGTCGCCCACCTGGATGGGAGAGAAACTGGCTAGCATGCCCCTTGCCCCATCCATCTGAAGGAGAGAGAGAAAAGACTGCTCTCCATGCCCACGTGTTGCCAGCCAGAAAGGTACCTTTGTGCCCTGGACCATACTTTACTATCCCAGCATCACAAATGCAAGTATAATTTATATTGTATTTATTATTATATTCCACCATCCCTCAAAGGAGCTCAATGCAGCACATGTGATCTTTCCCCTCCCATTTTGTTTCCTCACAACAACCCTGTGAGGTAGGTTAACCTGAGGCAGTGACTGGCCCAAATCCTGGCAGTGACCTGCATGGCTGAGTGGGGATTTGAACCCTGGTTTCTCAGGTTTCAGAGCTTTAAATGTATGGCGTGGCTTTAACTAAAGTGTTGTGGTTGCTCATTTTAATTGTGAAGCTCTTCATAGCTTCCTGGCCTTGCCACATTTCTCCTGCCCTTAAAGTTAAACCTTCTAGCTCTCTGCAGCCTCCTAGCACCACATTTTCTGGAATGCTCATGGGAGCAAGAGTGCATCGTAAAAGCTTTATCCAACCCTCATTAATTGCCAAATAAAGATGGGGGGGGGGGAGTACCAGCTCTACTGAAAAATACAGAAAGCGATTATTATCTTCAATTGTGATACTGCAGGGGGTGTGAATATTGTAAGTGGGTTGCTGAGTTCTGAACTTAATCTTTTTGGCTTTTAAGATCATTTTGTGGCTTTTCAATGTAAAACCCAGTATCAAAACTGCTTGTGCAATTTGCAAGAGACTTGGATATATGCTGTTACGTTTATTTATTTAGAATTAGATTTAATCCTTTGCATGCAAGTAAATTCTCTCTCTCAGCTGTCAAACTCAGCTCTAATAATAAGTTGGCTAAAGGAATGACAAGCCCAATCTGTTCAGCAAGAATTACAAAATTCTTTTCTGTGGTCTCTAGTCAGCCACAGAAAAATAAGATTATGTGAATCAGCTTCCAGTGTCATAGAGGCACAAACAAACCCTGACATGGTATATTGATGTGTTTTGCAAATAATGCTAAAATAACATCAGCAACAAAATAATGTCAGTAAAGACAGATATCTAGGAAGCATAATTTTGCTAGAATAGAGCAAGAACAGCCTATGATCAAGTAAGTCATCTACTCCTGTACTGAAAGAATATCCAACAGGTGACTTTCTGCCTTCTTTTTAATAGCTAAGAGCACAAGTCAGCCCAACACTTTGAAGTCCCACATATTTTAATGAGATAATTTAAATTCTACTCTTTAAATCTCTCGGATTGAAATCTGGGGGCCTTAATGGTGCACAGCTTTGGGCTGGACCGTAACTTACGCTAGTTTCAATACTGCACACTCTACCTACCTATTTATCTATCTAATTATAAGAAACAACTATCATTATATACAACCAATGTATACTGCCAACAAGAACACTAGTTTTCCTCTTTCCTTTTGCGTTATGGGGGGAAGTGCAGGTTTTGCAAGCTACAGCTTCGCTCTAATCAGCATCTACTCTCTGGTGCCCATCGTTGTTTCTGCCAATAATGCACCCTTGGAACAAGATTGCGCTATGATTATTGCCATTGGTGCTAATAGCACCTGCTGAACCGTCAGTTTTATACTTTGAAACAGGGGTGGGGAACATGTGGCCCTCGTGATGTTGTGATCCCACATCATCTAGAGGGCCATGGGTTCCCAGGCCATATTATCAAACTAGAGTTTTTTAGGAAAGGAAAAGTCACAGTTGGTCCTGGTAACCTCTCATGGCTGAAAACACCTGAGGTTGGGGTTTTGTTTTGTTTTTTACCTATGTACCAAATTGGCCAGATTTTCATCCTCCCACTTAACTACACCCATATCTAATGAAAAGACGATCTAAACCAGGACAAATAATATATGGGAGATAAAGGGGAGCAAGAAAAGCATTAGAAAAATAAATTTTGCTGTTCCTAAGGCAGCTGATTTCATTTATAAGTAAAATATATTAAGAATTTTAGTTATTTAACAGATTAACCCACCTTTCTACCACTTAGATTTTGAAGATGGCTAACAAACAGTTCCTTTCAGTCTTGGGGGATGGACTTCCACATCTACTCCTTCTCCTCTAGAACAAATCAAAGGACTCCCTCACCTTATCATGCCATGAGAGTGAACCAACACCTCTGCTCTTGCTCTCCAATTATGAGCTCCCCACCCTAGTTCAAGGACACAACAGATAATAGGAGGAGATCAGGACAGCTCCCATCACACAGCTTTTGCTCAGGCAGCTGCCACAATGGCAGTGAGAATCTTAATTGGTTATAGTATTCCGGTCCCCCAAATACTTTTATTATGAGCTTGCATCTGAAGGCAGCCCTGTATCGAAAAATTTTCAATGTCTGATCTTTCACAATTTTTTAATGTGCTGTAAGCTGCCCAGAGTAGCTGGGGAAGCCCAGCCAGATGGGTGGGGAATAAATAACAAAAATAATAATAATTATTATTATTATTATTACTATTATTATTATCCAGTCCTTTCCTCTAATATTAAATTCTCAAGCTTTCTTGAGCCCACTTCTTATGTTCTCCTGGTAATGTGGGGTTGGACAAGGACTGCAGAAATTGCCTACTTGCACAGCTAGCTGGTTCTAAGAAGTGCCACCCGCAAGGTTTAGGTGAATCTTAAGCATCCCACACCACCGTCACACTCCTAAATTTAGATATTTAATCCCTGGTGTTCAGTACATTGGTTCAAGCCAGTAAGGTGGCAGTAAGATGTTAACTGCATGTGGTGTGACTTGAGCCTGAGTAGAACCATACATGGAACTCGCTTAAAAGATTTTTTGAAGTCTATAAAGTCTTTTGCCCACTTACCTGGAAGTAAGCCCCACTGAACTCAATTGGACCTGTTTCTGAGTAGATAGGTTTGTTGTTAAAACAATATAGACTTCCAGCAAACCTGAGTTCTCCTTGTTTACTAAACAGCTTACTCACTTTGGGTAAGTTGACTAAATAAGCTAAACTCATTTCCAAGGGTGTGGATACCACCTACAGCATATAGGCATAAATCTTTTCTGAAAGAGCAAGTTCAGTTTAGAACTGAGCTCAAACAAAAAAAGCACAATTTGGATGAGTGTCAGAATTATGTTTAAACCCCGCTGCAAGAACAAGTTCCAAAACTTCCTAAAATACTTCCCTCGTTCATAAATCCACAGTTAGCAACTGAAATGGAACAAAATAAAAACAAATAAATTGCAGGATAGGTAATGTAATTAACCGCACAGTGAAGGAGTCGCGTGAATTTGCATTTGATATGTTCTTGGAACATCTGTTATGCAATAGTGACAGGTGTTTATTAATATGGATGTCTAATCACATTTCTAGGTCGCTAATGCCTCAGTAACTCATCTTTCAAATATGTATATCTTTCATTATACATTACAATCACTTATCAAAATATTTTACATTTATCTTTTGCACATGACTACTTTTGACCTATCAGGAAAATGTGTTTCTTTTGAAGGTTAATGCACTGTTTTAATTTAATCATTTGATATGACAAAATTTAATAATATAGATAAAGGGTACCATACATTAGTTCTGCTTGTGTCCATAGAGCCCAGCGGCTAGAGGGGTTTCCTATGCTCAGTGATATTCTTGTCTGCATTGTGGTGTAGTAGTTAGAATTGTAGGCTAGGAGCTGGGATACCGGGTTTCAAATCTTCACTTGACCATGAAGCTCATTGAGTAGGTGACCATGGATCACCCACCTAATCTATGTCATAGGGAGGCAGAGAACCATGTACGTTACCTTGAACTCCTTGGAAGAAAGGTGGGGTATAAATGAAATTATCATCATAAACAGCCCCAGAAACTTTAGATAGCACCATGTAGGGAGTAGTGTGAATTGACAAATAAATTTGCATAACAACTGACAATTGTGCACATTCATATGAAGAATGTGTACAAACTTAAAGTATCATAAGACAATTTACTCAATACTCAGCCAAGATGGATAAACCCCAACTAATGCAAATTTATCTGAAATGTTTTGTATGTTGCCTGTGTAATATGAATAGCCTCCACATCAATTTTAGACTTTTCCCAGGCAATATGCAAAATGCCTAGGCAGAGAAAATGCACAAAATCCCCTGTGCTGTGCTGTTAATTTAGGCACATTCTCCATTTCTTTGTGTCAATGTACACATTCTCTGTTGAATTTGTACATGCAACAAATACTTGTGTGGAGAATTGCTCGCACAGCTGAGGCACACACCCATGTGCACACACACCACTGAACCCTATGAACATACAGGAATATTATACCACACAGAGGCATAGTGCAGGCATAAGGTGTTTCCAAAAGATGGGTTTTTTAAAAAAAAATAATAACTTTACTACTTGTGACCCATCAAGTTTAGGCATTATTGTGGGATTCTAGGTGCTTGATAAATTCCACCCCTGCCCCCAATCTCTGCCTTGTTGGGCAAACAGCAAAGGCCTACTAATTCTCCGGCAGGCAACAATCTGGTGGGCTGTGTTTAGCTTGGTGCATGACAACAAGTTGTGCAGGCAGGCTCGCTTTAGAATATAAATAATAGACGATGCTATTTGGTATGCAAAAAAAATCAATTTAAAATAAATGTAGTGTATCTGAAACAAAATATGCCAGAATTCATTTAGTGGAACTACATACAGATGGCCTCCCTGTCCTTAATAAATTATCAGGGCACAGATCCAAAGAAGTGATTTGCGCGGACAGCCTGTGCCTTGTATCATGCCGCAGTTCCCATAGCCAAAGAGGTTGGCTGCTTTTTAAAATTAACCAACTGCTTATCTCTCCAGCTGTGGAAACCACTCTTTGTGGCTCCGTAAGTTTTAATTCAAAATCCTCATACTCTTTAGCTTTACTCCTCAGTTACGTTCTGGGACTTTATGGCAAACCCCATTGAAAAAGTAGTAAGTTCACCCTTGCTGTGCTCTTTAGAACCTTGGAAGGAAGGTCATCTTGACATCTCTGTGTGGGACAGAGTGCTGATTATTTCTACCTCTTACTCTGATGCCCTGTCAAACAACTCTGACCCCATGCACTGGCACTAGGAATCCTGCTGCAATATGACACAATGGAGCCAGCGCACTGCAAACAGCATTTGATGCTCCTCTTTGGGAATTCAAATATATTTTCAATCATCCAGACCTTTTCAGGGAAAGGCAGACACCAGAGAGTGAATATACACACCAATGTCATCGCATTCAATTGTCTCCTTCAATTCACATGTGCTTTTTAATTTTAAATCATTATTTTTTAATAAAATAAATGTTAGAATTTAGAACTAAATTCTTTTAATTTAGAAAAGAAATCTAACAAGTCATGAGGTGGTGGAAGACTTTGTCCAACAGGTTATACTATAATAGGGTCAACTCCCAACTATAATTCACTGCATCTATTTCCAGTGTTTAGCTACTGCTAAACATTGTGCAAAAATACAACTCCTATTAGCCAATGGCCAGGAATAATGGAAGTTGTAATTCAGCAAACATCTGGAGGGCAAAAAGTTCTCCACTGGTGCATAAGGGGATTCCAAGAATGACAGACATAACCCCCCCCCCCCCAAAAAAAAAACCCCACCCACAATCCTACACAGCAGCATTCCACACTGCAACATTTTGTTGCAGGTCAGTAGTTCAAAAAGATAAGATATACAGAAGGTATATTTCTTAAGTCAGGTAGTACTACTACTATTAAACTGATACACATTAAATCTAGCAGACACAGGGATCTGGAGCAATGTAGAGAACACAGTTTTTTGTATGAGGGATAGTTGGGGGAGGGAAAAAAATTGCCCAACAGTTCCTGTCCACTCATTATTTCTACTTCTATTTACACATGAAAATGTTTATTCCCACTAGGATTAGAACACAGATGTTGTAAGTGACCAGTTTAAATAGCCAGCAATCATTTAGATGATGTCTGGACCATTCAATATGATGAAATGTAAAGGCAAGGTAGACACAAAACATTTTCTGTCCCTGTGAGAAAGAAACAACCAAACAACTGCCTCGTGAAAAGGTCACACATTCCCCATTTTGTTTTATAGGAACAATGTTGTAATGGACAGCTGCTCTAGGGCCACCTAGGCAGAAGACTTCAATCAAATAAAAAGAGACTTTAGAGCCACTAAATTAAGAAGGAATGGGTTTCTGTCGTTGGAACACTGTTCTGCACTAACACTATCAAAATAACTCAGCCAGCATCTCTCAAGTGAGGGAAACTATCCGCCTATTGTATCCCCCAGCAGCCTTATAAAAACAACAACAATGCTCATCAAGATAACAGTCCATTATCAGGATAATCTCACCCATGATGTACAATAGCACGGGCGAATCTGTAGTCTTCCAGCTCGCATCAGCACCAGCAACATCTGGAAGGCCACAGGTTCCCCATCCCTGTTGTAGAGAGCATTTTTAGATTAAATTTCCTCCCCACTTTCCTTTCCCCTCAGCTCTGTTTGAAATTATGTTTAATACTCAGCTAAGGTAGAACTGCTATATTTCCCAAAGAGGCAAAAGCACTGGTTATGGGCATAGGTAAATATATTAAAAAGATGAGCAAATTTAGGAAGTAGGCTACTTTGAAAACACTTGGGCATACTGTAATCATGCATAGGATTGTACTGTTAAACATAGCCTTTGCCTAGCATTAAAAATGAAAGAACTAAAAGAAATGAGAGAGAAATGTAGGCACTGATTGTATTGTTAATTGGCTACTCTCTTTGTTCTTGTACTTGATTCATCTGTAGGACATCAAACATCTCCTGACAACACCTGACATCCCTAGTGGCATAATTTTGTTTGGAAGCTAAGGTCAAACCAGTATATTTACATAAGTGAACCTAAGCAAATTGACATTCTCAATCCTGTTTATCAAGATGCAAACCAAATAATCCCTTGTTCTATTTACTTGTTTACTTTGCTTTGTACATAACATTTATTTCAATTATGCATGTTAAACTGAGATCATGAATAGAAATAGAAAGTAGGAAACTAGGTTAGGGTGTCCCCACACCAGCTTAGCAGGTTTTGTGGTTGGACATCAGATGTTTCACCAACAACACCTGTTTCAATTCATGAAAGATTTAACACAAGAGGGAGGTTAGGATACTTTCAAGAATGGAGAACCAGGGGTTTAATTTCATACCACAATTAGACCCATCTTCAAACATATGAAGAACAAACAGAATGCAATATAGACCTCTTCCATTTCACTTTATCCAGAGGAGAACCTACTTGAATAGGTTAGAACAGAACCAAAGGTAAAACAGAGAAAGAACTGTTTTTGAAAGATTAATAAAGAAAGAGGGAGGGATAGCTCTTCAGTAATATTTATAAAATATTATTGTTTCAGCAAAACAAATGCAATTCCTCTGCAATGTAAAAAGGACAGGCAAAGGATGTCCAACAAGAAATTCCATAATAAGTTTGCCAATTAGAATAATAAAATCATAAATTGTATAGTTGGAAGAGACCCTGAGAGTCATCTAATCCAAGCTCCTGCAAGCCAGGGTACAGTCTGAGCTTTGGCCTGCCTGACCTTCCTACAACTGTAGGCTACTTCGTGATTTCTACTTTGTTCCATTTCTTACACATTCCCTTCTTTCTTCTCAGCTCATCTATATGTTCCTTATGCAGGCACACTGTTTTTCTTAGGTGCTTCTCACTCTTCTTTCTTTCTTGTTGGAATTGTGTGGATTCAGTATTTCACCTTTAAGAAACTCCCGTCCATCTCAGACGTCCATTTTCTTTGGGTATTTCGGACAAAGGAACCTCACCCAGTAGTTCTGTAAGCTTCATTTCTGAAATCAGTCTTCTTAAAGTCTAGAGTGCGTGCGCAACTGTACTTAATTTTACCTTGCCGGTGTATAATGAATCCCAAGAGGACGTGATCACTTCCTCCCAAGATTCCCTGTACTTCCACTTTATAGATTAGTTTCTTCTTGTAGGTGAGGACCAGGTCCAAGAGAGATTACCCCCTTGATGCTTCTTCCACATTCTGCGAAATGAAGAAGGCAATTGAGGAATTTGTTGGACCTTACATTCTTGCCGAGTGTGTGTCCCAACAGATAATCAGGGTAATTTAAGTCCCCTATGACTACTATATCTTTCCTTTTTGAATGTTTGGTAATCTTGCACCACTCAGATTGGGGTGGTGTACAACAGTATAAAGGCTCATTTCAACTATATTTTTAAATTCCCCAATAGCCATGCAGGTTATATCTTCAAGAGGGAAGACTTTGACTTCTTTGTTTTGGTTTATAGCTCTAAAAAAAATTTATCCAAGTATACAAAGTGTATTTTCTCAATCCTGTGTGATCCAGATGGTACATCCACTAGGAAATTCTCTTCTTGCTCCGTTTCATACCTGCTGCTTTCGGAATTCCACTCTTCAGGACTGCAGCCCCCAACACTACTCTACCATCTGCCTTCACCATTGACATGATTGTACACTGTTTAGGGAAGCTTTTAATGTTTGATGTATCATAGTATTTTAATATTCTTTTGGAAGCCGCCCAGAGCGGCTGGGGAAGCCCAGCCAGATGGGCGAGTATAAATAATAAATTATTATTATTATTATCATTATTATTATTATTATTATTATTATTATTATTAGCTTCTGTTTATTTTCCTGAGAATAATCCATATGGCTTATGCAGAATAAAGTGAACAAGCTTTTATTTTCTTGGTCCAGCTTACTTATGAAAGTCATAATTTAAATGAAAAGTATATTACTAAGTTAATTGCACAATTCTCATTGACATCAATGGAACTTTTTAACCAATTTAGCTGGAGCCGACCTCTTATGTCCAACTAAAAGATTATATTTATATATTTCTCCATTGATTGGGAGTACGTGATTTGCAGGTTCCCTTGTTGTAAGGACCTGTTAATATGGATCAGAGAGAGCAGGGAGTAAAAGTTTTTGCAGGCATTTATTTAATCCTATGTATAAGAGGCCAGGAGGGACGCGGGTGGCACTGTGGTCTAAATCACTGAGCCTAGGACTTGCCGATCAGAAGGTCGGCAGTTTGAATCCTGCAACTGGGTGAGCTCCCGTTGCTCGGTCCCTGCTCCTGCCAACCATGCAGTTCAAAAGCACATCAAAGTGCAATTAGATAAATAGGTACCGCTCCGGCGGGAAGGTAAATGGTGTTTCCGTGCACTGCTCTAGTTCCGCCAGAAGCAGCTTAGTCATGCTGGCCACATGACCCGGAAAAACTGTCAGCGGACAAACATCAGCTCCCTCGGCCAGTAAACCGAGGTGAGCGCCGCAACCCCAGAGTTGTTCATGACTGGACTTAACGGTCGGGGTCCTTTACTTTTTTTATGAGAGGCCAGTGAAAGTCAGTGTTTGCTTGGTAAAATGAACAGTGGCTGTGAACTGCATTCCATTTCATTTCTAAGTCTGCCTTAGTTACAGTTACAGTTACAGAACCAGTAGTAGGGAGATTCAAAGTCTTCCTGTGCCAAAGGGTTTTTGAGGAAGCATCCTGATACAGTGGTGCCTCGCAAGACGAAATTAATTTGTTCCGCTAGGTTTTTCTTCTTGCGAGTTTTTCATCTTGCGAAGCACGGTTTCCCATAGGAATGCATTGAAAACAGTCTGTCCCCCGACCTCTTCTGAAGGCTGGGGGGGGGGACAAGGGCTTTTCTTCCCACCCCCAGCATTTTAAAAAACCCCGGGACAGCGGAGGACTTCTCCGCTGTCCGGGGCGATCTTAAAATGCTGGCGGGCGGCATTTTAAAATCGCTCCTGGACAGCGGAGGACTTCTCCGCTGTCCGGGGCGATTTAAAAGCCCCTGGGAAGGCAGGCAGGGGGGACAAAGACTTTTGCCCCCCGCCAGCCTTCAGAAGAGGTCCTGGACCTCTTCTGAAGGCGGGCGGGGGCGAAAGTCTTTGCTCTCCCCCCTGCCTTCAAAAGTCCTCCGGGACAGGCAGGCAGGGGGGAGCAAAGACTTTCGCCCCCCGCCCTTCTGAAGGCAGGCGGGGGGCGAAAGTCTTTGCTCCCCCCCCCCCCGCCTGCCTTCAAAAGCCCTCCGGGACAGCGGAGAAACGTGCTGCGTTTCTCCGCTCTCCCGGGAAGGCAGGCAGGGGGGAGCAAAGACTTTTGCCCCCCGCCGGCCTTCAGAAGAGGTCCAGGACCTCTTCTGAAGGCGGGCGGGGGGCGAAAGTCTTTGCTCCCCCCCCCCCCGCCTTCAAAAGCCGTCCGGGACAGGCTTCGCGGACCTCTCCGCAAACAGCGGGAGCGCTCCCGCTGCTTGCGGAGAGTTGCCAGCATGCCGAAGCCTGAGCGTGCTGCCTGAGCGTGCTGCCTTCAAAAGCCGTCCGGGATAGCGGAGAAACGTGCTGTGTTTCTCCGCTCTCCCGGGAAGGCAGGCAGGGGGGAGCAAAGACTTTTGCCCCACGCCGGCCTTCAGAAGAGGTCCAGGACCTCTTCTGAAGGCGGGCGGGGGGCGAAAGTCTTTGCTCCCCCCCCCCCCCGCCTTCAAAAGCCGTCCGGGACAGGCTTCGCGGACCTCTCCGCAAGCAGCGGGAGCGCTCCCGCTGCTTGCGGAGAGTTGCCAGCATGCCGAAGCCTGCGGGCGCTGAGATCAGGGGGGAGCAAAGACTTTTGCCCCCCGCCGGCCTTCAGAAGAGGTCCAGGACCTCTTCTGAAGGCCGGCGGGGGGCAAAAGTCTTTGCTCCCCCCCGCCTGCCTTCAAAAGCCGTCCGGGATAGCGGGAAGCGCTTCCCTGCTATCCCGGACTGCTTTTAAAATGCTGGCGGTGGGGAGCAAAGTCTTTTGGCCCCCGCCGGCCTTCCTGGACCTCTTCTGAAGGCTGGAGGGGGGGGAAAGGCTTTGCTCCCCGCCGCCAGCATTTAAAAGAGGTCCCCGGAGATTTCCCTATGGGCTTTCTTCTTGCGAAGCAAGCCCATAGGGAAATTTGTCTTGCGAAGCAACTCGCAAACGGAAAACGCTTTCGTCTTGCGGGTTTTCCGTCTTGCGAGGCATTCGTCTTGCGGGGCACCACTGTACTATTGTTTTAAAGTGCAAATTTCAAAATATAATGGCAGATAAGGGTGGGATTTTGTTTGTTTTAAGAGCTCCCATTTATTTCCATAGAAGCCATATCTACAACATTTCTGCCAACATGTATGCTTATCAGCCAAGCCAAACATCATGTTTCACAATACTGTATAGATATGTCCTTGGATTCACAGCATCCTTACCATTATGTGTTACGAAGCAAGTCCGGGATATAGCCTTAAACACTGAGCTGCAGTGATCCGGGAAAAGGGAGATTTCCCTGTGCAGCTGTATGTCTATCTCGTAGTCTCTATCAATAGTTTCAGTTTCCAGCCAGAATATAATTATTACTCTTTTAGTTTTCTTTAGGTCTTTAATCTTTTTTATCCAAAAGTTGACTAAATGGTAATAAAATGCCTGCAAAGGTGTAGTTTGCAAAAATGGATACTGGATCCACTCTGACCAGTAGACCCAACCCTGAAAGCATTATGGAAAATTCCAATATTTCAGACATAAGTACAGAAACACAAATGCTGCATTACACCACCAATTTAAATTCCTATAACATTCCCAGAGAACACTGGGAATTGTTGTTATCTAGGAGGGATCCCTGGATCTACTCCCTCTCCATATCATCATATCCATGATTCTTGGATGAAGCTGTGACATTTAAAGTAGTAAAACCATGTAAATTTCTAGCATAGATAGGCCCAAAGTTCACAATGAAGAACAAATGCTGTACACATTCAAGAGCTTTTCTGTTTTTATCTGAGTAATTTCATAACCACAGGACTTCAATCCCATTATGTCACTTTACTGTTTAACAGTGCTAAAAGGATCAACGAGAGAAAATAACCTCAAGTAAAATCAAAGGAAAACAAAAAGGACAAAGATAAACATCACTTTTTCTCCCCTAAAGGCAAGCACAGTGTGATGGTTTAAACGGCTTGGCATTTCAGTATTTCACACTGAATACTTCAATTTTCAGTTTTATTAGTTGTGACACTCACTTGTCATCTGTCATTATAAACTCTTTTGTGTTTTCCACTCTGAACGTGACAATTGCTTCTAGCTCTATGTATGCATGTATGTATGTATTTTAAATCCTGCATAATTACCTTGTGAAGTCTGTCATCTCCATCATAATCACACACATCCGTTTAGCCAGAACGATGATGTCATTGCTGGTATCATCCCATATTTCAATCTCTGCATCAAGTCTACTCTTGACTTTCTTAAAGTCAGCCACTTGCTCAGCTATCTTTTCTTTCTCTGCCTCTGGCAACTGAGTCATCTTTGCCTGCAAGATAAGATAATTTGATTTGCAAAACATCTGCCTTTGTCAGAGGGTGTCCTTCTTTTGTGGATGCAAATGGACATTAACAAATGACTGCTCTGAATAAGATGTCATTTTGAAACAACAGCTGAGATCTGATGCCTGCATCTTTGGGCTCTGTATTTGTCCAAGGATTGGCTGGTCCTGCACTGGATACTTAGAAAAGTCAAAACTGCACCACTGTGTGTTCTGTGCACAGATTGTAATAAATAAACACGCCACACCCAGACAACCAGGGTCCCTTTTAGTGGGACAGGCCACCCAGTAACAGATAAAGGGCAGTTTAAGTGTAGCACTTTCCTCTTCACCAAAGGAATTAATAGCAACTATTTACCTATATGGCAGGACACAGGTGGCGCTGTGGGTTAAACCACAGAGCCTAGGACTTGCCGATCAGAAAGTCGGCGGTTCGAATCCCCGCAACGAGGTGAGCTCCCGTTGCTCCTGCCCACCTAGCAGTTCGGAAGCACGTCAAAGTGCAAGTAGATAAATAGGTACCACTCTGGCGGGAAGGTAAACGGCGTTTCCGTGCTCTGCTCTGGTTCACCAGAAGTTGCTTAGTCATGCTGGCCACATGACCCGGAAGCTGTACGCCGGCTCCCTCGGCTAATAAAGCGAGATGAGCATCGCAACCCCAGAGTCAGTCACGATTGGACCTAATGGTCAGGGGTCCCTTTACCTTTACCTATTTACCTATATAAGGGACTCGGGTGGCGCTGTGGTCTAAACCACAGAGCCTAGGGCTTGCTGATCAGAAGGTTGGCGGTTCGAATCCCACAACTGGGTGAGCTCCCGTTGCTCAGTCCCTGCTTCTGCCAACCTAGTAGTTCAAAAGCACATCAAAGCGCAATTAGATAAATAGGTACTGCTCCAGGGGGAAGGTAAACGGTGTTTCCATGCGCTGTTCTGGTTTGCCAGAAGCGGCTTTGTCATGCTGGCCACATGACCCAGAAGCTGCCTGCAGACAAACGCCGGCTCCCTCGGCCAGTAAAGCAAGATGAGCATGCAACCCCAGAGTTGTCCACGACTGGACTGAATGGTCAGGGGTCCCTTCACCTTTACCTACCTATATACAGTGGTGCCTCGCAAGACGAAAAGAATCCGTTCCGCGATTCTCTTCGTCTAGCGGTTTTTTCGTCTTGCGAAGCAAGCCCATTAGCGGATTAGCGCTATTAGCGATTTAGCGGCTTAGCGGCTATTAAAGGCTTAGCGGCTAAGCTGTTAAAAGGCTATTAACGGTTTAGCGGCTTAGAAAAAGGGGGGAAAGCGGGGGGGAAATGGCGAGACTCGCAAGACGTTTTCGTCTTGCGAAGCAAGCCCATAGGGAAATTCATCTTGCGAAGCGCCTCTGAAACGGAAAACCCTTTCGTCTAGCGGGTTTTCCGTCTTGCGAGGCATTCGTCTTGTGGGGCACCACTGTAGAAGGAAGTAAAGAGATATCCTCAGGGCAAATCATCACAGTGGGGCAGAAATACCATCCCTGATGAAAGGCAAGTGTTGTGGATTGATACTGGGGAATGTATCAGTTGCAAAGGTGGGTACTGCTCTTCGGTTTCACAACAATTTTAAATTACTCATATTGTCATACTCACTGTGAAGCATATTCTTCATTTAAATATGTTCATATATTACTGTATTGTGTAGTTTGGGCCATTTGTTTTGACTCCACCATCTTACCCAGGATAACTCATTATTAAGCTGCTTGTATACATATTATATAGTACAAATACATGTATATTGACAGCTTAATACAAATGGAGGATAAAGTACCAGGTATTTTATTTGGGGTGGGTGGGTGTGTTTTGTGGTGTGCTCCCCATCCCTTCAATGTGAAAGGCTCATCATGCAATCCTAGAATAGACAAGGGAGTGATTAGCTGAATACTCCTGTGCGGCCTCAGGCTTGGATGGGCCCTCTGCTTACTACTTTCTGTGGGTTACCTGCCAGCACAGATCACCCCTTGCTGTCATTTGGGCCCACTGTCTGTAGTAGTATTCCTAGAGCTGCTGCCAACCACTTCCTCCTCCTCGGGATTAGCAGGATTAGCTAGAAACAGTGGCACTGTAATTGATGGAAAGGATTCAAGCAGCTGCCATGCCCCATAATGCAATGCCTGACAGTGGGTATTCCTTGCATTGTGGAGCATAGAATATGGCAACCATATGGGTATTTTTCAGACAATCACAGCACCTCTGCCACCACACAGAGGAGGTGGAGACTGGTGGCGAGGTTTCAGCAGGCAAAGCATCAGCCCCCAAGAGCCCTACCGTGGCACCTGGATCCCAGTTGTTTCCCAACCATACCAAGTGCTGACACCAGGCTTGGGTGCAGCAGTGACTAGATCAGATCTACAGTCTCTGCAGTAACTGACAAGCAGGATTACCTGAATTCAGATGCACTCTAAGCATATCACTTCTATAAAGGAAAAAAAATCAGTTTCTCTCCCAAAGGCATGAAATACGGATAAACTGTTTAGTCATTTTCAATGCCCATGTTCTATTCTTCCTTCTACTTACATGCTTTAATTTCCAGGAATTGTCTAGAAGCGTGTATTTAGTGTTTGTTTTAATGATGGCCAGCCTCTTTCCAGCTGTCAATGATTATGCCATCTGCCTTGCCAAAAGGCGCTCTGAATAAATGCTTGAGGAGAAGAGAAAGTGCTCTGGTATTGGAATAGAAATCTGCTAATCTGTGAATGGTTATCTATATACAGTGGTGCCTCGCAAGACGAAATTAATTCGTTCCGCAAGTCTCTTCGTCTTGCGAGTTTTTCGTCTTGCGATGCACGGTTTCCCATAGGAATGCATTGAAAATAAATTAATGCGTTCCTAGGGAAACCGCCTTCAGACCAGGTCCGGGGACAGTCTGTCCCCCGACCTCTTCTGAAGGCTGGGGGGGGGGGACAAGGGCTTTTATTCCCACCCCCAGCATTTTAAAAAACCCCGGGACAGCGGAGGGCTTCTCCGCTGTCCGGGGCGATCTTAAAATACTGGCGGGCAGCATTTTAAAATCGCCCCGGGATAGCGGAGGGCTTCTCCGCTGTCCGGGGCGATTTAAAAGCCCCTGGGAAGGCAGGCAGGGAGGACAAAGACTTTTGCCCCCCGCCCGCCTTCAGAAGAGGTCCAGGACCTCTTCTGAAGGCGGGCGGGGTGCGAAAGTCTTTGCTCCCCCCCCCCGCCTGCCTTCAAAAGCCGTCCGGGACAGCGGAGAAATGTGCTGCGTTTCTCCGCTCTCCCGGGAAGGCAGGCAGGGGGGAACAAAGACTTTTGCCCCCCGCCGGCCTTCAGAAGGTGTTCCCGCCCCGCCGCCCAGTTTCGGAGCATCGTTCCGAAGCCGGGAGGCGCGGGGAGGCGTTCCCGCCCCGCTGCCCGGCTTCGGAGGAGCCTTCCGAAGCCCGGCGGCGGGAGGAGGTGTTCCCGCCCCACCGCCGGGGAGGTCCAAGGACAGTGGGGAAGACGCACTGCGCTTCCCCGCTGTCCCGGAGATTTCCCTATGGGCTGTCGTCTTGCGAAGCAAGCCCATAGGGAAATTCGTTTTGCGAAGCGCCTCCAAAACGGAAAACCCTTTCGTCTAGCGGGTTTTCCGTCTTGCGAGGCGTTCGTCTTGCGGGGTACCACTGTATGTAGATATATATTCCTAAACTAATCTGACATGCTTAGGAAAATGTATTTACAGATTTATATAACCATTTACTTGGTCACCACAAGGAACATTTTTTAAAAACTAAAGAGAACAAAAAGAAATGTGTAAGAATAACACAACTGAAAACAACCCTTTTCCTACTGCGCTTGTCATTTTCAGAATGAGAGGACAGCTTATGTGGATTGAAACAGAAAACACGTTTAGACTGAACTGTGACTAAATTCTAGTTACATTGGGTAAATTATTTTAAACCTTGCAGATCGTGGAGAAGCAAATATAGCCTCCCTTCAGTTTTAGAATTCCATCCAACTGCATGAGAAAATATTGATTATCCCATACATTGGGGGACCTTTATAGGGTTCTTGATCTTTCCTGGCACTACAAGGTAGTGAAACATTCCAAATCTTAACAGAGGACATATTGAGAAGCAAGTTTCTCTAGGTCATTCATTCTATCTTCCTTAGTAGCACAGTGCTATGCTGCTCATAAATCATACAAAATAATCAGCCTGTAGGCATGGATCTCTGTGGGAATATTCTCTGATGGCTAAGGACTTTTCATATTTAAGGGGAACAATATTTAAAAGTATTCAGCTGAAACAGAAACCAAAGCTGACTCATGGCTGCATTCAACTAAATTTTAAAATTCAAACCAGAAATGCAGTTCTCTATCTTACTTTACATGCTTGAAAGGCTCCTCCTCCTCTTTTCCTTGCTGCCTTTTAATAATGAAAAATGCATGATGTAATAATATTGGGTTGCTAGTGTCCCTGCCTCTACAGCAGTTTGCTGTTTGCTTACCGGCCAGAGAAACTGAAGTCACATAGAAATAGCCTCCTGATACTGTCTCAGACCATTTGTCCATCTTGTGCAATATTATCTTCACTGATTGATTGTAGCTCTCCAGCATTTGAGACAGGAGACTTTCCCCAGTTCTGCCTGGAGATGCCAGGACCTAAAACTGGGACTTTTTGCATCGAAAGCATCTGCTGTACTACTCAATCAATCACATGTTTGCTGTACTCCCAATCAATGACATGTTTTGCATTACTAAATGATACCAGGTAGTGCCACTGTTTAGAGCAAAAGCCATGGATTCTGGTGTGACACACACCAACAAGTAAGTACAGTGGTACCTCGGGTTACAAACACCTCAGGTTACAAACACTTTGGGTTACAGACTCTGCTAACCCAGAAGTAGTACCTCGGGTTAAGAACTTTGCCTCAGGATGAGAACAGAAATCATGTGGCAGCGGCAGCAGAAGGCCCCATTAGCTAAAGTGGTACCTCAGGTTAAGAAAGGTTTCAGGTTAAGAACGGACCTCCAGAACGAATTAAGTTTGTAACCAGAGGTACCACTCTATTATAATAGGTGAAGTGGGGGTATATTCCACAGGAAAGTGAAGGGAAACAGATTGTTCTTCACTTAACTTGGGGTGTTGCACTTGTGTGGATCTCTCACATATTTGGGTAGGTGGCAGTAAAGGTAAAGGGACCCCTGACCATTAGGTACAGTCGTGGCTGACTCTGGGGTTGCAGCGCTCATCTTTCTTTATTGGCCGAGGGAGCCGGCGTACAGCTTCCGGGTCATGTGGCCAGCATGACTAAGCCGCTTCTGGCGAACCAGAGCAGTGCACGGAAACACCGTTTACCTTCCCGCCAGAGTGGTACCTATTTATCTACTAGCATGTATGATGTGCTTTCGAACTGCTAGGATGGCAGGAGCGGGACCGAGCAATGGGAGCTCACCCCATTGCAGGGATTCGAGCCGCCGATCTTCTGAACTGCAAGCCCTAGGCTCTGTGGTTTAACCCACAGCGCCACCCGCGTTCCCACTGGCAGTAGGTCCCCTTTAAAGCAATAGATTTCAGCTTCATAAACTGCCACAAATAAAGTGGGTGTGTTACAATAAATAGCAATGGCTAAATAGAGCTATAACGGCCAACCGGTCTTTTTCAGGTAGGTTGTTACCCTGCACTGTGGTATCAACACAGTTGCCAGTCTCTCTCCTTCTGGTAGGTGGCATCAGGAGGAGGTCACAATGGCCAACTACTACAGCATAATGGAAGAGCAAAGCTCTCTTCTGATATTATCAGCAACACCAAGGGTCTCTCTGCCTGAAGGAGACAAGTTGGCCATTCTGGTGACCTTATGATGCCACCTGCCTGAAGATGAGTGGCTGGCCATTGTGACCACCTTCTGATGCCACTTGCCTGAAGGAGAGTTTCTCCATTGTGACCTAATGCCAGAGCCGGCCCACCCATCAGGCAGTGTGAATAAGCACAAGAGGAGGCACCCTGCCTGTCCCGTCACTTCCAGCACATAGAGTTGCTATTCATCTTTTTTTCCCCTTGAGTGAAAAGGTAAGTGGCAAAACCTTCTTTTGGCCACCCCTCTTGTCAAGTTCCATGAGGGAGGGCATTCTGGGACATGGTGGAAATGTGGGGCAGCACATTCCCATTTGACATCACCTCTGCCTAATACTGATGTTGATGTTGTCCATCTTTAGGAGAGAGAATGTGGTCTATGTACCCTACTGCAGCTCCTGCTCATCTGACAAAAAGACTAAAAGACACCTCATCATGGCCACATGTTGCCAGCCACTTTCCTGAAAAAGGTACCCATCACATTCCAGACCAGACTGCTTCACTGTTTTCCTCCCATATGGAAATTTTGCCTCTTCAAAGGCAGGGGTATCAGTTCACCAATGCATTGTTAGAGCTCAGGTGACTGCCCTCTTAACAGCTATATGTATTGTATGTGCACCTAAAATAATTGCTACTCCTTGCTTAGAGGAATAATGCCTAAATAATTTTTCAGAATCCATTTTAAAGTGACATACTTTCAGGCATACATTTTCTGGCTGCTATTGGGTTAGAAATTGGACAACTTCTCACTCTTCATCCTGATTATAAAATCCATTCAGATTACAGGACAGTAAAATAAGTTTAGATTTTGTGTGATACATTAAGGATATGCATAACAGATGGTTAATTAACATTATAGCAATTTCGCTTCACTGAAAAACAAATTCCTGAATATTTTTGTGTATGCCAACCAACATGCTGTGAACGTAGACTGAATTTTAAATACATAATCAGATTAATCTGACATCAGTCCACCCTGAGGCTGTGGAGCCTTATAGAAGTATTGTTCCTCATTCAAGAGAACAACAGGAGGAGGATATTCACTGAGGTCCAGCACCAAGGGCCTTCTGGTGGTTCCCACACTGCAAAGTGTGAGGTTACAGGGAACCAAGCAGAGGGCCTTCTTGGTAGTGGCACCCATCCTGTGGAACGCCCTCCCATCAGATGTCAAGGAAATAAACAACTATCCGACTATCCAACTTTTAAAAGACATCTGAAGGCATCACTGTTTAGGGAAGTTTTTAATGTTTGATGTTTTATTCTGTTTTTAGTCCTCTGTTGGGAGCTGTCCAGAGTAGCTGGGGAAACCTAAAAACCTACTACAGTGGTGCCCCGCAAGACGAAATTAATTCGTTCCGCAAGTTTTGTCGTCTAGCGAATTTTTCGTCTTGCGAATTATTATTTAGACAAAGGAAACAAAGTCGCGAGACGTTTTCGTCTTGCGAGGCAACTCGAAAACGGAAAAACCTTTCGTCTAGCGAGTTTTTTGTCTTGCGAGGCATTCGTCTTGCGAGGTACCACTGTACTACTACTACTACTACTACTACTACTACTATTCAGGCTGCAATCCTGTACCCACTGAGGGGGTAATTCAATCCCAAGATCTGCCAGGATCCAATGGATCCCCAAGCTCAGGTGGGTCTACACTGGCATAAGCCCCAAGCCGGAATGAAAGTCGATCATCCCAACTCAGAATGTTGGGACAACTTGATTTAAACAATTTTTAAAATAGCAAAAACAATTATGGGAAATTGTTTTTTTTAATATATATTTTGCTGGCTTCTCACTTCAGTTTCCTTATCCAGAACCCACACAGCCTTGCTAAACTATTTCCACTGTGGATTTATTTTTAAATATTACTGAACACAAAAGTGAACAAAAGAAAATCCCTCTCAAATAGCCCTTCTCCAAAAGGACATATAAAAGAAATCATGATTCTGGTGCAGGGAGCATGTGGGGTCAAAGAAGCCTGTTAAATTCAAGTGTAGCAGAGCTGTTTGGAGACTACAATGCATCTGCAAATGCATTTTCATAAGCGAAAAGATATGGAGGCAAGGAGGTTGAAGGGCAAGCAGGAGCTACTGTGAAATCATGTCAGGCATCTTCTGCATAACAATCATATCATTACAAGAGTTCTCAAAGTTACACAAACAGCTTGTCTGTGAATCCAATTTTATATGTAAAATATAAAATATCTGTTTGGTTCTCACTGTCAAAACAAAAATACAAACCCTTTGCCTTCTCACCTATGCATCTGCTTATCCATTTAAATTAGGCTCTTAATCCCATTCAGGAGTCTTGGATACACTGCTGGGCTTAGTGTCACAATAAGGTCCAGTATACTATGAGATCACTTCACTACATTAAATATCTTAGGTGCTTGATCAGTTAATACCATTCCATACCACAACTTCAAAGTAGAAGGTTGAGTGGTGAAGAGAAATGCACAAGTTAAGACCATTGTAACTTGAAAATGGCTCAGTTTGATTTTATATATAGTTTTGCATGCTTACTTTATTGTTTGTAAAGGTAAAGGGACCCCTGACCATTAGGTCCAGTCGTGGCCGACTGGGGTTGCAGCGCTCATCTCGCTTTATTGGCCGAGGGAGCCGGCGTACAGCTTCCGGGTCATGTGGCCAGCATGAAAAAAACCCGCTTCTGGCAAACCAGAGCATTGCAATGAAACGCTGTTTGCCTTCCCACCGGAGCGGTTCCTATTTATCTACTTGCACCTTGATGTGCTTTTGAACTGCTAGGTTGGCAGGAGCAGCAGGAGCTCACCCCATCACGGGGATTCGAATCACACCTTCTGATCGGCAAGCCCTAGGCTCTGTGGTTTAGACCACAGCGCCACCCGCGTTACTGTACTGTAAATGTTTGAATGTGTTTTCTGGAATGACTTCTATTGTCTCTTGAACTTGACAATACCACCACCGCACCATTGTCTAAAAACCACCAAGCTAAACTACCATTTACCATTTAATGCACAGTTCAAGAATCACTGTTATCTATCCCCTGCAATCCATCCTAATGCATAGTAAACTATGAAATTTACTTCAATGGGAGTCAGTGATGGCCACCAACTTGGATCACTTAAAAATACAAATTTAATAAATAAAAAAATCAAATTTAAATTATATAAAATTGAAGGGCAATTTTTAAATACAAATTCATGGAGGACAAGGATGGCTATGTTCTGCTTCCACTGGCGTAGGCATTAGGCCTCTGAATACCAGGTGTGGGTAATCTCATGCGGACCAAGTGCTGTTGTGCTCATGCCTTGCTTGTGGGTTATCCCATCAGCATCAGACATCAGACTCCTGAGGGAACAAGATACTGAACTAGATGGGCCAATGGCTTAACCCAGGAGGGCTGTTGTTACGTTCCTGTGCCACTATTGCCATGTTTGCACCACAATTTGTATTTTCCCCACCAACAGACTTTTCCATATGGGAGCTTGAGCACACATGTACAATGAATGATGCAGCCCTAATGGGCGTGGCATGGCATCATTCAGCAATAACAGTAGGCAGTGAGTACCATATACAGACAGTTGGCAATAGGAAGAGAAGCAGCAGACCTTTTCCTAGGCAAATTCTCAGCCTCCGGACTGAAACCCAAATCTGAAACCATAGTCACTCTCAGCCAAAACTACCTCACAATGTGATTATGAGCATAAAATGTGCAAGCAGGAGGAGAATTATGTTCACCACCTTGGGCTCCTTTGAGGAAAAGTGGGATATAAATTCAATTAATGAACAAATCTTGTCAGCATCCCTTCCTGCAATTTCACCCATTTTTCCAAATTACACCAACAATTATTCCGCATGGAAACTATTTTAAGGAAATCCTTTATTTATCTCAAACTCCAAAGGTAATAGTTTTAGGGCACAATTCAGACTAAATTGGGCAGCAGTGGTATCTTAATTGCCAAGTGTTTTGTTTTGTTTAGTTTAGGAATCATTGTGTTATGTATTCAGTGGCCTGTGTTTGCCTGAGCTTGAGTATGAACTAAGGATTCTTAGCCCAATACATATCCAATCACAGAATGTTTCAGGATTTGGGCTATAGCCATTGGCCCTTAACCTCTTTATGATTTGAAGCTTGGGAGTTTAGACACGTTGAGAGGGGGAGTGGCCCAGGCCTTCAGAAAAGTATATAAGCAGCCGCTTTCCCCTAGTTTTCCAGTTCTTTTAGTTCAGTAAAAGTTATTGCTGTTATCACTGTGTCTTGCTTCATAGGAACCCACCTACACTTCACATCATTTCACACAGTATGTTTTAAGAACACTGGAAAGTCACAGTTAAACACTGGGGAATTAACTGATTTAAAATATTTGCACTGTTCCTTTAGAATATTGATACATTTTTTTCCAAAGTCTAACATAATAAATTGAAGAAAGAGTAGGTATAATCACTTATGCCCTGATTATCTGCATTCATTCTATACAGAGGCTGCATGGAAGTTGCCAACATTCTGTTACTATTGGACACCATTGTGGAAGCATGGTGCAAAAGCTACACACTTTGATTTAATCTGATACCTCATTTGTCTCTCTCAGACCATAGCAAGTGTTCCAAAGCCTGACTTTGCAAACACATATTTTAGTTATGGGACGCGGGTGGCGCTGTGGGTTAAAGCCTCAGCGCCTAGGACTTGCCGATCGAAAGGTTGGCGGTTCGAATCCCCGCGGCAGGGTGCGCTCCCGTCGTTTGGTCCCAGCGCCTGCCAACCTAGCAGTTTGAAAGCACCTTCGGGTGCAAGTAGATAAATAGGGACCGCTTACCAGCGGGAAGGTAAACGGCGTTCCGTGTGCTGCGCTGCCTTGCCAGATGCAGCTTGTCACGCTGGCCACGTGACCCGGAAGTGTCTGCGGACAGCGCTGGCTCCCGGCCTCTAGAGTGAGATGAGCGCACAACCCTAGAGTCTGGCAAGACTGGCCCGTACGGGCAGGGGTACCTTTACCTTTTAGTTTATTTACCTTTACCATTTTAGTTATGCTCCTTATTGCTTCATATTAATTGCATGTTATTTGATATAGTCAGTTAAGTGACCCAACTCTTTTTTCCTGGGATTAAAAGACACTTGCATTTTCCAAGAAAGCTCCCTACATTTTCAAGTTAGAATTCAAATGCCAGACCTGTGTGATAAATTGTATGATAAATAATAAATTGAAGAAAGAGTAAGTATAATCACTTATGCCCTGATTATCTGCATTCATTCTATACAGATACTGCATGGAAGTTGCCAACATTCTGTTACTATTGGACACCATTGTGGAAGCATGGTGAAGATGCTGTTCCTCTGAATGCTCTTTCACCTGGGCAGAAGAGGACTTTGCTCCTGGAGACTGTGTAGAAGACAGCTGTTGATCAGGACAGGTGCTTTGGGCAGCTGCCGAAGCATAGTTCAAAAGGGCATCACCCATTTGGCATCTGTATAGCAGCCATCTGGTCAGTTTGGATGTTTATCCAACTTTATGTCATTCTTCACACAGAGAAAATTGTACTTGTGCAGCAGCAGGTGAGCTTAACCCAATGAGTGGTAATTCTCAAGATGGTACGTACAGGCTCCTAGGAGTGCATATATATCTCAGATTATGGCTGGCTGGGTTGCTCGCCTTCTATAAAGTTGCTACTGCAATCTGATAAGACTGTCATTTTATTGCTAGAAAGGCACTGCAACTTAAAAGCAAAAAGGGGGTTTGCTACTTTGACTGGTACCGTTCCTACTGTTTGTTTCAGTTTCTGAAAATTTAATGAATGATAGGGTAGCAAACTGTTATCTCTTGTATATTAACTAAGGTGCATCCCATTAATAACAGGAGTTAATATTATTAAAATGATGTCCCCAGAGACTATTTAAAATAAAAGGAATTGTGGTATCTGCATTGTACACAAGTTTAGACGTGTGTGTGTGTGTGTGTGTGAGAGAGAGAGAGAGAGAGAGAGAGAGAGAGAGAGAGAGAGAGAGAGAGAGATAGATCTTTCCAGGATGCAGAAAATCTTGGCTTATTGTAAACAGGATAAACAATTCAACTAGAGACAAATTGTTTGGCAAACCCTGACATTCAGCTGTCATTCTTCTGAGTGTCTTCCTGGAATGGTGGGTCTCTCATGTAGGGAACTGGAACTGATAAGGTCTTAACAGAAGCAGCATGCAAGGGAGTGGACACAAGATGGAGAGTGCTTGTTTCTTGCTTTTAGCGCTCAGAAAACTCTATTTTTGTTCACAATGGGACTGCAAACCCAGAGGAAATCAAGCTGCAAGAAGGATCATCTGGAAGTACACCACTTGGACTCTCTTTTTCTGAAACAGCTGCTTTACATCTATAGCTGCGGGCAAGGTAGTGGGTGCATGCTTTATTTATTCAAATATTTCTATCCCATCTTGTATCACTTGATGTCAGGGAGATCAAGATATAAATTACATAAAAGGGATGACTAACCTGTGGGCCAGATTCAGCCCAGCAAGATTCAGGAAGTGGCCCACCAGCCCCCACAGCTTGATCTCCTGATCTCAGCAGTGAGATTGGAAGATAGTTTTCTCGATTCTTTGGATTTTGCATTCTGCACCATACCTACCCTAAAGCTGAGAGGGGGCAGTTCTGGAAATGCTGCTTTTTACCTTTCACATATCTTTCTGTGAAGTGTAAAAGATTGGGCTACCACCCCTCTGCTCAGAATTATGATTGGAAAGGTTGGAAATGTCGCCGTTTGCTCTCCAAAGGTTGACTTCCCCACTCCCACTCCCAAGCTGTGATGGAGAGAAGTGGAAATGCTACCTTTTACTTTTCACAGTAAAATAGTTCCCAATGAAATTTTATATTTCATGTTCCATTAAAACTGAATATGACACTACAGTATCTGTCAGATTCACAAATACAGATGTACTCCCTTCATGGGAGATTTCACATTGCCTAGTTATCTGAGCAATGTAGGTTAGCCTAAATTCTGGGAGTGTGAAGAGTCTGCTTAAGAGCCAGGCTGCAAGGAGAGAACTACAAAAAAGGAGCACTAGCCAAACTGTTTAAAACTAGTTTCCTTTTGTATTTGAACAACATACAAGAATATGAACACTCAATAATAACAATCAGCCCTTCAAGGAATGAGCACCTTCCAATTTTGAGTGGGCATTTCACAAGCAAATTGAACACACACACACCAGCACTGAGAACTTCAGCTTTTTCTCATTCAGTTCATAACTAATTTCACTCTGGATCTCATATGCTTTTTCCAGAAATCTACTGGAGAAAGGAGTTAATATTTTGGCATTATTCATGATAAAGGACAAACAATACAGGCAGTTTGATCAACTATTTTTGAATAAAATGGCTTTGGTACATACCCTGTCTGTTTTCCCTTCAGTTTGAGTACTGGTGCGGCTGTGTGCATCATGATCGTCTTCAAGATCAGAGACATCTTCAAGTTCTTCTGGGGTCTGTGAAAAGAACATGACATTATTCTTATGCATGAACTTTAAAGATGTCATACACCTGTGACAGAATACCAGACTTCCGCCTGGACCTAATGTAGGTGGCATATTGTCCCCACTTCCACAATGAATGCATATGTAAGAAAAATGTGAAGAATTCAAGAACGTGAGCTATTATTTCAGCCTATTTAACTAGTTTTTGTGTAGCATATAATTATATAACTGAATGTGTACAGACAGACTGTTTTACCCCCATATTTTGCACTGATCATTCCTGATTTTCTTGGATGTTATATTTGTGACAGTTATGCATGGCTTACACAATGCAGTGTTGCTATCACAGAATGGTTTGTGATTATTAAAAACAAATGTTACAAAGTAACCTATGAGACTTGTAAAAGGAGGCTGATTTCACCACATTATCCTAATAATTCGTTAGGATACATATTAGAGTTACGTGTGTGCAAATGATCTCTCGCAATTCTCCAGAGAAATTGGGACCATGTCATCAGCTGGAGGTCAGGTGACCAGTGCTGCCTAATCATGTTGTCCACTTCTGTTTAATAGCTGACTAACACTTCAGCAATCTGCTCTCTTCTCTGCTATATCTCTGTACCAAAAGCACACAGCCTCATCTGCCACTAAGGCGTGTGTGCTGCTGTTGTTGTTTAGACATCTGAGCAGCTGAAAGTGTCCATTAGCATTCCATAAATCTTTAGTTGTTGAGGTTAGGCCTCAACTGAAGTTAGACCGCTTACAACCAATAAAAATTGGCAATGAAAAACTCTGCTGGCATTTGCCACTTTCTTTCACCTGTCCCACCCATTGCTCTAATTTTGGGGTAAATTTTGCAAAAACATGGGGTGGTATTCAACTTTTACTCAGAATAAACCAAATGAAATTGCTAGACCTCACTTAGTCATTTTCATTAATGTCATTTGGTCTACTCTTAAGTAAAAATTTGTTGAATACCACCCATAGTTCATCAGCTAGACACTTTGATTTAATCCGATACCTCATTTGTCTCTGTCAGACCATAGCAAGTGTTCCAAAGCCTGACTTTGCAAACACATATTTTAGTTATGCTCCTTATTGCTTCATATTAATTGCATGTTATTTGATATAGTCAGTTAAGTGACCCAACTCTTTTTTTCCTGGGATTAAAAGACACTTGCATTTTCCAAGAAAGCTCCCTACATTTTCAAGTTAGAATTCAAATGCCAGACCTGTATGATGAGAACGTCTGTGTAGGTCTGCCTCTAATCATTTATTTATCCGCACATTTTGAGTTGTGCATTACCAAACACTCACCCCTATTTGCATAGAAACAGACTGCATTTATTCAAATTGCTTTTAAAGATGAATATAACTTTATATTGAAAGAGTGATTGCTCATAAAGATTGTATGTGCTGAATTCTGAGCTAACAAGGAATTGGGTTTGACTACAATTGCCCTGTGTTTCTCCTGTTCTTAGTTTGATTTATGAATACCAAAAGACAAAACAGTACAACTCAGAGCTTTCCAAACTTTTCATGTTGGTGAGACACATTTTAGACGTGCATCATTTCGCAACACAGTAACTCAGTTTTACTAGCAAACCAGAGGTTAAACTAGCCCCTTTCCTGCCCCGGGAAGAGCACGGGGAGCATTTCCATGACACACCTACACACTACCGTGTCACAACACACAGTTTGGAAAGCTCTAGTATAGCTTGTGCTGGCTATACTAGAAGTAAAACTGGAAGTAAAACTGGTTTCTAGAACAACCAAGTCTAGCAAGAACTTGTTTGCGCAAACATCTCTCATAGCTTGTTTGAAACATGCAGAATGGAACACCTTCTAGTAGTTTATGCATTGTTTAGAAAAATATGCCCAGGTGACCCAAATGCTAAAATAAGTTAGTGCTGAGGTGGTGATTCTCATGTTTGGAAACCACCACAAGACTTAAAAAAATTACCACCACCAAAGGCTTTTTATTCCAAGACAGAGAATCCTGGATGGCCTCACTACACCGAAAAATATATAAGCTTTTGTGTGACATCTACAGAAATTCTGACCACAACAAGCTCTAATGACAAATTAGAACTAATGGTTGAACTAATTAAATTCTAGATGAAATAGTTTTATTACAGACATATACACACTTGCTTTCATTTGTCATTTTTCACTCCTGTCACCTAATTTTTGTATAGTGCAGCTGGCGCTACTGAGAGCTATAGCTCAGAACATCTGGCGGACACCAGGTTAGGGAAGGATGTCCTATGCTGACAGGCAGTGGCTCTTCAGAGTCCCATTTAGAGAGCTTTCTCAGCCCCTAGGACCTTTTTCCTGGAAAGAATATGCATTGCCCTTTACCTAATTTAGTATTCTGCAGTAATTCACAAAATTGAAAATGCTCATGAAATTGTGAATGACGCATTGATTATACAACATCCCTGATCCCTGTACTTTGAGAGTCTCTCTCCTATCAAACTGTTCAAAATCCTTCTCTTTGTGGGTACTTTTCAAGTTCAGTAGCAGAATATATATGAATGATGTGGCCTTGTAATTAGTAGTACCATGACTCTGTCTAGCCCAATACCGCTTACTCTCCAAGACCACAATAATTTCCATCCCCACTACCCAAGATCATTTTAATTTACATAATGAGAATGCAGCCAGATTATACGAAAGGCCCATCTAGATCACCATCCTATTTCCACAGTGGTCAAACATACATGCCCAGTAAACCAACAGACAGTGCTGGAAAGGCAACCACCCTCCCCTGTTGTTGCTCCCAGGCAATGGCATCCTGACTCTGAATATGCACATAAGGCCAGTGCAGGGCACTTTACTGCATGAAGTGAAGGACAGAGTGCTGTCTCCTAGGGGTCAGCCCTGCTTAGATAAGGAGCAAGAGGTGCAGGACTCTCCAGCATATGGATCTCCATACTGCCAGTAACACAGAAGAGTCATGGGACTGGGACATCTCTGCCCCAGGACTGGAGTGCCTACACCAAATGCTTCAGTTCTTGGCCAGCACTTGCATCTCTCAGACACACAGCTGCTTCCCAACTCCTGCAGTCATAGGAACAGAGGAGATGACAAGGCAGGTAGAAACTACAGAGCCACCACTGAAGTTCCTGGCTAGCTGCATATGGGGCAGCTTGGGAGGAGAGAAGGTAAGTACATGCAAACACCTGCTCAGATCAGGGCCTAACTGAGAGCAGGAATGGAGGGAGCCTCCAGTTCCTATACAAGGTCCAAAGTTAAGATGCTTCATTACTGAAGCAATGACTCTTATTCAAACTCCACCCTTCCTGACCTGTGGAAATGGACACATACCCTGCCTCACAAGTGAACAGAAGCCAATCAGCCTGGCAGTTGAGAATTACTTCAATCAGGAGCAGCCAACTGAGCAGTGCAGGCATGGCTGTGCTGCTGATCTTGCTTCCCAATGGCATGCATTGCTGTTTGTTACTTAAAGGGGGTGGGCTATGGCAATGGGGGAATCAACATGGTGCAGCTGTAGCCAAGATTGTGTTGGATTCATTCTGCCATTAACTCCACCATATCTGAGGGCAGTAGGCTACCTTAGTAATAGCAGGAGAAGCTACAGGCCCAGTCCTGCAACACAGCTACTCCCTCCTCCAGAGCATCTGCCACCTGAAGTGTCTCCTGAACTCTGCCCAATGGTAGGGCTGGCTCTGATGCCTAAAGATTCATGCCTAACCCTGAGCACACATACTTTTAAAACATATAACTGTCCATAGAGGAAAGCTATCATCTACTTTGGGCACTACACAACAGCAGCTGGTTGGCTACTGTTGAAAACGGAGTCCTAGCCTAGATGGAACTTTGCCTTGGTTCAGAAAGAGAATAAAAGACTACATTCTTAAACCACCCTGGTAAATATGAGCTTACAATATGATTGGGCAGGCTGCTCAGAAAATAAAATCCTTAAATTCTTAAAAGATAGCTTCATTATAAGTGTATTTGTTTTTTATTATTACATGCAGCAAACCCCAGATTTTACTGTTCCACAGTATACATTCTTTTTTACCTAATCAGAAGACAATCACTGTAGGCAAATATGCAAAGTCACTTAGCTGCAGTGATGGGTACAAGCTTAGACAGCTTTTTCACTTTTTAAAAAACAATCCTCAGACCCTAGAGCAAAGCACAACTGGTGTTACATCTGCAATGCAGAGAGGACTTGACTTATCTAAATCTATAATTTTGGTCTATAGCATGTAAACCGCATGTAAGAAATTGCAGGATTCAATCCTGTCTTGATTCAGTTCTATATTGAGAGGATGTTGTTGAAACAATACGACAGACAAAAGTAATGGAGGGGGTCCACTGTGGGAGATGCAGTCACTCATGCATTTTTTCGGTCTATTATGTAATCGTAAACATACACAAAGGTTGCCTCCAGACTCCAGTATTCTGTGGGAAGGATTGAAGTGCATACTAGAATTTTAGGTTTGTGCAACTCAACTGATTTAAACAACTCTATTGTCCCAGCCCAACCCCCACCCACCCCGGACTTTTTGCCATTAGATCTGAAATGTGTGGAATTATTAATTAACAGGGAAATGTGTAAACACCACATAAGCAAATCAGGATGTTCATTGTTGAATAACTTTCCTGCAAAAAACCCAGAATGAATGATAAAAAAGACTGGATATAGTCTAACCTGCATGAACACTGTGCAAGCAAATCAGGATGAATAGACCAAAACGGACAAGTATAATTTCAGCTCATGGCAACTACAGTTTTTAGTCAACCTATGCAGAGTTTTACTGAGGTTGCTGTGGACTGGATCAGTTGAGTAAGTGGTTGATGCCACATGCTGAACTCAGCACAGATTGACTTCTGACTAGATTTACACTGCTATCACTAGTTAGTTTAGTCAAGATGATTTTTTTATATATATTGCAGATAGTACCTTTTCCCAAGTCTGCTCCAAGCCCTATGCTCTGCTGACTTTGCCTTCCAAATGCATGGATGATCTCACCTAATTCTGCAGTCAATGCAAGGATGCCACACTGCTACTTAGGCAGTCATATCTATGCAATGACATATCTTAAACAAATGTGAACCTTTTCACCGAGAACTGAAAAATTGCTGGTAGGGATTTTTTTTACCCTTCTGGAAGTATTTACCAGAGCTGTGAGATGTTCTTTTGAATATATTTTGCCAAAGCTCTTGGCAAATTCTTGGTGAATCCAGAGTTCTTGTTCAGTGAAAACAACTCTGAAATGTTGAGGGTTTATCAAGACTCCATGTAAGATTTAGTTATCTCCTCTAAGCAACTTTTTGACAATGCATAAATTCTGTAAGAGTCAATTAATATGCATTTCCCCGCAGGGTCCAATCTTCATCTGTACTAGCTTTTCCGTTATTCACCAGTGACCCTATTGCTGGAAGACCAATATGTCCTATAAAAATTAACAAGTAACATTCTGTATTTTAAGCATTAAAATGCTGCCTCATTGACAATACTGAACAGATTGTACTTGCACTGGAAACCTCAGTCCAACTGCCTAAATAGCCCTATAAAACCTGGGCCCACAGAACTTGCATCCCACTTCCATTGACACATGCGCTCTTGCCACCACCCCTTGACCTGGAAACAGAATACCAGAGCTGGGTGCAGGTGAACAAACGGGGAAACTACATGTAGTCCTAAAGTTATGGGCCAAATTTTGAGGGGGGAATTAGAGCTTTGGGGAGGGGGTGTGAATAGATATACGTGAGGGAATGTGCAGAAGATACAGGTGGGATGGGGGTGGGCTTATGGAAAACCCATTAGGGGGCCCAAATATGAGGTAATGTACTTGCTTGTGACTCCCTCCCCTTGCCTTCTCTCTTTCCCCATTGCCTTTTTTAGAGTGTAAGGGGGCAGGGGAATGCTACTGCTCTTGACTGTGCAAGTCAGTAAGGGGCTGCCCAACCTAGCCGAGGTTGCAGTTCATATAATGAAGGCTCTTGCCTCATCAAATCATTGATAGTGGGATTAACCATTTTAGTTGACAGCCTAAGCTTGTATAATGTGTATAATGAGGGAAATTGTCCTCAAGGGGTATGCGTGGTTGAGGGAGTAAGTATGTCTTTGGGTAGGGTTGGTCACAGATACAGTGGTACCTCGGTTCTCAAACATAATCCGTTCCGGAAGACCGTTCAACTTCCGAAACGTTCGGAAACTGAGGCGCAAAGTGCTATCTGCAAGTTCAATTGGAAAAATGGAAAAAGACGCAGCGGAAGCCGTTCGACTTCTGAGGCGCGTTTGAAAACGGAAGCAATTACTTCTGGATTTTCGGCGTTCGAAAACCGAAGTACCACTGTACTGCTGTTTGCACTGGCAGAGGACTCATCTATTCATGCAAAATAGGGTGCCCGCTTCCCCCTATCCAGCCATGCAGCCCAAAAAACTGCTCCTGAAAGTTGGGCGACCTTCCAAAACAGTGTGGGGCATGACATAGATGGAGAAGTTAATGAAGGAAGAAAAGATAGAAAATCCCACAGGGGAGCTACAGAATGTATGTAGTTGGTCAAGGGAGACATGGACTCAAAAGGTTTTAAAACCTCTGCCATAAAGGTTTTCCCTTCACTGCAGAATACTGCTCCCCTAGAGACTTGTCAAAGCTTGAGTCTCCCAGATGAGAGAGACTGCAGTATCCAGGAAAGGGACATGGCTGAGACCCTAAACAGGAGAACTTCATCCCCAAACATATTATTGCAGGTCTCACTTGTTCATTTCTAATCTCAGGAGCGTGAAAAATGTTCTTTCAGATTCATTGCCTGTGATTCTGAAAAGGCTATACAGTAGTAATTCTCTCATTGCACGCGAAAGATTGATCCTCCTTCTTTGCCTCTTCCAAGGAAGTTAGATTCATATGACATCAGTGACACTTTATACTACAAGGAGAGAAAAGTACTTAGAAAATGTTTAAGAACTCAACTTTGGGGAGGAGGGTATATAGAAAATATGGCGTATCATTATGGTGGCGTGTCATGGCGTAAAGATGTTAAAATCATGAAAGTGGAACAGAACTGTTATAATGTGCAATTGAGCTGTTTAGATGATGCCAAATGAATTTCAATACAACATTTTATACTCTGCCACACCATAATATATTTGAGGTAAAACACATTTTACAGAAACGGTATTTCAGATATGTTTTTCCAGAGTTCCTCAACATTTTATTGGTATTATTTTTCACTACTCTATGCCTTTCAAGGAGTGTTTTCTTGGCACCACAGGAGCAATGGTACAGCCCTTGGGGGAAGAGACAAAAATGACAGTTATTTTGAAAAGCTCTAAAAAAGGACTTCTCAAATAACTTGTCGGTATTTTGGACAATATTTTACATAGGGCTCTACAGCCCCAAGAAAACATTTCACACTGTGCAAGGATGAGTGTTGCCAAACTCTATGAATTCTTTGATACATAAAAAATAAGAAAGGAAGGGGATTAGGTTGTAATTAAAGAAGGGTAAAACCCAGTGAAGGAGCCCTGTGGAAGTATTCATATGCCTGGATTTTGGTGTCAGAAATCAGTATAATTTCTGGACTGCCAACAAGATTCAGCCTTCCCCTTACCAGATTGCACCCATGCATCCATGGCTCTAGGAGGAGGGGTGTGATTCCTCAGCTGGAGTAGGCTCAGAACAGGTGACTGTCACGTGTCTCATCAAGCCCAGATGTTGTAATCAGCATGCTCAACTTCCCCTGTTGGTTGGCCCACAGCTTGGATTTTCCAGGGAGCTCTGTGGGACTGACCTTCAGGTGCCCTGACCTGATTGGCTGCAGAGGAGGAAACCTGGCCTGACTGGACTCTGGATACGGACTGCACACTAACATCTGCCATAGGATCATGCACTCCAGCAGGACTTGCTGCCAGGTAGTCCATGGTTCAGGACACAAATTTGTTTCAAAATCCTGATCCTACCCGTTTGAGAATTTATTGTAACTCAGCTTATTTTACAAATTCCATGGAGCAAAGTCCCATTGAGACTGTGTCTGAAGCTGTGCTACTGCTGCTGCGCCGGTGGCAGGTTTCATACGTGTCTGTTATGCCCTAACCATACAGGTGGAAGAAGCAGACATTACACAGAGCAGTGCGGGTAACAGGACTTGAGAGCATGTCTGCTTGGAATTCTCACCTCTGTTTTCGTCTTGCTTGGTCTTTTATTGAGAGTGAAGTCCATGCATGCTAATCATACTCTAATAATATTTATAGTTAAGCCCAGCGCTGGTATATTTTACACCTTGTTCACATTATGCTCCAAGCTGCTGTAGTCAGTTCAGTCATAACTCATATAATTCACATCTACCTATGAACTGCCTTTGGCTGAGACAAAAGGCAATCCACCTGATTTCATAACCCCTGCATTTGATTTACAAGTTACATTTGAATAGCACAGCCATGAGAACTGCTGAGCAAGAACAAAAATGCTAAAGGGGAAGAATGCCATCTACGATTCCAGTTAAAATTCAGAAAGCCTAGTTCCATAGCGATGTTGTAGGGCTGATTCACCAGTGTGGAAAGTCCATAGCATAGTGTTAGAGCACTTGCTTTACCCACAAAAGGTCTTGGGTTCAATCCTTAGCAACCACAGACAGGGCTGGGGAAATTCCGATTTGAAGTTCTAGGCAACTGCTGTCAGCCAGTGTAGACAATATGGAGCTAGAGCAGGGTTTCTCAAACTTGGGTGTCCAGTTTTTGGACTACAACTCCCATCCCTAGGTAGTAGGACCAGTGGTCAGGGATGGTGAGAATTGTAGTTCAAAAGCAACTGAAGACCCACATTTGGGAAACTTTGAGCTCCACCATTCATCAGACTTGATATAAGGCAGCTTCCTAAGCCTAGCGTGCCAGGACAAATATTTAGGATTGTGGTATAGAAATATAAGGTGGCAAACAAATGTCTCATGATCTGTCATTAAGATCTCTTTGATCTTTTTAGTTTTTACAGCCAGAGTCTATGCATGTCTAATCTAAAGTCAATTTATCTGAATCCAGTGAGACTTACTGCCAAGGATGTGTGACTAGGATTGAAATTCTAGTTTCTTAGAGACCCTTACAAGCATTCATGAGTGCACAAAACAGGAAATGCAAGCAATAATCTGCCCTCTACAGTGATTGTAGTTTGCTCCTGGGTGAGAAGAGCATTAATACAGTTCATTGGGCACAAAAGTGACCCATCTACCAGCAGCCATTGTTTATTTGGATCTTGGGCTAATGCTCTTCTGAGAGTATTGAAATAGAAGGGCACATCCAGAGCACTCCCTCTGTTCTGGTTTTTTAATCTATGCTTTTGCAAGTTTGGGATTATTACTACTTTTTTTGATGTAATCATGAACACTGGAGAATCCTCCTCATCCCTAATGCTGTTCCTCTGAAAGCCAAAAACATTTCCAAAGGAACAATTGCTCACAAAGCATTTACAGCAACATTTATAACCAAAATCCCTATACATGTATTGCATCATCAAGGCTATAATAAAGAGGCTCAGTCACAGAGGCTACGAAATTTAGAGGCAAGGCCAAATCTCCAGGTAGACATTGTCCTAAACTTACCCTACAGTGTAAGCAAACACACAAGCACAATGGCACGAAGGCAGAGAGAAAATTGATCCTATTGCTAACAGTCTCGTGGGTTTGTCAGCTTTTATACCTAAGGATTTTGTTTGTTTGTTTCACAATACCCTTAACACCCGTATGTCATTCCAAATAAATGGTGATTGCATGCTTCTGCTGTATTTTGTTGACCCAAGAGACAGCAATAGCTCTTTCAGAGCCCTTTAAGCCAGATTTTCAGCTCCATTGCATTGCTATAAGAAGCCTGTATGTAATTCAGTGACCCAAAACACATTAAGCAAACATGCCAAGTTCCAGCCTGGACAAATCAATGGACACATTTTAGTGGTACAGATGGATTATTTATGTCACTGAAGAGAAGCTTCTGAAGGACTCTCTGAACGATGAACTGCAAGACACACTGCATGTTTCACTGGTGAAGCCTTGCCTTAAAGTGACCAAAAGAGGTCCTCACTTCCAGCTGAAAATTGGTGGAGTGACCAGGACCTACTGTTGATTGGTAATTATATTTTGTGGTTGGGAAGCTGTACGTGAAGACTTTATACAATATGACAGCCTTGTGGACATAAGGATTTGCCTTGTGGGACAATGCATTATACTTGTTATCGACAAAATAAAATTAATTTGGTACCCAGGCTTCATCATTTTGTAGTATGGATTTCTGTTCCTGATTATGTGGTTTGTATAATCCTCATGACCCATTACACTGACCTAAGCCAATGCTTACACTATTAGATCTCGTAAGTTGCTTTCCAAGATCTCAAAATCAACACTACTCCTGCTTCATCCTGTTCATCTCCAGTCATATTAAAATATACATGCAATCAGTTCAGTGAGGTCCAGACAAACATCATGAAATATACACAACCAACCGTATATTTGAGTCTTCATAGAAACCCAGGACTAATGCTTAAATAGGGTTAATTTGGACCACCATCTTGATTTGGAACAGTGCCCAGCATCCAAATATAGACAGGCCACCGCCTCTACCTTGGGAACTTTCATGCTGAGTTTGGTAATGATACCTCAAGAGGTAAACTATACAGCCAAATTGGGTAAAACCTTCAGAGCCATCCAAATTGGCAAAGCCCTGCCAAATGAGGTGACAATATCTTCAGGGGTGTCCAAATTGGCAGAGTTTGGAACTGCTGTGCCAGCAATTGGGCAAAGTCATACTAAAGCCACATTTCAGACAGCTATCTTCATTCAAAACAGTGTCTGGCATCCCAACAGCAACGAAAACTGCTGCTCTCACCTTGGGAACCCACGTCAAATTTGGTGACAAAATCTCAAGAGCCGTCCAATACACAGAGAACAGACAAACCATTTTTCCAAAATATATAGTAGATAAGCCTCACAGCAACCAGAAACCATCAGTATAGCACAGTAGTTCCCAAACTTCTTGGAATGGTTATGCTTGTTTTATTATTTTAATGTTTTTATAATTGCATATTAATTTGTTGTAACCTGCCCTGGGACCTTATGGTGAAGGGCGGGTAAGAAATTTTACAAACAGATAAAATACATTGAAAGCATTTTGGCACAAGGCTATGCAAGGCCACCAGCGAGGATGGGCATGATGCTTTACCTGGTACTGAAGCCCAGTCCTGCTATTTTATCAGACTGGAAGGAAAAGAAGGGAATGCCAAGGAATTCTCTGGGTTGGTTCACTGATTGGGGTGACTGGTGAGAGACATATAGAATGCACAGCCAGTTCTGCATCCAGACACAATTCTAGAGCAGCTGCTCCATTGTACTCATGGGATGACCTAATAGACAGCATCACAACAGAATTCTATTTCTAAGCAATGAACTTTCTGTGATGCAACTTTCTGTAGTGTGCTTTTGCTTCTATGGAACTGAAAAGTCACACCACACAGCCTCCACAGCAACTCTGCCAACAGTGTATCGGTAAAGGGTCGGCAACAGCAACAACTTTATGGCCAATTTAAAACCCTGTTATTTTGCAAGTGAATATGTGATAAGGGTCGATGGCAAAAGTAATGCAAGTGAAATGGTTATCTAAGCAGAGGTGCTGCAGGTTAATGCTGTGGGAGTTTCTGCTATGAATAAAATAAAATAAAGAACATTTGAAACCTGGAAATGGACAATTTTGTTTCACAGTAGCTTAAACACAATTGAAGATAAATGACAAAGTTTCGAGAAAGCCAATTTTAAAAAAACAAAATAAAATATAAACTCTGCTGAAGTACACTTGGGCTGATAGCTTTAGAATATCTTTGCTATGGTGTTTTCCCTCTGAGGTACAAATATGTTCTATTTCTGCAAGGACTATAAATTTCCATACAAATTAGGGCTCTATAAGAATTGCATTGTAATGCTAATTAGATAACTAAGTCCTGTCAAATGGATGCAAAAAAAAAATCCAATAATCATTATGCTTGTTTTTCATTATTGCAGCATATTGTTAATTTCCTCCAGGGCTTATTATTGCTTAAATTAGAGAATAGCATTTACAGTAGGATGGCACTGAAAATGTACTTTTCTCAATGGAGAAGAAGATAAGAGCTAATGCTACTAGCAGTACAATACTGATTCACACAGTCAGCTTGGCTATGCTATGAGAGAATCAAGAATAATTGTACATAATTGATGGATTAGATCCAAAATATTTATATTTGTCTATCTCATTTCCACCAACTCATTTCAGGAAAGCTGTGAAACTCTTGAACCTGTGGTCTAGAGGTAGATTTGGGTAGATGGGGGTAAATAAACTAAGGATTAATCAAGAGAAAGGTGCTGTGGATTGAGGCTTATAAATTCAGTGAATAGCCAGCTGTATTTGGGTTTGCGTACTGTTTCACAAAACACAAATTAGGTAAATTCACACTAAAATGTGAACTGAACTGAATTTCTCCTCTAGCTCTACTCACAGATAAGTTCCAACAAAGATCCATGGCAATAAGAGTTTATAGTTGGCAGGTTCAAATTCAGGTTCAAATATTTATTTAGGCTTCCTATGAATCCCAGATGAGAGGCTGAGTAATTCCCACTTGGACAATCTCCCCATAGGTTTATGTAGGTTGGCTATTTTCTTACAGAGGGAGAGGTGGTGGGGTCTTTGAGTTATTTTTACACACACACACACCTTTTTCGAATAGCATGATGGTGCAATTGATACTTATTTTCTCATATTCAATGAGGCTTCCTCCCATGTAAGTGCTCAGAAGACTGCTGCTTGACAAGCACCAACTACCTGCTACCTGTGCCATCCTTTTATCTATTACTATTCTTTTCATTATCAATATGTTATTATAGATTATTAGATTATTATTGCTGCTGTCGTTGTTTTGTTGTGTATGGGGTGTTAGGGGAGGGGTAGTACCTCTGATGGGGGACACGTCATGCTCTTTCTGAGGAAGTTTGTCTACCTTTGAGAGTCTCTCTCCTATCAAACTGTTCAAAATCCTTCTCTTTGTGGGTACTTTTCAAGTGCTGTAGCAGAATATATATGAATGATGTGGCCTTGTAATTAGTAGTACCATGACTCTGTCTAGCCCAATACCGCTTACTCTCCAAGACCACAATAATTTCCATCCCCACTACCCAAGATCATTTTAATTTACATAATGAGAATGCAGCCAGATTATACGAAAGGCCCATCTAGATCACCATCCTATTTCCACAGTGGTCAAACATACATGCCCAGTAAACCAACAGACAGTGCTGGAAAGGCAACCACCCTCCCCTGTTGTTGCTCCCAGGCAATGGCATCCTGACTCTGAATATGCACATAAGGCCAGTGCAGGGCACTTTACTGCATGAAGTGAAGGACAGAGTGCTGTCTCCTAGGGGTCAGCCCTGCTTAGATAAGGAGCAAGAGGTGCAGGACTCTCCAGCAGATGGATCTCCATACTGCCAGTAACACAGAAGAGTCATGGGACTGGGACATCTCTGCCCCAGGACTGGAGTGCCTACACCAAATGCTTCAGTTCTTGGCCAGCACTTGCATCTCTCAGACACACAGCTGCTTCCCAACTCCTGCAGTCATAGGAACAGAGGAGATGACAAGGCAGGTAGAAACTACAGAGCCACCACTGAAGTTCCTGGCTAGCTGCATATGGGGCAGCTTGGGAGGAGAGAAGGTAAGTACATGCAAACACCTGCTCAGATCAGGGCCTAACTGAGAGCAGGAATGGAGGGAGCCTCCAGTTCCTATACAAGGTCCAAAGTTAAGATGCTTCATTACTGAAGCAATGACTCTTATTCAAACTCCACCCTTCCTGACCTGTGGAAATGGACACATACCCTGCCTCACAAGTGAACAGAAGCCAATCAGCCTGGCAGTTGAGAATTACTTCAATCAGGAGCAGCCAACTGAGCAGTGCAGGCATGGCTGTGCTGCTGATCTTGCTTCCCAATGGCTGGTCCTCTGAGGGAAAGGCATTCCATGGCTGGGGGTAATACAGAAAAGAAAGCCTTCTCTTACACCTCCACATAATAGACAGCTGGGTGTCATCAGCATACCGACAGCACCCAATTTCAAATCCAGTGGCTTTATATAGATGTTAAATAACATTGCAGAAAAGAAGGAACTTTGTAGTACGACAAACCCAAATTGCTGTGGGAGATGACCCTGCAAGTAGCAGTGGGGCCAGGAGCAGCCCATCCTGTTTCACCGTGTGTAGCATACTGGGAATGTGCCCTCCTGCCCCTCCCCCACCCTTCCGCTGCCAGCGGAACGCCCCCTTCTCACTGAGTTTTGGCAAAAGATCTTGCCAATTGTCTTCTCTGGGGTGGGGGGAGATGAGTGGCAGCAGTGTGCAGCGGAAGCCGTGGGACAGGCTGGGTGCCGTCTCTTACTCTTCTGCCGCCTGAGGCAGCTACTTCATCCAGCTCTGAGTGGAGCAACCGTAACACTGTGGGTTCCCGGTTAAGTGGGAACCCAGGGTTTGTCTGAAAGGGATCTTGAAAGCATGTCTTGCCCTACCTTATTCCACAAATGCCCCTTCAGATGACTCTAACAAGGAGTTGTGGCTGGTTGTAGAAGATACCACACAGGAACCGGGTAGTTCTTTGTAACGCCCCAATATGCTTATAGATTGAAAGGCTTCCTGGAGAGGAACTGCATCACTTCCTTTTTGTCACAGTGCTAATTGTTGGCACTAAATAATGATGTACATAGTCAAACAACATTACTGTAATTGACCACCATTGATGTTATTTCGTCATGCTTGCACTCTGATCATAGTTATTAATGTTGGCAGGTGATAAATGTCGCTTGCTCTGAAACAGAGTATCTTTTAGCTCTGATTATCCATCACTTGTGAACGTATAAATTGTGTTGACTATGAAAATTGTGCTGCATATGGAGGCAACAAAGCAATGAAGGGTACACGTCTCCCGTTTCCATAGCAAAATAAAGGGTTTATTTTTAAATCAGCTTTTTGTTGAGATGACATCTAGTCACATATATAATTAGAAACATCAGCTGGGAATTGGAGATGTCTAAGGGGAATTAAATTCCACTGACTATCTATAGAGCAGAGTACATTTGAAAAGGATGGATTGGTGAGGAAAAGATGCTCACAGGAAATAAATGTAAAGTCCTTGTATGTCCTGTAACAGAACCTAGACAGAGCTCTTATGCCATATTTTAAAACATTTTCTTCCAAGAACGTTAACCAGATTTTTTCATAGAGAAATGTTTTGTATAGACTGTTCTTCTGTGGTCACAGACAGCAGCACTTTCAGTTTGTTCTCTTGTCATCAATTGGTTCAGGGAAATCTTTAAGTCGTTAATAAAACTCTCAAGGGATTCTTTTCTGGGCAGCTGATAAACCACTTGGCTCATCATCACAGCCCAAGTTAAACACATACACCCCCAAACTCAATTAAGTTGGTTAATAGCTGGTTGTGGGAAATTCTGGACTTCTTGAGCAGTGATACATATTTGTATCTCAGTGGATCATTGAATATCTGGCTTTTCCATATACTAGATAATACTGACAATAATACTGATAATACTGACTTCTAGATCCCAGGACACCAAAACACTGTCCATCTAAATATGAATGTACATATGATTAATAAACTAGATGGGACCCAGATGTGATTATTTTACCTTGACAACATATATAGGGCTGCTGCTCTGAAGGGCATTTTGAAAACTGTATATATTGTTGTATACTTCCTTTCCTGAGTGGTGAGACATTGTAGAAGCAACGTTTGCCAGGTTTTGGTTTCATTTGTAGAACAGAGGCCTTTTTAGTTATATTTGTTTTATTTACGTATACAGAAGTAGAACATGGGTGGAGGCAAGCAATGTGTGCTTAAGTAATGCAGAATCTACTACGGCATATCAGAGCTGTCAGGGGCTACTACCTATGATGGCTGTGTTCTACCTCCACTGTCAGAGGCAGTATTCAGAGCAATGTTTCACTTTGGACCTGCTTGTGGGCTTCTCATAGACATCTGATTGGCCACTGTGAGTACAGGATGCTGAACGATGGACTTGGCCCTGAACCAGCAGAGCTATTTTATGGTCTTACATTTTGACAAAGGGGGGTCAGGGAGAGAGAGATATCTGCCTCACCCGCCCCTGGCACATTCAACCAAGTTCCTGCTTCTCCCTCTCTCTTTCCCTATTTGACATATACCACTGCTTTTTGCTCACTCACACCTGGCCCCTCTCCTTACCTGGGCTATTGGGGGAGTGTGTCACTTTCTAAGTTGTGATGGTTTTTCCATTCAAGCACACTCAACAAAGCTCCAGCTATCTCCCAACCATTAGATCACATGAAGGATACATCAACCAAACGTCCTGGCCTATCAAAAACCACTCTGGCCAACAAAGAAATAGCCTGCTGCAGTTAGAATATTTTAATTATCACATGTAGGTGAGCAGTTTAAAAATAAGAAATGAGCACGTCTGAATATGTGATAACGAGGAATCAAATCAAGTCTGGATGTGATGAAGTGGAAAAGGTATTAACTTATGCATACAGAAGGGAATGCATGACAATTGAAGTTGGGCCAAATTGCAATTAGGGTATCAGAGCTCTCTTCTGACATTAGTATATTTCTACAGAATATAGCAAAGTGGGGGAATATACCCAAGACATGAATAGGAATAGATAGCAGGTACTGAGAGCACTGTATTTAAATCCCTACAAGTAATAACTGTGGTTTCATAAGAACATAATTAGAGCCCTGCTAGAGCTTGAGCTACTTTCAGAAGCATAAACCCTCCCCAGTTCTCACTGACACTAACTTATCGCCATCCTGACCTCTTCTCTAGGTATCTCCCGCATTTCGTTCTCTGGGATAACCAGCTGGCATATTTCATATGTTAACAAAACATTATGCTCTGCAACTATTTAGGAGGTTTATTATAACGATTTCCAGATATACAGCACCTCCTACGCCCATTATTAATTCATTGCTTGCTAGCAGTATGAATGCTACCACACAGGAAGCGGTGAACAGCAAAACAAGCATAAATATAAGCATGTTTAGTTATGACACTCTTTTTCTGCCCCTACACCATGAATAAATGTGAATGCTTGGATTACCATAGTTTTAGCTGCATATCTTTTGACAGCTGGTAAGGTGCAGAATAGCAGTCTCGTTAGCCCACACTTTAATATTAATCATTAAGGTTGCTTACAGCAAAAGTATTAAGATTCTACAGAGCTAATTATTTTTTCTAGATGTTCTCTTTTCCTTAAAGGAAGAATGGGTTGAACTGGCTCATATTCTCTCTCTCTCTCTCTCTCTCTCTCTCTCTCTCTCTCTCTCTCTCACACACACACACACACACACACACACACTTAACCTTTGCCTTGAGTAATGGCTATATTAGTCCATTTCCAAGTGAATTTCAGAAGAACACACAGTAGCTGTAAATAATGGCACAAATTGTGTCATCGGCACTCTCTTTATTCACTGATTTGGCTCCTCTGTCTGATCTAGCAAGCCCAGAGCTAAGCAACTTGGTGGCAAGCCACAGAGCAATTTGCTGCTGCAAATCCTTTAATTCACTGCCTTACGTTATGCCTTAGGCAATATAGCTATAGCAAGGGACACTGTTGAGTTGCCAGAATGGATAACTGTCCATTTACCCTGTGAAAGACACACTGCAGCCATCCTTGAACCAGTATTTATGAGGTTCTTATCTGGTCTTTTTCACGTTAAAGTAGTCAGAAAACATCTGCCACAGGAGGATGAATATATGCAACGGGACACACAGCATCACATGTCACAGTGATGTGTTTTAGATTTTTCTTACACGGGCTCTCTCAGGACATCTTTAAACTACAAATATAAACCAATTTAAGTGTCATGCCTTCCTATGAAAGGGAAAACAGTTCTGTGACTGGGGATATGTGTGCTTCCGTGGTTTTCTTTACCATTTTTGTATCTGTGGAGGGAAATAACAAATATATCTGTTGGTCTTATGGCCTACACAGCCTGGAGGCATACAATACTACAGACTCACCAAAGTCCAACACAAAACCCTTGTCTGAAGCATTTGTCCTGCCTGTATTGACTGGCCTCAAGGTTGAGTTGGAAAGCATGGGGAATTTAGAGGAATTTGAATTCTGCTGTCTTTGGGGAAGAGAATTGTTTTTGATAGAACAGGGCAGGCTATCAAACTAAAGAAACAAGAGACCCTAGTAGATAAGCCAAACCAGCCCCATCTAGCATAGCAAAGGCCAGGAATGATGCAAATTGTAGTTCAATAATACCTGGAGGTCCACATGTTCCTCAGGTCTGCCTTCATTTATTTATTAGGGACTTTTTTCATAAAGGTGAACTCAAAATGACTTACCCAAAACAGTAGCACACTTATAAATATAATTGTCAATTTTAAGGGAATCTAAAAAGAAAAATTCCTGGCATGCTACTCACAGTGATTCTGATAATTCTACCCTTACTGTCCTAATGCTAAATTGAATGATGAAATTGTAGGTGGTTATGCCTAATTAATTCTTATTTTTGTCAGCGTACAATATTATTTCACCTTTGATTGGCCTAAGAAGAGCAGCATATCCCATCAAACAGATGCAGCAAATGTTAAATTGAGTGTTTATTAATCTGAGGGTTTAAAAAAAAAGAAAGATATGAATTGATTTCTCCTAGCTAGGTTTAACGGTGTTAATCTTTCTGGTCCCCCGCCCCCATTAAGCAGCTTGTCTCATTAAATTATCAATCACAGCATGGTATGAGTAAAGACTAAATGCAAGCTTTCTAGTGAGCCCAAGATAAGGAAAGAGGCAGACACCTCTAGCTTCCAGACCAGAAACAGCCTGATCAAAAATTAATTGAAACATATTACACAGCCATAACATTGTGGAATCATGCCTCTGTGAAAGATATACAGAATGAAGAAGATACTCTCCAAAATATTAAGCTTATGCAAGGTCAACATGAGCTTTGGCATAATACATTGAAGAGAACTGGATGGATGCTGCAAAGGCACGCACACTTACCCTTGAGTAAGTCTCTTTAGTCTGTATAGAACTTACTTCTGAATAAGCTTGCATCAGCCAAGGATACACGACACATAATTAATAGGGATTAGGCTCTGTTTACCTGACACTGAACAGGTGAAATGACCCAAGGACAAAGATTATTGAATACAGCTCAGTATGTATTGCTTCTTTACTTAGCCCTATGCCCTGAGAAGTCAACATGATGCTCTCCAAATGTTGGTTGGACCACAATGCCCATCATTTCTGATCATTGGCTATGCTTGATGGGGTTGATGGGAGCTGGAATCTAATAGCTTCTGAAGGGCTCCACATTGGCTACCATCCCTGCCTTGCTACTATCCCATGGATGGCTCTTGGACAAGGAAATCATGCAATTTATAGAAATCAGCTTGTATAATTTGTTTATTGTCTATAAGGAGATGAAATGAAATGGATTTGTTCAAAGGAATATAGAAAAAAAGTAGAATTAAATGGTTCGAATCCAGCTAATGTTAGTTATGAAGAAGACTGTAAAACTAAGCAAACTTATTAAGAAGTACTTGTCCCACTAAATGCAGAGTAAGACTGGGGCGTGAGTAAACTTGGGAAGGCTACCTTTTCCTTTGAATATAAAGGATGGTATTCAATGAAGTTTTACTCAGAGTAGACCAATTTAAATGAAGGAACATCACTAAGTTAGGTCCATTAATTTAAACAGTTCTACTCTGAATAAAACGTAATTGAATGCCACCCAATGTGGCTTAAGTTAGTTTTCACTAACTAGCTAAATGGCAGTTTGAACCCTGGCCTCCCAGGTCCTATTCCAAAAACCACTAACCACTATGCCATGCTGGTTATCCACACTGTACTGCCTCTATTTGTTAGTGACTCTTCCATGAGATACATTTAAACATGCCTTTTACATTTTGCATACGCAGCACTGTCTCCATTCTAGTTTTCTCTGAAGAGTTTTTTTTAGAAGAACATGCTCCCAAATTACAAGAGCCATCCCGCTCCTTTGCTTGTTGCAATAAATTCAACCATAGTCTCCATTCAGAATGTATGAATACTAATATTTTGCACTAATAAAAATTCTTTGGCAACTATCATAATGGGAATTACATTTAAAAATAAATATACTGCAGTTATTTTTCAGCTGAATACCTGCCATGAACAGGGCAACCATCTATTTTTCTTTTATTTCTATTTCCTTTATTTTTATATGAATTGATACTTAGCAAAAGAATTTAAACAAAGCCATTCTCAAAGAATGGTGCACATTATTCACAAATCAGTGAGGCTATCAGTAAACCTACTCTACATCGCTACATTAACATTCAGCATTCACTATGCAGGAGAATAGAAAGCCTTTAAAAGCCTTTTTGCCATTCACTTCATTTTTTTTAAAATGCTATTAAAAATTCATTGCAGGGCCATGTCCAGAGGTTTTTTTAATTGACTACGAAGACATGTGTAGTTAGTTGTACATGCCCAGGAAAACTTTGGATTCTTGATTTCCTAACAACCTTCCACTATCCTGCAAACCAAAAATGTTTTCAACCCCAGATATTATTAATAAAAAATTTATTTACCTTGCCCATCTGACTGTGATATGTGTGGGAAATTGCAGTCAAACATATGCATGAGTGCCAGTTAGTGCATGAAGGGGTTAAGGCAACGAGGTTGTCATCCTAGACTCAGCTAGGTCATGCCCCCTCTTCTCCAGCGAAGGAGGAAGTGAAGCCTTCACTTCCAGTTCCCCCTCTCTCTGCGCCATATAACTGACCAAGGAAGACATGCCTAAGCAAACTCCAAGCTTAGAGCACATGTCTGAAGCTATCTTTCTGTATTTTCTCTCCTAGTATTCTGCCTGTGTTCTCCTTGCTGCTATATGAATGAATCCGTAAGTAAGGCATTTTTAACTGACTTCACCGTGTGTGGTTTGTTCATTGCAAGAGGGGTAGAAAGAGAGGAGCACTGTTTATAAGCAGACTAAATGGGATAAAAGGGTCTACTAACACTATACTGCTGCTTGATTTTTTGAGTTTGCACTCTGCTACTGGGGCCTCTCTCTTTCAGGACAGTTAGTTTTGAATCCAGGCACGTAGCCTATCCTTTTGTTATTTACCCCACACACATGGGTCACAGGGATTCATATTTTACCTCCCACAGTATGATGTGAAGAAATTTTGCTATTCAAAGGTGGGGGGGGGGTGTCAGATTGCTGCTGAGCATACCTAAATCCATCAACACACCCAAAGTAGTTAGGTCGATCAGCTATTGATTTCCACTAAAGAAACACACACACACACACACACACACACACACACAGAGAGAGAGAGAGAGAGAGAGAGAGGGGAGAGAGTAGGGGAACAACCTCATTCCCACGTATTCATAGTCAACAAACTCTACAAGACCACAGATGGAACTCAAAGCAGTGCCAATGAGATTGTTCCATCAAGCAGAACTGCCGCACTCACAGAGCTATTTCCTTTCTCCTCCCCCACATGCTGTTCTGGGAGTTCTGATCTGCCTAGAGCCAAATTTGGGGTGGGGCAGAAGACAGGGAGAAAGATCCATTGCACTAGTGGGACCTGTTGCTTCGGCTCCTGCTAACACAACTATTTCCAGAAAAGAGAGGCCAGCAGGTGAAGACCACCACAAGATCTACAACAGTTTGTATAGTCCCTACCTCCTTCCCTCCACAGGATGACAGCATTCGGTGTCCTTTGGGAAGGATCCCAGAGAGTTTTAAACAGGTTTCTGGGTAATGACCCCCTAAGTATGGGTCATTAAATTAACGAAGAAGGTGGCTCTGTGCCAGACGACAAGTGGGTGGGCCCTGCCCCTCTGGGTGGGCCCTGTCCCTCAACTGTTTGTCAGTTAGAAGGACAAAAGCAAGGGTTGAGGTGTGCAAGCTAGGAGGAGCCTGGACAGCTGGGAGACAGAGCCATGCCTGATTTCTGCTGGGATCCAAGGCTGTATGGGAGAAGCAAGACCCTCTTTGGGTGTTAATGCTATGAGCACCTCCATCATAGGCTCAGGTTATACAGTATGTATGTGTAAATAAGCCATGTATCTTAAAGACACTATAGTCTCCACTGTCCCTCATTCTGAGGAAATCAAATCCTGGGTAAGTGCCTGGAATCTCACACCACTCAGAGATTGGGGTGGCATGCAACAAAATGTTAAATATTGCTTTTATTGTTTTATTAAAATAGGTAATTTAATGTAAAATATGTAATTTAATGTAATTTAAAGACACCTTGGAATGGTTTATACCTGGGAGGTGGGATAATAAACAATTGTCACGAGTAAATAAATATGACCACACCCCTCACTTGCAATCTGAAGCAGGACAGACTAGAATCCTACCACCTCTTTCTGCACAAAGGGAGCTAAACTCATAGCTCACACCAAACAAATATTCAAGCAGCTCATATAACTGGAGCACCGCTGACTTGAGGTATTGACGCAAGCAAAGGGTGACTGGCTTGGTTGAGCTGGCACATGCACATGTCTCCCCTTCCTGAGATCTTGAGCAATATACCAGGATTTGCCCCACTGCTGCTACTGCTGCTGCTGCTAGCAAGTCAAAAGGCACATGCCATATAAATGAAGAAAAAACACCAAAGGAGAATACCTCTATGCCTCTATTACACTTCAGTTGGAGCCTCCACATACTGGGCCTCCACACTAGCTCTGTGCCCACCTGTCAGCAGGCCTGTCAATCAAATTCTAAATAGAAGTCATTACACCACACAGTTACAGTCAGTACCTGAGTAAAAGGCTGACAGGAACAGCTTGCTCATGGCTGAGCAACTCCTCCCAAACCTGATGGAGCACTGTGGGGAATGAAAATACCATTTTTAAAGAAGTATGAACAAGTATGTGAGCTAAAGGAATATTTTTCCACACTTCCCAGCCTGAAATGACGAATGGCTCTTCTGGCTGGTGCCTTGATGGTGAAAAGGTGTTAGGAAATATTATTTGTATTCTTCAACAAAACAATGGGATGATCGAATGAAATAAGACATTCAAAACCAACAATAATGATTCGGGGAGGGGTGTAATATTGCCTTGAGGAGGAGCTATGCAAAGGAAATTCTTTTTGACTATTAACTAAGCTTAGAAATTTGGTCCAGATTGTACATTTGCCTCTTGGTGTGGCACCTTCTGAATAGCACATCCTGTACTGGACTCCAGAAAAAAATAAATAGTAAAGTCCCTTTCTACACTGCCCAAAATACACAACTGTAACTGCAAATGCACCTCCCATTTGCTTATTCATTTCCCCATGCCTTGCGTTTCTGGACAAGAAAGAACTGCCTTCGCTGCTGCACATGGCCTTGACACCAAGGAGCCCTGGAAATGGCTCCCCTCCCCACAGTCTTCAGATGCAGTAAAGTGCACTGCCATTGCTGCAACTTTCCAATCCTTTCACACCTCCCTGCTCTCCCCACATTGCTGACACACCTTGAAGCCACCATCTTCTTGTGATGACATATTGTGTTTGTGTCAACATACTGGTTTATGGTGTATGCACATCAGGGATATTGGGATGGGGGGGGTGTGCAAATTAACAAACGCGTCTCAAGGACACACAAGCTGCAGTCTCACAATTTTCCTGGGCGAGTCAGGAAAACAAAAGGCAGGTTGTGCACAGGGCACTGGGTACAAAATACATGCATTGTACACAAACCTTCCATTTTAACAATTAAAAATGTGTATTTTAACAGAACAGGTTAAACCAACATCAAGAAGCAAGATGGGAAATAGAAAATAATCTGCAGATTAGACCTATATCACTTTTTTCAGAATGATTCGTCCCTAGGCAATGCCCCAGGAGTTTTGTTTAAAGCACCCTTCTCAACTTAAACATTTTGAAAAAATAAACATTTTGTGTTGCATGTAGAGAAACATTTGTCCCTGCGATAACTATTTTCATCAGCCTCGACTCCTGAAAAATTATCGGGATATACAGCAGTATTGGTGAATATTCCTTTTCTATATGAACCCTGCTTTAAATTAAGAAGATCTTCCTGAATTAAGTGGATATTTTGTCTTGAATAGGCCTTTCCTTGTACTACAAGAATATTCTGAAGATAACCAGCTACTTAATTTTGGTGTGAACTTCTAAGGTGCTATAAAACATAATCTCAAGATTACTGTAATGTTACTTCATTACTTGAGATAAGTGGCCTAGAAAATGGGTAGCACATCGGTACGAGAAATACATAGTCAGATCAAAGTTCCCTGGTTGCTTTCAATTAAAGGTGACCTATAAAGGAAAGAAACATTCACTACTTTAAAGGTCTTTTATAATATACATGGTTTATAACTTACAAAACAAAAATCTACTATTCTCTCATACTTTTGACATCTGTAATAGACAGCCTAATGAAAAAGACTAGAGTCCTAACCCCAGCTGTTACCCAGCAGGGTTGAAAAGAGCAGTGGGGCCTCTGCTGCCTCCTCAGCCCTGCCACACAGGGCATCCTACACTCTATACAAATTTGCATAAAAGTGGACACAAATTTGCATAAAAGTGGCATATGGCTATTTATATTAGATTTCATTTCATTTATGAATCACTTGCTATGAAGCATCTTGAAGTGATCCACAAGCACAAATAAAAGCCCATAAAACACAATCGCCTCTTTAAGCAGCTTAAAGAGCACGTATACAAAAACAATGTATGTGTTTAGATGCAAACTTTGAAGCAATTACTACAAACTGAAATATAATGGATTTCACCAGAGAGGGGACGGCACCAGGTGGCTTGTGTGCCTGCTCCGTCTGCTGATGAAAGGAAGTAGCTCAGAGGTAGAGGAACTGCTGTGCCTGCAGAAATCCCAGTTCAATTCTCAGCATTTCCAGGTTGGGCTAGGAAGGTCCCTTGTCTGAAACCTTGTGGAGTCACTGCCAGTCAGCTAGATGGACCAATATAGATGGACCTATATTGCTCCAGGTATCAAAATACACTGACCCAGTGAATTTATCTAGCAACACCTGGTGCAAAAGATTGTGGAAGCTAATGGTATGGATCTGTTCAGGGTGTGCCAAAAAAAGAATCTCTAGAACAGATTTACACAGTAGGGTTGTTGGTTTTTTTCCTTTTGGGGGAGATGAGACATTTGCCTCAAAACTCTTGCATAGTCCATCTCTCTTCCAGGATTCACAGGGCATTATCCAAAATGAATGTCAATATTTGTAGCATTTCTTCTCCGGTAAGGGTGATACAGCAACAATAACTTGTTTTATATTGGTAACTGCTAGTGAATTGTGCTCCTGCTTACTCTAGTTTCATTTGGAGCTTTTTCAAACAGCAGGACAGAAAGTGTTCCTTATAAGTGCTATCTCTCTCCACAGTCTTTTTGCAGGAAGCAATTAGATTTTTCTTTTTTTCCCTTTTTTGTTTCCAATTGTACAATATTTGCTCAATTCTTGTTTCAGTAGGGATTTAAAATGTCAAATACCACAGTAGGGCCATGATAAAAATGTATGTCATACTGTGACTTCTGACACTGTTCTCTAACCTATGCAGTTTTCTCATTCATTTTAACAGTTTTTCTCTGTATTTTTACACCAGTTGAAATTTTCCTTGTAGAGGTTACAAGGCTATTTTCTTGCATGTTTTAAAGTTAAAAAATACAATATTGAATAGAACATTGGAAGGGGGAAGAGCCTTTCTTTGAAATGTCACTGCAACTGTGGTAATTTAAAAATATCACACCATTACTCCCTGGAGTAAGTGAACTTCTCTGTTGGTGAGGGAAAGAAGTTATGCTGCAACCACAATCCTATATGGTCAGGCTAGGACAAATATCCCCTCCCCCTCTTCCTGGGCCATTCATTGACTGCAAAAAGGAAGTATATTCTATTACTGTTGAGATGGGGGTGTCACTTGACCTGCAATTACAAATTTTCTATGGCAGTAATCTTTCTCACATCCAAACCATGTATTAAAGCACAGTGCTTCTTCCAAATAATCCTGGGTACTGATTTCTTTAAGGGTGCTGGAAATTGTAGCTCTGGGAAGGCTACACTACAGTTCTCAAGCTGCTTTGGGAAAGCCATGTAGTTTAAATTTGTGTTAAATGTGCTTTAGAAGTACAGTGGTACCTCTGGTTAAGAACTTAATTCGTTCCAGAGGTCCGTTCTCAACCTGAAACTGTTCTTCACCTGAGGTACCACTTTAGCTAATGGGGCCTCCCGCTGCCACCGCGCCACCAGCGCATGATTTCTGTTCTCATCCTGAGGTAAAGTTCTTAACCCGAGGTACTACTTCTGGGTTAGCGGAATCTGTAACCTGAAGCGTTTGTAACCTGAAGCGTTTGTAAACCGAGGTACCACTGTATGGTGTTGTTGTGACCCTTCTGTCTTTTAACTATGTCGGTGGAGGCTTCTCCCTCTCCCTCCAAAAGGCATTGCAACCACTTCAGGCAGCAGCTTGGATGTTCTCAGCAGTCTGTGTGGCTGGGCCAGGATGCTCCTGGAAACAATGCTATGCCATAATTCAGCCTTTTCCCAAAGTGATTCACATGGTTGGATGGGGGGGAGAGATGGCTGCCTCAGCTAGCCACCTTGAACTGAAAGCAGCAAAATCACCTCCCGATGAGACAGCCAGGTATTTATTTTATTTTTTTGGTAAAAGAAAAATGTGTTGAGCCTTCTGCCAGTATCAGAAATCCATTTCTCCAAGAGGAAACATTTCTGTAAGGAAATATGTTCCATGTGTCCCAAAGCTATCAAAGAACAAGGTCACATCATGCCCACTGAATGCATGAAACATATTAGATGCATTTGCTCTCCTAGGGTCCCAAGTAGTTGTAATTTCATGTGCCTTGTTGTAACAGCTGTGTTTGTCATACCTCAGTCCCTGGAATGTGCTGCAAGCCAGACACAATGATCACATCCACATCTGTGCCTGCTGTCCCGACAACTATCTTTTCCTGCCTGCTATGTGCTGCATCTGATACTCAACATCAGACGTGTGTCAGCTTCCTAATGCAAACGTGGCTCAATGCAACCTTTGCTTTCTCTGCCTGGGAAGCATAGTACTTGGACCTCAAAGATACTGTACAGTTGTTAGCCTTCTGTTTTAATCGAAGTAACATGTTCCACCAGCAGCTGAAAAGGATGTTTTATTTTCATTGACCTGAAGTAAGTGGGGCCAGTTACTTGGCATCTTTGATGCAGGACAAACTCTCCATCTCAAACCTTTGCTTCTTTTCTTTCTGGCTGCTTTAAAGCTACCTTTGATACAGCTATCCCACATATGTCTAGCCTGTCTTCTAGGTTCTGTAAAATACTTTGGAGAAAAAACTGTTAATGTTCAAAAGGTTCCTGCTAGCAAGGCACCATCCAGATATCACCATGTTAACTACAAATATGCATTTGTCTCTCTCATGCTCCCCTACCCTTACTGGGACTCATAGCAAAAAATAAAATGTATAAGTGTCCCAAGTTTCATACGAGTCCAAAGTGCTTAATTCTAGTTCCACTCAAAATAGAGATTGCTGCACCAGCCTTGCAGCCAGACCCCTCCACATCTGCTTCTTAAGCAAATACAGTGGTACCTCTGGTTATGAACTTAATTCATTCTGGAGGACCATTCTTAACCTGAAACCGTTCTTAACCTGAGGCACCACTTTAGTTAATGGGGCCTCCCACTGCCACCGCGCTGCCGGCACACAATTTCTGTTCTCATCCTGAGGTAAAGTTCTTAACCTGCGGTACTACTTCCGTGTTAGGGGAGTCTGTAACCCGAAGTGTTTTTAACCCAAGGTACCACTGTAAGCTTATTTCAGAGGAGTTGGCAGAGGGCCCTCTAAGAAAGGAGAGGTATTGCTCTCCTCCCCTTAACTCAGACTTCACCAACCTAGTGACCTCCAGATATTGGTGGACCACATCACCCATCATCTCTGACTACTGGCCATGCTGGTTGGAGCTTATGGAAGCCACCATGTGGTGTCTTATATTTTCTCTCTACAGTTTCACATAGAAGCACAAACTACATTATGGCTGCAACAGCCTTGAGAGACTGATGGAGCTGTCCATTTTTTCCTGTTATGAGAAAGAGAATTCTGCAATCATATCAATATTCTTTTGTGTGCAGTTTTAACCAATCAGTGAGGGGAAGGATAAAAAGACACACAATGAAGACTCAATGAACTGTGCATGTGCCAATTCTAAAATCAATTTCAGAAACTTTCAGAGATTAACTAGAACACTGGTAGAGTCAATATGTACAACTTTAACAAAACAATGTGGGGAAACTACTCGGATCTACTGTTACTAGTTGGCTTGTATTCTATCTGCAACCTCTCATCCAATTCCACCTTCCCCAGGCCTAAGTTAGAGAGCAAAGTGTCTAGTGATGGATTGTACAAAGCACAGGTAGCCAATGCTCAAACAACCTCTAGGTGTTGTTAAGACCGCAACTCCCATCATGTCTGGGCATTTTCCATGCTCACTGGGGTTGAGGGAAGTTGCAGTCCAGCAATATATGGAGGGCACCTGGTATGGAGTGCTTTCGCTTTTATAATCAAGTTGTGCTTTCCTCACTCTTACTTCTTCCTGGATTCTGATGGAGTTACGTATCTAGTTCCAGTTAACTCACTCACTGCTCTCCCTTCACTTTGAAACTTTGCAGGTTTGGTTCAGATATGCTTCCTTTAATTGCATACATTTCATTTCCGGAAACAGAAGTTTCAGTTGTGTGGCTGGTATTTGCCCTTAAGGTTCAATTGTAATCCTTCTAACCTCCTTTGGGGTAGGTTTGCGGGTATGGCAGAAGGAGATAGGATCTGCCCATGTGATGCCCACTTGGTGGAAACTCTAGCTCACATGGCCCTTAACTGTAAAATATATGATGATCTCCGCCAACAATTCTTAGACCACCTATGTATCCCAACATGGAAACCAGAGACAGAGGTTATACGCTTCTTATTACAGGAGAGAGACCAGGAGCTCACCAAGACAGTAGCTAAGTTCCTCTGTTTGATTTTCTGCCACCGAAATATGCTACAGGACCCTGCCCTTGCTGGAGTCCCACAGAGGTGAAATAGATTGCTCGCCTCATCTTCCCTTTGGCAAATGACTGTACTGTTGAAATGGCAATGAGATCGCATTGGCCTATTTATTCTGAATGTTTGTAAGTGATGCCAATAAAGGCTTGATGATGATGATGATATTTGCCCTTAAGGTGGAATTTAGCTTTTTACTAATTATGGGGCATGTTTTGCCCAAATTCTTATTTTGCTGCATGTCTGCACAGTATGCAATTTAATTTAAAGCCTGAACCAAGTCTGAGTAACTTTAGAAAATTCCTTACCTTCAGATCCACACACTACCTGACAAATTTATCATTATGTATGTGATTCACTCTTACAGCATTCCCTCGAGTGTTATAAAGAGACAATAAAGTGGGAATCTATGGTCTTGCTACAGTGCTCATATAATAGAAGGGGAGTTCAGGCTGGGTGCTCAATTCTTGTATTGAGTGTAGGAATAAATCGAATGTAGGAATAAAGCAATATAATATCTAGCAATCTGGCTCACTGCTCTAGTATAAGGTACAATACACTCACACTGTATACTGTGATCTTCTTAAAACTCATAGTTCTCCACATATTAAGAAGTATAGAAGCTATGCTGTTCCAACAGAGAAAAAGTCCAAAATCCACAGTGAGGCAATACATTTATTAGAACCAACCAAAAACTCATAAAATACTGAGCAAGGTTTTGGGTTCTTCATAGCTCTTCATCAGCTGCATGTTAAACAAAGCAGCAGGGAAGGGAGAGAAAAAAGTTGGCAGATGTTAAAGCCATGGAATTTGCAGTTGGCATTCCTAGGTGTAACCTGAAAACTAATAGAGCCTCACTCCTCCAACACTCCATTTTAAGAATGAATTTAGTCAGATTCCAGCTTCCCACCAATCCTTTTTCTAGAGAACTTTAAAGCAAAGAGATCTTCACACTATCACTTGCACATAAAAATATAAGAGCGGCCCTGCTGAATCAACCCAAAAGCTCATCTAGTCTAGCATTCTGTTCTCAAATGACCAACCAGATGCCCATGGGAAAGCTACAAACAGAACCTGCTTATTTCCAGCAACTGACACAGTGAGGCATTTTTGAAAAGCAACTTGCAGTGGGGGAGGCCATGTTAAAGGAGGAGACAAAAAGCCATGTTAAGGGCAAGCCTGATTCAGAAAATACTGCCCTCACTCATATTTTGATAGGCCATGCAATATAATACCATCTTCACACTCACTACACAATCCCTGTGGCTGGAGCAGAACACCATTACCATGAAGAAAACCATCTAATTATGTGTGTGTGTGTGTGTGTGTGTGTGCGCACACGTGCACGCGCGCACACACACACACACACACACACACACACACAATGCTAAAGCATCAGCTGTTGGGGTGGATAAAGGCAGCTAACAAACTGAGTGCGGGGAAAGTTCGAGAACATTTTGATATCCTTGGAAGCTCTACTTTTATCCACAACATTGAAACAAGTGGATATTTGGTGCAGCTCCAAAATACTGTCAAGGCGAGAAATTAAATCAACAGAGACAGTTTGTGCCATTGTTAAGTGGTCAGTGAATTGCTTCAAATGAACATTCAGCCCAGTCCTATGAGATCAGGGAGAAGCAATATTTCAAAGAGCTGATTATCTCTTGAGATTAGGAAAAGAAATGTTGGCCAGAAGTAAACACACAATCCCATCTATTTGATCTCATGACAGTGATCAGTTTATATCTATTTTAATTCTGCAGAGTAGCCACAAATCCCAACAAGAGCATTGGAGCAAACATAATGCAGACAGTTCAAGGAGAACCAGAAAAAAGCATTCATTATGTAGCCTGGTTTCACTTGCAAAACTATGTGCTGGTGAATGTACACAATGGACAAAACAATGTGCCATTTTAGCTGAAACAATGAGTCTTCCACTTAACAGTTGATTTTTAATTTTTTAAGCAGTGGGAATCAAGGAGTGCTGTTCTTAGATAGCTCCCTTGGCTGTGTCAGTTGGATACATAAATATCAAATAAGCAAGAAGAGGAGTTCACTTCATATCTAGTGCATCTCTCAGCTGCAGATGTTCTGGCTTGCTCCTCTGCCTTCTCGCTTCTGGCACTGAGTCCTCCTGTCTTCCAGTCTCCACTGTTCTCCATCACACCATTTCCTCAAAGTCCAGCTTTATTCTCCACTGCCACGAAAAGGCAGAAGTAGTAGGAAGCAGGAGCACAGGCACCCACAACACCAGGGTCCAGCCCAGCAATGCTTACCTTTGGCTGGGCAAGCACTGTAGTCATGAGAGAGCTGCTATCAGCATGGTTCCCAACAACAGTATAAAAAGCATTAAAGAATAGATGTTGTGCTGTCCTCTAAATCAAGGACATGGAGCACTAACATGCTATAGTATCTCAGAATATTGTGCGTATGCCTGGGCTTTTTTTAGGGGAAAGACTCCCAGCTGAGTTACATGTGCATGTGCATATATGTATGTAAAAAGATTGTGAGTCCTTACATCCTATGCTCAAGGTTTTATATATGTGTAAATAAAACCATAGATATTAAAGACACCATAGTCTCCACTGACCTTCCTTCCAAGGAAACCAAGGGTAAGCACTTGAAATCCCTGGAGTCTCTCAATGCTTGGAGATTGGAGTGGCAAGCAGTGTTTAGATGTGCATATATTAAGAGAATATATATTTTTGAACATGTTTTTAAATTACAATGTTTGTGTGGACATCAGATAAAAATAAATAGCATATTAATGCAGATACAGGCCTTAATTGACCAAGTAAACACATGCAAAAGAGGAGTAGAAACAGATTGATTCATTCATTACACATGACTTGCTTACAAGCATTTTCATTTGCAGTGTCCACACTGGAGAACAGATACTCGTAGAAATCCACTGCCATCGATATGTAGACTGTTTGTTGAGCTGTGGAACATTTTGAAGAGTATGTGAGTTTTCAGACTTGCCTGAACTAAGCTTCCCTTCGCTTGAAGACTCTACGGCTTTCTTTTAAGGTCTATAAGGCATTTATAAGTAAGTTGTGCAAGATAGCCAATGAACAAAATGAAACGTTGTGGACTGACCATGACAACAAAAAAGCAGCCCATGAAACCTTCAATTATCACTACTGAGGACAGAAAAATAAAAGTCTTTCCCGTGCCCAAAGATGCAACCTTCGTAACCTTAACCTCTGACTCCAGTGGCGTAATTATAATCAGAGAATGAAAACCATCTCTTGTTCTGAATACAAAGCCACAAAAATAGAGATGGCAGCAAACTGAATAGGCTCAAAAAGACTTGCAAAGAAGAAGGGCAGGGATCAACACAGTAGCAGAGCAACATTTCAGGACCAGAGAGGGCTGGAGACAAAAGGACTGCCCTTTTGTTCGCACTCAAAGGAGGAAGGGGGAAAAACATCAAAAGAACACCAGCTTAAGCCACCAAAGCAATGTATGGGGTCAGGCCTAGCACAAGGAGGCAACCTCACAGTCCGTGGAACTTACAAGTGAAGGGAAAGAGCTAAAGTAGTCTTATCCAGTTATTAGCATGGCTGAACTCATGCCCCAATTCCAAAACCGCAATGCACAAGCATTGTTGCGAATAGTTGGTGAAACACACCCCTCGTTTTCATTTTATTTTTTAAAACAAGATTCTAGCTTTGTTAAGCAAAGTCCGTAGCTGTATAAGCAATGACCAGTGAAATATCAGGGTGAGTTATAGGTCTTCTCCTCATAGTAAGCTGCTTTATACCAGGGGAAACTAACTATCCATCTAGTGCAGCATTAACTCCCCTTTGCTGGCAGCAGCTCTCCAGGGTCTTTCTATGCTGGATATGCCAGGAATTGAAACAAGGGTCACATCCACACTATGGCTTAGATAGCTCTGGTCCATGGGGTCACAAAGAGTCAGACACGACTAAATGACTAAACAACAACAACAACAAAGAACTGCAATTTATTAAGGCTGGTAGGAACTGCAGCTCTGTGAGGGGTAAACTACAGGTACCAGGATTCTTGGGGGGGAAGTCACATGCTTTAAGTGAATGGTGTAGATCTGGAGCTTTCTATGTAAGAAATGCATGCTCTACTGCTGGCAGCTATGATTCTCTCCCTATAAACAGCAGTAGAAAAATCACACGTGACAAGCAAGCATGTGAGAATGTACTTCATTTGTACAATTACAATTTGTATAATGTATGAACATTTCAGAATTCAGCTTTCATTTGTGAAGGAAGAAGGGAGAGGTTTAGCAGAAATGACACAAAGTCCTGGTGACGTGATCATATTTTATCGGCCTAGCCCTCAGGAACTTGGCAAGAACAAGATCTACTAAAACAAACAATGATATCGCTATTAGAATACCTTGAAAACTGAGTGAAGTTATGATGGAAGAGCTGGTCAGTGGTTCACTAGTCCAGAATTCCATTGATATATCCTAAAACAGACTATTATAACTCTCAATAGAAACCTGGAAGTTAAAACTCTATTGTGATTGAAACTAAAATTTATGCAGAAGATTTCATAGCTCTTTACCATGAAGCAATTACTGTATTTACTTGAATCTAACGCTCACCTTTTTTGGCCAAATTACATTGCAAAAATTAAGGTGTGCTTTGATTCAATGACACATTTACAAATACTTTTTTTTTGTTTTGTTTCAAGTTTCTGAAAATTGAAGTGCACATTTGACTCGAGTAAATATGGTATCTTTTCTGGCTGGGAAATTGAAGCACACACAGAAGTCAAGTGCTCACAGGAGCTGCCACATTTATTTCAATGGAAGAGGATGGTTCTATGTTTTCCCACCTTTATGTGCACAGAAACATTTCAAACATTTAAATTATTAAGGATTAAAATCAAAATGTTGCATTCTGATGATTAGGGGGCGGAGAAGCTTTGTGTACTCTGATTCATGACTGCTGCTGAATTTACAGTTTGATATTGTTCAAACAACTGCCTGTGGTGAGTTATTATGATTTCTAGTCATTTTTGCTCTGTGTAGCTTTTTCATTTCCATGCAGAGCCCCAGACGGTAACCCCATGTCACTTTTACAGGTATTCAAAGAGTATCATGTTTGAGGCTCCAGTACTCGGCTGGCATCAAATAATATGCAGCACAGACAGCTGCCTAGATACCATTCAGCCACCCCACATAAACAGTGCTATGAACCAGAGCTCCGCTTTCCCAACCTTTTAGTCCTCAGTTGCTGCTTTAAAAAGGCCAGCCAGACTGCCATAGAATTACAGGTTCAAGCAATACAATGCCAAATCCATATGCTCCTTACATATATATTTCCCAATAAAATGGTAAATACATATGTAACTAATTTACAAACAGGCTTCACTTTATCACTGATTCCCTACTAATAGTGTAATGTTCAAATCACTTATAGCTAGATCTGGTCTGCAGTCTGATTGATGTGTTGAAATGAACACAAAATGGTACATTTCTGAACCAGTCATCAGGTTTAGGTCTAATTTGCCCTAATTCATCAAATCTCCTAGCAGAGCAATAATAGAGTCTGTAGTAGGGCAAAGTACCTGCCTTTGATCTCCCCCCAATGCTTCCTAACATTTTACACATTTGAGAGGTTGCTTAAACTTTGAACTATACCACTGACAATCTAAGCTAATAATTACTTTTGGCAGACTGGTTGTTTTTAGCAGGTTTTTTAATTAAAAAAAATATACCCCACAGTCATTTCATGGTTGAAATAGTTGCCATGCTGTTCCCATTGAGAGATTCTCCTTTTCCTTTCTTGTTGAAAGGAACCCCATGAATTTGTGTCCTTGTTCATTTACATCTCCCAGTTATATTTTGATCAAGAATTTTGTTGCTCGCATCAGTACTCAGATCCTTGTGTAATCAGAAGCCCAGTGTGTTTGGCAGGGAGTCAAGGTGTCCCAGCAGTTGGCTGTAAAGCATGTTACTTCCCTCACCTTGGCTGCTGCAGACAGTGCTTATGCCTAAATAGCATTTAGAGATACTGAAGTGCCTTATAGGCAGGTATTAGTTCTGTTTCTTACAACTAATTGGATGGTATCTAATTAGGAATATGAATGCACCTCCTTTCAAAATGCATGGAATTCTTTATTTCGACTCATTTTGTGAGGCACTGTTCTGAACCAGATCTCTGGTTCAAGGGTAAGGGGAAGTGTGCCCTCTGTTATTAAAGCAAACCTCAGAAACACTTCAGGTGTCAAGCTCTCGTAACAAAGTCAATGAAACAGAAATGTCCAGATGGCGTATTGGACTATTTAACTTCTTCCGACTTTTCCTTGAGTTGCCAATGTTAAGCATATACTAATGCAGATTAGGTAACAGCTGGCACCAGTATCTGGGAAACATGGGCACCTGCCTAGGACTAATTTGCTGCAATTCCTACTTTCCCATTCACTCTCCTTAGCACCTGCTAGCCCATCCGCAAGGAACCTGCAGCCCTCCATACGTTATTCGACCCCCAACTTCCATTAGCCCCAGCCAGAAAGGACAATGGTCAGTGATGATGGGACTTGCAGTCCAACAACATTCGAAGATCCACATGTTTCCCATCCCTGCTGTAAGCCCTTGAGTAGGGTGAATTAAAAATGGCAGAAATGAACAAGCTGTGTAACAGCTGTCTTTTGGGTATGGGGGAAGAATGAAGAGTTTCTACAGAGGGGTGTTTTTAAAAATAAATACTAGCAGCATTACAAACCGCAGGAACTGTTCCTGGACAAGACCATTTACAGCCTGATAAAGCATTATGTTCAAAATGGAAAGGCAAGGCATAAGTACTATTAACAAATAATGAAATGTATTATATGTTATGCATTATAATTATATTAATCTGCTGGTTGGTTGTTGTGTTTTTTTTACAAAAGAAGCCTCAGAGTGACTCACACAATAAGGAAGGGAATCCTGACACAATTCAAACAACTATAACTATAGAAAACCAAATGCAAATATTACTAGAATCAGAGAACTACCCTCTCCCCACTTCCAACATAAGATGATCACTCAAATGAATGACAGAAAATAGTGACTTCTATTTTTGATAGGAACACATGTCTGAAGTCTAGCAGTACAAATTCTATTGGGTCAGGTCAGCATTGCTCCTCCAAACCTATCTTGCCCATAGCCTTCCAAATATGGACACAGAAGAGACTAGCCCACAAAAATATTTTCTAGTCTGCCTTCCCATACGTGCCTATGTTAGCAATTGGTGGCCTAAAAGAAAAGGAGCGGTGAAAGTGTCCTTTCCTCATCGTGAGGTGACTCTCACTTGATACAGGCGAACAGGCAAGGGCTGCTTGAAAACCTGCCATAACATTAAGCCTATTTTCATGTGGCACAGAAAAACTAGATTTCAATAATCATAGGACTAAACACCTCTGCTGGAATGTCCTGTTCCATAATAGTCTAGCAAGAGTTTTCAGCTAGCCTGTCTAGGAGAGAATGAGGGAGCAAGAGAGAGAGAGAAAAGTGCAACTGTTCCTGTGCTATCAAGCACTAAGCTGTTATTTCAGGACTCTGATGGATGTCGAAAGCAGAGCTGCAACCAATTTTGCCTAAAGCAAAATTTGAGTAGAATTTGGAGGTTTGGTCTCTGATGGAATGTCCAAGGAATCTCAAGGGGAGCAAAAGAATAAAAATAAGAGTTTCAATAAAACTAGAGGATTTCTGGAGCGGAGAAAACTCTGCTCAGTGTTTACTAAAGTGTTCACTTCTTCCTACATCCTCTGCAAAAAGTCACCTCCATTCCCCCTGTCACATTCGCAACAGATCTTTTTCTGACCTCATCACACTGTACAAGCACAGCAAGAAGACAGGGACATATTTTAATGGTTATTTTACTGGGTATTACCAAGGTGAGTGCTCTAAATGGCGAGTGCATTTCATACATGATTTTAACATCCATACTAGGTGTAGCACCATTAACAACACTGTGAATGAGCTAATTTGGGATTTTCAGTTCATTTGCTAATTTAGATGCAAGCCCAATCCTGAACACCCCCATGTCTCACAGTCTCCATGCAGTAATCTGCTACCAGTATTTTAGAAGTATCTCCTACAGAAAAGTCCCCATATTTCATTATACCAAAGCACATGAAAATGCATGTTTGGGAAATAAAATTGATCTTCCTCTTCAGATATAAGGTAGTAAACATCCCTTGAAAACTTTTATCCTTTTATCCTGCGTATATTTATACTTTGTTCTTAGAAAAAATGAACATATTGATAATGTAGCAAAAGTGTTTGCTCTGCATAATTTGCATGTAATGTGTGTGAAGAATGTGAAAGAAGCTTGCCATTTAACACAATCTTATTCATTTTGGCAGGATGAGGAATCTACATTTCTTTAGGATTTTCATAAGCACAAAAGCACATGGGACATGTATTCTCTCAAACCCAAGAGCACACAATCATTCACAGCCGGGTTCAGCAGAATGTCAGGAGAGCACACCTGTTTTCCAGGAAGGAATCTATGAGCCATGGAATCAAGCGTAATGACGGCTAAATCCCAACATCCAAGACTTGGTGGTGAAACAGAATAGAACAGAAATCTAGAATTACAAATTAGTTCATTGGTTTTGCCATCTTAAAATATACCATGATTTAGAATATTCTATGACTTGAAGGGCATTTGTAACATAAGGAAAGCATTCACAGCTATTCACTTTCAAGCCATGTCTATCATGGAGCTGGAGGCTGAGAAACCAAAGTTGCTTCTGCTCTCATCAAATACCCTGTGTCCATGCAGTTCCAGTACAGAAATTAAATGTCTCTTTAATTTTAATCCCAGCCAAAGTTACTGCCTTGCGTTGTCAATAGGGTTACTTTATGTTGTTACATCACCAGTCGGTACAGAACGAGACTCTTAATCTCAGGGCCATGGTTTGGGCCCCACATTGGGCAAAATATTCCAGCATTGCAGGGGGTTGAACTAGAGGATCCTCATGGTCCCTTCCAATTCTATAATCCAAAATTAGCCTTCAATCAAGTAGCAATAATAGCTTTGTCAAATAGCTGCTAAATTTCAAAACAATTTCTGTATAGCTAATAGGATACACTGCCAAAAAACTCTTCTTCATATGCTACACAAACATTCTATGCAATAACTCTTGCTTATTTTATTTTGCTAATGTGTTTTATTTGTTATATTATTTGGCTTGGACAAAGAATACACATAAAGCATACATATTTGTGTCTACAAAGAGGACATCTGTGAGCAGTACAGATTCTTCCTAAGTAGGAGAAACCACACACTGCACACCTTCTCTCTCTCCAGTGGCTGGTTCTGAATGTTACAGTGCAGTTTCTCGAAACAAAATGCAAACTATTTTTTGAAAGAATTTGTCTTTCACACTTGCTTAGTCACTTGGCTTTAGCTCTCGTTCATATGAATGCTGCACAGCAATGTGGCTGACTAATTTGTGTTAATTGGCAATGCATGAAAGAATGAAGACACTTACCCGAATCATCATGACTGAACATCTAATGTCATGAATTGTGTCATAGACCTTCTTGGAGATGTCAACAAACTGATTGTCATCAAACAGATGAATTGTATTCCTGCTTATCTTTTCCAATGCAGTGTTGACTTGACCAATAAACTCTGGAATCACTGTTAAATCAAGTTAAAAAGAGAGAGAATTTTTAAGGCAATTGTAGAATGTCTTCTTAGCCATTATCTTTCAGTTTTGAGAAATCCCATGTATTTGTTTTTTGTTTTTGTTTTTAAAAGCTTTTGGGGACCATAGTGGAAAGGAAAAAGAAAATGGAAGGTAGACACCTAGGTTAATAATAATGCAACGCATTAAAATTCCGTTTGCCGACCAGTAAAGACTTTTAAAGGGGTGGGGATTAAGTCTTGATTCACATGATTGCTCCATGCATCATACCCAGTGGAAATCTCCCATAACTTGCTGTACTTCGGCTCCCTGCTCCTGTTTTTTATTAGTCCAGGACACAGTAGAGAAAGGAAATGGTTAGGCAGGAGAGAGAGAAAGTGAATAAATGGTCGGTAACAATACAAGAATCAGTTCCTGCATTTCCCATCTTGTTTATTTTCTTTCACTTACTCCCCCCCCCCCCAAGTTGGGTCCACATGGAGAATTGTTTTGTTTGTGTCATATTTCCAAGGACTGGCTTTGTCTGGCAACCTCTCTTTGTCCTGCTCTGGAGGAAGGGCACAAGAGCTCAGAATACTTTGCCAGGTTTGATGCCTGAGCTCAGTTTCAGGGACATTGCTCTATCAATTTAGTCCGAGGCACACGAGCACTAAGGGAATGTATAATAAGAACCAGGAACCAAAGTACACATTATTATGAAGGGAAGGGTCAGGAATACATCTACGTGTACATTTGATTATCTGATTATGCATATAAACTTTCTCTAACCGAGCTCTAACCTGCATTTTGCAACCTGCTTTTGTAGATACCTTATGAATGTACAAACTGCACGCATGCAAGGACCAGATAGACAATCAGATGAACATATGAAGTTTACAAAAAGGACAGTGTGCACAATCCTGGCATTATCCTTCACGTGTTTGCCTGGTCACTTGAAAAGGGCTAATGTGCGCTGCCTTTCCCATTGTGTACCTCTCAAAAGCATGAAGGAGGCAAAATTCATCCTGCATCCTACTAAGTAATTTCCATGCTGACTAAAATAAAAGGGTGTGCACCATAACAAAATTAACTGCATTTTCCTCCAATGATCGATTTTGTATTCAAATAATTTATGACGGCTAAGCAATGCTATAAGTGCAATAGTCCATATTGCTAAGACGTTGGCACTGCTACCACTAGCTAAAGTTATAATGACCTTTTAATCCCATAGGGCTTCCCCATAGAAAGTCTCAGAATGGAGTCGTATCTTAAGACTTATTAAAAATAAAATGTAAAGAAACTTTCTGTGTAAAAGCTCAGCCAAGAGCTCTTTCTTTGAGTTTTATTTCCACGAGTTTTAACTACCCATGAGTTAGGAGGTGCTCTGCCAAAAGCATAGAAGGTTTTTAGCATGAATCGTGAGGCAATCTTTGATTTGTAAAAGGTCACATGAGCATCCCTATCCAAAGCTGGTTCTAACGGAATAGCATTTGACCTTCTGGTGACCTCAATGGAAAGCACTTTAATGTTCTCTGTATGTCTTAAGAGGGATCTTACTAAAAGATTAGACAGGCTATTTAGCTAGCATAAGTTTAACTGTGCTTGCTATTATAATTATAACCGTCACTGTGGTTCTTCATTTTATTGTACCTTTTCCTGATGAGCTGGTGTATAGGCACTATAGCCCAGTAAAAAAAATTAACTTAAACGTATATATTGATTGAATGATACCACAGATCAGTTACCACCTATCCACTACAAAAACAATCCTGACATTAATAAGATACAAGGAGAAAAAGAACTATTACTTTCCGTCAAAACTCAGTAAAGGAAATTGTCACTGCAAAGAAGCCTTTTTTCAACTCCTAAATGATATGCAAGTTCTTATGGTGGTTTTGAACAATTCACAAGCAGAAACAACTATTTGGTTAAGAAATCTGGTGTGTCAACATGAAAAAGTCTGCAGTCCTATCCACATCAACTAAATTGCATCATCTCTGCAGGATGTCTGAGAAAACATGTTTGGGTTTGGGCTGCAGGAATATGAACTGGGTATCAGTTCTTCCTCCCTTCTTTTCCTGCTTTGTCCCTTTATATCCAAGCCTCATTTACAAAAAAAATTCTGGTGAAAGAGTGGGACTTCAGATGTGCTTGTGCAACATGCGAACATTCCAACATCCCTAAAGCATCATCTCTTTTTTAAAGAGATTCAAGGAACATAAGGAACCTTGATACTAGGAACCTAAGGCCCAAGAGGCATACCATTCAAAAAATATTAAATACTGTATGCTACCAAGTATACGAAAGAGGAAAAAGATAAATGGATATAGTTCAATATTCCAGATATTAAACAGAATCTTTAACCCAGAATATATAAAGTACTTAACTTGACAAGACATTTGCACCCTCAGATCTCAGATCACACCAGTTGGTCCTAATACATTTTAACGCTTGGCACATAAACTGATCATATATTAAGCATGCCAAGGAGCCCAAGGCAAATTTCCATTTCAAATACAGGTGAACTGAGTTTCTTATCTTAAGCTTTCACGTTCCGATTTTCAATGCTATCTATAATTGAAGGAGTCACATGTTGAGTTTTGATTGTTGGCTTTGATTTGTTACATATTTTGAAAACCTATGCTTTCTGCATGCAGGCCAGGCAGATCAGACACTAGTGTTTCTGTTGCCAGCCACATTGTTTGCAATGGGGAATTCAGATTGATTTAACTGTTCTGATTATGAAAATGGATTCCTATCAGAAGTTTGCTAACAGTGATAGACAAAGGGTAAACATTTTGTGCACGCACAAATCTTAGGAGCCAGCAAATTTTTCAATTGAGATGAAAGCACAAGTAACAGGACTGCTTGGAACTTGCTCTTCTTAGTATATTCTATTTTTTGCCACAGCCTACCCCACTGCCATTCTTTTAGGCAATGATTAGTTAAGAAGTTCCAGGACTCAAGCAACATGGAAATAACTTTAAAAGTCCTCCAAGGAAGTTTTTAATATTTAATGCTGTACTGTTTTTAACACATGATTGGGAGCAGCCCAGAGTGGCTGGGGAAACTCAGCCAGATGGGCGGGGTATAAGTAATAAATTATTATTATTATTGTTATTATTATTATAAACTGTATACCAGTTTACACTAGTGCACAGTTTAAAATAAATTGAAGTGTTGGTAAATTCTTATTACTGCAGAAACAACACTTTTGGAAATTAGACTTAAATGTGTCTCCAATTTCTAGTTGAGAAAAAAGTGTATCTCCAAATGTCAAAATCTTGGAAAGCACTGATGTATCTGCTATAATATATAAATAATTCTAATAGACTAGATAAGATAACCTTCTAATGTAAGAGAACGGAATTAGCCAAGGGGTGTGTGGGTGGGTGTACACACACACATACATAAATGTATTGGCCAAAATGTTTTAAATGCCGTTGGGTCATCATTCATAATATGCACAAATAATTCCAGGGCAAGTTATTAACAGTACAGCAGAATCCATAATGAGTAGTTGAGAAATGATCTGTTCAAATATAGATGAAAATGAAACAACAAAGAAGAGAAAAAGAATGATTGTATTAATGCAGTAGAAAACTATTTTGGCTCTTTAAAGAAGCTTGAACTGTATGACACAGACAATCTCTGGATATCACAGAAATCTAAGCTTCTTTGCAATTAGTTTTTGCAATGCAGTACAGAAAAGGGAAAGATTAAGTTGTTTCTAAATTTTGTTACATGGTGGCATAGACATTCTGTAATGTTTCTGTAATTAAATGTCATTGGTTTCAATTTTGTACAATATCACGAGAGACAGCTCATAAGGACATCCGTAAGTGGGGGGCTAACCAGATCTGCCACAACATGCTTTTTATATCTGCTCTACATCTTAGGCCTTGATTGTTCATATTTAATCATAAATTATATAATAGCAAGCTTGAAGGCTAAAGTCAGAAAGGCTGATTAAAATATGATTTCAGGCACAGTGGGAAGGAGGGTGCAGAACGTGCAATAACGTATTTCCCTTTTGGTAATTAAAAAAAATATATTATTTTATTAATTTTCAACAAAAAAATAAAAAATAAAAGCAACAATACATATTCAAACATAGAAAAAAGTAGAGTTGACTTCCCCCTATTCCCTTCCCTCGTTCCATTATTTATCATCATACCGCATGTCCATTTTAAATTATAAAATCATTAAAATTACTTATTGTCCAATCACAATGTCTTTACAAGCCTTTTTAATCCTTTTGGTAATTTTTACATAACAGGAAAATATCTGGTTAAATGCCACCTCAGCCACAAATTCATCCAGTGGCTTTAGCCAAGGCTCTGTTGTCTCAGCTGCACCACTCTCTACCTGCAAAATGGGGAGAGCAACACTGACCTGTTTTATGAGGGGCTTTTTGAACATTTCTAATGTGCTACATATATGCTAAATATCCTGTGGGATTTGCAGGCCAATTCTAAACATGTTTGCTCTGCAGTCCCACCCTGCAATCATGTGTTTCTCGCATCTTGGCAAGAATGCCTAGGACTTTAGCCTTAATTTAAGCATCTTGTTAGAAAGTGTCAGCATCCTTCGGGGTTCGGGAAGCCAGCTGGCTAGCCCCCAGCTGGATCATGCCCTTCCAGCAGTGACGATCCCCCGATCTCTGGTGTGATGTAAATCAGCAACTCAGACTTCAAAGCCTGAGCACACTATATCAGCAGAGCCTACTGTGCAAACAGAAGTGGCGTGAGGCTTGTGGAAGCATACTAACAAGCTACAGATTTATTAAGCATAAATCAGGACAAGGAAAACATGTTGTCTCTCTTTCGTCTCATCAGAGAGTGTCAAAAGCAAAGGCTATACACAACAGAAGTTCCCAGCAAACCGTGCTGGAATGTAAACAGATATGAGACATGCAACAGTTCCATGTCTGCAACTAAAGGTGGAATGGAAATTCCCAACAGAAAGCACCCCCACCCTAAGGAGTTGATTTACACAACTTCTGACACATTACCTGCAGCAGTGGATGTCAGGGTGGGGCTGCAGCATTCACCTGATCTCTCTTGATTGTTACAGCAAACCAGGATGGAGAGGAGGAGAAAGAACACAGTGGTGACAAGGTCATTTTGGTGTAAAGACACTGGTAGGAGTACTGCATTGGTTCCACTTTGCACCTTGCTGGAGATCAGGTAAGTGTCACAGTCACACCATGCTATCTGATGCAGTTTCTCTGGCCTTCATCCCACCCTATGTTCAGAGGAAGCAATGGACAGCAAGGAGACACCTCTCAGAGAGTTGTTATTTATTCCCTACTACAGAACATTCCAGGCCAGAAGAAATTGCTTTGCCCAACTCCTCAGACTTAGAAAACACTCTCTCAGGGGCCACCAGGTGGCGCATTGGAAGATGGCTGACAATAACATCTCTCCAACCCACACGAGGTAATTAAGAGGCTGCTATGGGAAGTATGCAGCCTTCCCGACCCCCCAAGGAGATGGGGGGACTGCCTTGCCAGCAGTGTCCATAATGCACCCCCGGATCGAAAGAAGGGGGTGCCCGGTCACTTGGCACGAGCCCTCGGTGAAGTCGGCTCTTCCTGACGCTTTCTCCAATCAGCGCACTGGTTCACTTCACCTCGAAAATATAATTGGAAATATATAATTGGAAAGAAGCTGAAGCACATACATCAAGCGAGGTTCGGGAGTTAAGACTGCTGATTACCGGATCTCTGGGACTGGAGCGACAGGCGGGACAAATAAATCAAGTGATGAATCACCATTAAGAGACTGGTATGTTTGGAGTGAAACGGAAGGGGGTGGAGGAAAAAACTTTTCTTTTCTTTGCCTTATGTGAGTATTAATGACCCTCCACCTCAGAAAGAAGAATCGTTGCATTTTATTAATCACAAGCAGGATTTTAAGAACTGTGTGGAGAGAATTATGGATCAAAGAGACGATTGGTAAACACCGGAGAACGGAGGAAAATTTTATGGTGCAGTTTTAATGGCGTCTTGCTAAGACAGGCTTGTCTAAGAAAGACGGGGGGAGGAGGACCAGGATCATTGGAATGTGAATGATGACTGGAATGTGATCTAAACCTGGCAGAGCCCTCGGATATACTTGGAAAGCCTGGGGAAATTGGACAGACTGAGGATAAATTCTTTACGGAGGTGTGGAATGGCGGCTGTCCCTGATATGATTTTTGGAGACTGTAAAACCCACACAGAGGATGTTTGCTCTCAACCCGCTTGTGAAGTTTATCAGAGATCGCAAAGAAAGCAATATACGATAACAACAAGAAGATGAAGTAATAAAGAGACTATCTGGATAGAACTGGATAGAACTGTCTAATTAAAGCAGCGATAAAAGTGATGCTTGGACCCCCGTTCGGAGCTTGAAGTATGGGTACCCTTAACAAAATTTTAAAAATTTGGCTGTATAATTTGGAACTAATGTGATCTGGAAATAATGTGATTTGATTGGCCTGTTAATAAAAATTATATTTAAAAGAAAAGAAAAGAAAACACTCTCTCAATGCAATCCCTATCACCTCCATGTCACGGGAGCGAACAGCTGCAGAATTGGGCAATAAACCCATAAACGCTTACTGGATTTTTGTAAAATAAAAGTTCAGGTTATACAACATAAACAATAGAAAATGGCTTTAGAACATCTCCTGAGGCTTAAAACTGAGACTGATTCAGCAAAAATTAATGTTTCAAGTATTATCTAATACAGGTAGATGCTGAAGGTGTAATGCTGGAAATGGCTCATTGAGACATGTGATTTAGAAGGGAATTCAGGGAAGTAAAGGTTCTCAAGGGCTACTAGCCTTAATGGCTATGTTCTGCCTCCATAGTTGGGGGCAGTATTCTTCCAAATACCAGTTAACGGAAGTCACAGGAGAAGAAAGTGCTCTTACATTTGGGTCCTGCTTGCGGGATTCCCACAGGCTACTGAGAAAACAAGATGCTGGACTAGATGGGCCCCCCGACCTGATCCAGCAGCTGTTCTTATGTTCCAATGATATGGGTATGTCCAATGATACAAACAACAACTTCAGACCAAAATGAATGTCTCAATTTTGTACTGCTGAAACCCTCGATATTTGTAGACTATCGTGCACCTTTGAATTGCTACTTTCTGTTTAAGTGTATGAGACAGGGAGTTGTGGCCATCCTGCCCACGTAACGCTTTTGCCCACCCTAAAAAGAGAATGACAGGCTGAGGCCACACCCACCTGCATACGCTCTCCTCAGCGAGGAAGAGATGGTGCCCAAGTGTTCATGCTGCTGATGCTGCCTGCCTGAAGGAGAGTGGGCCATTTTAACCTCTTGCTGACACTGTCTTCTTGAAGAGGAGAGACATGCCATTGTGACCTCAGGCTGATGCTGTCTGCCTGAAGACAACATTGGCCTCTGACTACACACTGCTGTCCATTTGCAAGACAAATATACCCTTTGTACCCAGGACCACATAGGAATTAATTATTTTTTTAGTCCCATCCTGTCGTGTGCATGCTTTTCTTCCCAGGGGTTACCAAAGCTTTCCAGGACATGGGTGAATGCTGGCAAACCTGTGTGATGTTTGCCCGCTGTGCTATGTTCTCATACTCCCTGCCAGTCATCTCTCAAATCAATGAGAGCTACTGAAGAGTGAGCAGTCAACCTGTGGGGATGAGAAAACATCAGAAAACCAGCTCAAGAAGGTCTGTTGTCATTCCTACAGGGAAGAGAGATCTGAAACTAAATGGACAATGGAAACTAATTTTTTAAAAAAGACGACTAAACTGGAACTTTAATACCTCCTACAGACCCTAGTCCACATGATGTGCATTCCATATTGAATTTATAGATAATGTGGCTGTTCATAATTGAGAAGAATATTTTTGCATAGCGTTGGATTACTTCATTTTAAAAAGATATAATGGGAATTGTTTTTCAAAGGAAAAAATTGCATTAAGGTAAATGGAACTGAGAAGCTATGTTAAGAACATTTTTGCCTTTCATTATCTCAGCAGAATTAATCTGGAGGTCAGTAATAAAGGTAGGAAAATATTTAACCAGAATGGAGAAATGTTACAAATAACGATATTTCAGCATAAAGGCTGTGAGCTAGATTTAGTCTGCACGTCTAGAACAAAGAGAATAATGTAGCTTTATTGAAAAGAACATTTACAGAATCTAGACTTAATAGCACAATCATATTAATTTTTTAGATGTGTATCCCACCCACTCAAAAGCAGGTCCCTTTATGTCCAATGAGTCTTATTCTCCACTAAGCATGTATACAATTGCGCCCTAAATAACCATTACTATAGTAAACCTATGGCATACCATCTATGCTTAGAGGTCTTACCCCTGCCTCATGGATGAAGAACCTGTGATCCTGCAGGCATTGTTGGACTCCAACCTCCATCAGTCTCAGCCAGCATGGCCAATGGTAAGGATGATGGGAATCAGAGTCCAGCAATATCTGGAGGGCTGCAGGTTCCCCAGGTTCTGCCTTACATAATGTCATTACTGTACAGTGGTGCCTCGCAAGACGAAAAGAATCCGTTCCGCGAGTCTCTTCGTCTAGCGGGTTTTCCGTCTTGCGAGGCATTCGTCTTGCAGGGCACCACTGTATTGCATTGCCCCAAGAACAGGAGGAAAGACAAGGATGAAGCAGCTACAGTGAAAGATTACCACAGCTTTCTTAAGGGATCAAACACCTATGGGGCAATGGATATAGTGTCACATTTTTTGGCAGTACCTAACCTGGCTTTGAGCCCCATAACTACTAGTATCTTGTCAAGCAGAAAGCACCTCCAGTCCTGAACAGCCAATCCTCCAGGTCAGCAAAATTAATTCTGCCCAAAGGGACTCTAAAACCACCCCAGGTGGCACATGCATTTCTGGAGTACACTAGGAAATGGAGAGAGACTTGTGGGTACTTTTAATTTCTCCCCGGGCACTCCTGTCATCCAGGGTTGGCAAGCCCAGGGTTCATCGTGGGACAAAGTCTGGACTGGAGTGACCAAGGAAACAGTAAAAGGACTTGTAGTAACATAGAAAGCTGCCTTACACGGAGGCACGTCCTATTCAAACAAACAAACAAACAAATAAATAAAGCAACCCCCACCCATCTCACTGGGTTGCTCCAGCTACTCTGGGCAGCTCCCAACACTATAAAAAACTAAAACATTAAACACTTAAAATCTTCCCTATACAGGGTAACCTCCAGATGTCTTCTAAAGGTTGCATAGTTTCTTATCTCCTTGGCTTGACATGCCCTCCAACATTTCTCCAATGAAAATAGGGACATCCTAAGGAAAAGTGGGACATTCCAGGATCAAATCAGAAACTGAGACAGCTTCTGTAAATGTGGGACTGTCCCTGAAAAATAGGGACACTTGGAGGGGCTGGTATTGGGGACCAGTTTGCCCCAGCAGGCCACATCTTCTCCCTCCACTCCTGCAGATCAACTTTGACGGATGGGCAGAGCCACCCACTTGGTGTCAGGTGATTGGTAAGTGTGTGGTTCCACACAACTGTCTAAGCTGGTATGCAGGGTATGGGGGGAGGGGTCCGCTTCAGCAGTACATCCTCTGCAGGGAACATGCTGGCAAAGCAGCATCCAGCACAATTGAACTCAGAGTGGAAAGTGCAATCCTGCTGGCTGCAAGGGTCTGTTTTGCCAGCTTGTTCTCTGGCAGCGATAGGACTGGCAGCATAGCACCCAGCAGAATTGAACCACACCCCCAATCATCAACCGAGATCACCCAGTAACATCAGCTGGTGGTCAGGTGGCTGTGTTTTTTGTGTTTTTTTCAAAAACAATTATTTTCACAAAATTAAAAAACACACTAACAAATAAACAGACAAACATAAATCATAACCTTATTAAACCTAATCTTCTTGTTAAATTACTTCCTCGTATCCCCCTAGTTGAATTTCAATTAATATCATTTTAACGGTTTTCCAAATCAAAGTTCTTAAAATCTTAACTTAATCACTTAACATCAGTCTTTCTTCCCAATTTAGCATTAAATATAGTAATTCTTTGCATTACTTATTTAATTCCTAGGCCTAGCTGGTAATTGCAAGCTTTTTCCAATTAATTTAACTTTATATATTTAGCTAAATAGTCATTAAATTTCTTCCATTCTTCCTGATACTCCTCCTCATTCTGGTCACGGACTCTTCTGGCCAGGTCGGCTAGCTCCAAAAAGTCCATCATCTTCATCTGCCATTCTTCCACAGTTGGTAGTTCTTGCGTTTTCCACTTCTTAGCTAGTAATATTTGAGCAGCAGTTGTGGCATACAAAAATAATTTAACATCTTTCTTGGGCAATTCCAAGACTGTTATTCCAAGAAGAAAGGCCTCTGGTTTCTTTATAAATGTATATTTCAACATTTTTTTCAATTCGTTATAAATCTTTTCCCAGAAGTCTTTCACCTTGGGGCAGGTCCACCACATGTGATAAAAAGTTCCTTCTTTTTCTTTACATTTCCAACATAGGTTGTCACAGTTATGATAAATCTTTGCTAATTTAACAGGGGTCAAGTACCATCTATACATCATTTTCATTATATTCTCTTTTAACATTGTACATGCAGTGAACTTAACCCCTTTCTTCCACAATCTTTCCCAATCCTCAAACATTATCTTATGTCCTACATGTCTTGCCCAATCTATCATTACTGATTTAACTTTTTCATCCTTTGTATGCCAACAGTAACTTATACATTTCAGACAGATTTTTAACTTTAGAATCCAACAACTCCGTCTCCTGTGGTTTGGGGTAAATGGCTTCGTGGGCCAATGTTGGCTTGTAGGCAAGAGGTTCTGCAGCCCTGGCCTATACTGGATGGAAGCAAGCTCCCTACGGTTTCAAAGAGAGAACAGCCCTACCTGAAGATGCCAGCGACATGAGTGCTCTTTGTATATGGGTTGAGCCACCTCAGCATGATTGGACCTCACACTGCAGGGGTGCATCTGTAAATGATCTATGGAATTGGCCCTGTCCATGTTGTTACCCGATTGAAATGTGGATTAGTTTCACACCACCATGACGTACCGTAATCATGACTTTTCTAACTTTACAGCAGTGTGAATGGATTCAGTGTTGATTATGTATTTTGACTGGCTTCTCAGCATTAATCTATGTCCATGTGAATCCAGTCAAGGAACAGTGCTTCTGTAGAAGCACTGAAAAACACATGCTTTAAAAACATTCCTTATTTTATCATAAAAAGGAAGCCATATATGTTATCCCCATAGGATTAAAAAAAACCCCTGCTTGTTCTGTTTACAGAAGCCGAGATATTTTGCCAATTTCCATTTGCTTACATGTTTGTCTTTATGAAGCTCATAAAATAACAATGGGAATTGAATTCAATAGCAAAAAAAAAATAAGCCCAGTATTCATTTCTACTTGAATGACAGTGAGTGGATTTTTTAGCTCTTGCCTGGAGCATGCCTTTTGCAAATGCAAAACAAAGCAGTTTCCTAATAAGGTTTCCTCACTGAAGCTGAACTTCCTTTACCCAAACGTGGAGGCTGCGGTTCAGACACATCCATCAATGGAAATGTGCTCTCCTAAGCAATGACCAAACAGCACACTGGAGCAAGTACCTTAAAAGAGAAGACAGCTTTTTGTTTTGTTGCGTAGTTGCTCCTAAAGTGGCATCACACTTGGTAAGAATTATGCATAGTGAAAAAATGTATTTTCGCTGATCAGACAAATCCCAGAGTCCACACCTTATTAAAAACAGATTTTTGCTTATGAACTCATAGAAAAGGAGGGGTAGATGAATATAAAAAACACCCCCACAGCAACAGTATTCATTGAGTCAGAGATTTGAATATAAATAGCCACTTACAGGGAATCAGGGTGTGAAACTACAAAGCAGAAATGTTTGTACTGTATGCTGAGGATTTTTTTTTAATTTCTGGGAACAGTATTTCTTGCTCTCTACTGGAAACAAAGGTTACCAACTCTCCCTTCCCAGGAGAGGGATATCAAAAGCTCCACTGAAAGGAGAAGTTTATTCACACTTGCTACCGTTCACTCAGCTGTTGTGGGATGCAGTATTCCACCTCTGGTGCTGATTTGCCACAAAGATGGCATGACTGACAAGCACAATCTATCCAGTGTGTTTCTCAATGACCAACAGAAAAAGAAAAAAACCCACACATTTTGGCCTGCTGGTACAAATTCACACTAAGACAAGGATCCTAGCTGCAATTGGGAGACAGAAACTATAGCTGGAAAGAATCCCAAAGAATCCACATATATGCTTTATATCGTATTTTCTAACTATGTTCTGAAACAGATGAAATAATTTCCACAAGCCAACTTAGATGTGCCAGGCCAACACATCTAAAGCTTCCATTGCCTTTTTTGCACCTGCATCACATGATAACACAGCAAAGTTGAATTCAGCAAAATAAATAAATAAATAAAGATTTCCTCTATTGGTTCTAGCTAATAAGTTCTCAGACAGCTCAAATGTTTTAAGTATCTTCTTATTTTGTGGGATAAACATTAACATAATCCTTTAAGTAGTGTATAAGATGCTGTAATGAAGTGTTTCACTAAAGTGCTCCGTTGTTGCGTATACTGAACCTATACCTGGCGATGATACTGAATGGCAGAGGACAATTTATAACCTACATTTTAAATCATGTCTTGAATTTTTGAGTTCATTCCCCGATTTATATTCAGTATGTTGTGCACAGATAATCCATTGTTATTAATGGATTTTATTATCCCGATGCAGCTTGCAAACAGAATGAAATCCCTGGCTTAGAACTCCAGGTAGAATTTCAAGGGTTCTATATTTGTCTTTTGAAAGAAGTCTGAAACACAAGAAATAGCTGAATTGATCTAAGAATATAAGGACATAGAAAGAGCCCTGCCGTATCAGACCAAAGACCCACCTAATCCAGCCGCCTATTCTCACAGTGGCCAACCATATGCTTATGGGAAGCTCATAGGAAAGACACCAGCATGACAGAACTCTCTCCACTTGCGCTTCCCATCAGCTGGTATTCAGGGGCACTCTGTGTTTGATACTGGAGGTAGTAAACAGCCATCACATTTAGTAGCCATGAAGACTCTTATACTCCATGAATTTGTCTAACCCACTTTTAAAACCATCCAAGTTGGTGGTCATCAACTCCATCTTGTGGCAGCAAATTCCATACCTTAACTAAGCACTGTGTGAAGAAGTAACTCCTTTTATCTAGCATGGGTGGCCTGTTGCTTCTGCTCTGCAATTCATGGATTGAATTCCAGGGCTCATGTTTTCTGATGGAAGGGGAGCTAGTTGTGACAGAGGGAGATTTTCTATTACTGAAGGTTACTGAAGGGGAGCCTTGAGACCTAACTCCTTGCTTGTAATCCTCAAGAGCAAGAAGATAGAGGATTCCTATGCTCCCTCAAAGAGGGGGGAAATGTTCCACATCCATGGTTTCCCCTTTCCATAGGCTTTTCTTTCTCACTTTCTCTTTCTCTTTCTTTCTCTTTCTTTTTCTTTTGCTTACAGTTTTTGGACTTGTAAATCAAGTCTTGAAAACCTATTGATATTTTGTTTGCAAAACTCAATATGCCATGTTGTTCAGTCTCCTTTGTAGTTTGGGGTTTAGACAATTAATTGTTCAGCTTGGGGTTAAGGCAAATAATTTGTTCAGTTTGCTGCATCTTTGATGAGATGTTAACTCCACATCCATATGCTAGAGGTGAGCGGCTTCTATGGCACATTATAAAATCTGCAATTATTAGGGCAGAAGTGTACATTATTGCAGACATGGGATTGTAGCTAAAACTGACATTTCACATGTCACATTCCTCTGCCTGTCCCCATTAAATGTAGTTTCACATCCCATGGTATGACACATCGCTGTGCTTTTCCTTGTATGTGACAGCCCATGTAGTTGAGTGGCAACAGAGACATGCAGAACTTGACAACATTACATCATGAGCTATGAAACTACACATTATGGGGTGGGGAGGGAATACAATAGATACATTTCCCCTCTAAACACAATCCCATGTCTGTTGCAGTATGCAGTTCAGCCTTTAGGCTATATGCAATCCTACCAAAGGAATTCCTCTCATAAGATGCCATTTGTGTTTAATTCACAAATGGCATTTTCTCTCTGACCAAGCCTTGTGACCTGCAGTTCACCAGTCACATAATGCTCTCTCTGAAATGTCTGTACTATGGCAAATTATCCTCCTCAATATTCTGTATTTTTTGATTACATCTGCTTGCTGAGCCCCATGATCTGCACTTTTTTCTAATTTAATGGAGATACATTTTGGCAGTTGAAAGCTGTAACTTGAGCTATTTATAGCCTTTAATGCTGAGTGAGATCTTGGAAATGACACCAATGTCCAAACAAGCTCAATATTTAAATGCAGAGGTGGGATTTCCCAAGCCAAATAAGTACCGCTCAGACATGATGCTTATTTTTTGTCCAAGACAAATTGTCCATGACCAATTGTATCACTTTGACAAAACTATATTTACCACCAGACACAGGTGAAGCTGTGTACAGTTTCACTGATTTATTTCACAATAAACATTAAAACTGTAGCCCACACATGCATAACCCAGGTCAGATAATCAATGATGACATTTATTGACTGTTTAGTGGAAGAAAGGACAGGACAGGTAAATCCAGTGATTTGCTCCAAATGTGCCTTCCAGCAACTTATCAAACAGACAAGTGTATTTCTATCACATTTCAATTTAGCATAAGTTTTTTTATATCCTATTTCTGCATTAATTTGAAATTTATAGAAAATCTGTCTAAATTTATAAATACACATAGTTCAATGTATTTTCTCCCAATTCTAAATATGCAGTGCTACATGCATTTTTGTACACATTTTGAGCAAAGATCAGCACTGCAAAGCTTGAAGAAGTGTGAAATCTGAAGGATAACAGTGTTCTAAGCTGCACATTTGTATGGGAGATGTGGAGCAGGTCAATTTGTATCAGAATTCCTCAAGCATCCCTTGTGCTATCACTGATTTTCTGATTGAAGCTTTATGTACACAGCTCCACACATAGATTAGGAAAGGAACAACATATGCAGCATCTATTTGCATGTGCTATTCCACATCTACCTAGGGATGCCCAGGTGGAATGAAGCCTACTTCAACTGGCACATGTCCACCAGTAGAACTGGGGCATCTGTATTTATTGCTTAACACTTCCATGCATGTTCTATTATAATTTCCTGGGAAATGCATATGCCACATCTACAATGTTTAATTAGATCACATTTTCAAAGACAGCATGTTCAAAGAGTAATCCAGTTCTAAATATTCTACTTTTGATTCAAGTTAAACTGTATTGGAATTCAAGTCAAACCTGGGAGGCTTTAGTTTACATTTTATACACATTTTCAGTTTGACAACTTTTATATCACTTAATGATACACATGTGAAAAAAGAAGACAGACCAAGTCAATATAGGAAACATGCAGCATTATTTGGATCAGAAAGCATAATTGCTCAATAAGGCTAAAAATAAAAGCCAAGTAAGAGCATTGAGATTTTGGCTGCAGTGCTGCACACATTCAGCTGCTTTAATACCCAGTGAAGTTAGCGGAATTTACGCAGCCTGATTGTACACAGGGCTGCAGCCCTTTCCAATTAAATTTAGCCAATATGAAGCAAAGGCCAGTTAACCAAGAAAACCCAATCACAGGCAACTGGCATTTTGTAATAGTGTATCCAAAAAGTGCAAATAGTTTGGTTTGGGGTTTTTTTAAAAGAAGATTAAAGAGAATGTGGCAGAGAGAGAGAGAGAGAGAGAGAGAGAGAGAGAGAGAGCGCACTAAAGATCAGACAGCTTTCCAGCTTTTGCATCTGGCTCAATTAAAACTCCTGGCAATTCAGAACATGGTGACAGCTCACTGTGAGCAGTAGCCATAGCCCCACCTGCAAGGAAATGCTAAGTACCAATAGCCAGTCTAAAATCAGGAGAGAAAATAAACATATTCTCTTTATTTTGTGTAAGGTGAGAGTGCCAGTACCTCTCTGTGTAAATGCTCTATTGGACATTAACAGAGATGGGTTTTATACAGGTATCCGATATGATCTGACTAATCCATCCCTGGCTGTTGACTTTCTACTGTGCTTCCAGGCAGTGAGAAGTATTGCCCATTCATATGCTGAGCTTAGAGCTTTCTATCTTCCCCATGGCGAGGGACCATGGCTCAAGCTTTGCATTCTTAAGGTCTCAGGTATCCCTTGGTATCTCCAGTAGATAAAGAGATAGAAGTCCTCTTACTTCCTGAGACCCTGAAGGAGGCTACCATTCAAGAGTAGAATATACTGTTCTAGATAAACAAATACAGCCGCCCCCCAATTGCACACCATGGGTGCACAACGGCGTACAGTGGTACCTTGGGTTACATACGCTTCAGGTTACAGACTCCGCTAACCCAGAAATAGTACCTTGGGTTAAGAACTTTGCTTCAGGATGAGAACAGAAATTGTGCAGCGGCAGCAGGAGGCCCCATTAGCTAAAGTGGTGCTTCAGGTTAAGAACAGTTTCAGGTTAAGAACGGACCTCCAGAACAAATTAAGTTCTTAACCCGAGGTACCACTGTATACATGTGGCACCGGGAAATAAATAATTCAAATCAAATCTGGAAATGGTGAGGAGAGGAGACCCTCCCCAGAGCCCCCAGACTCCAGTGAGGGCAAAGGAAGCCCCAAAGAGACCGGAGGCACTGTGGGGCTTTGTTTACACTGCTCCGCCTCCCCCGCCTAACAGTTGGTGTCCAGGTTAGTGCAGCAGCCACTTTCCTGTGCATCCTCCAGGCTCCAACCAGCCCCAGAGCTTCAATTCTTGTTTTGGATACAGTATTTTTGGTCTGGATTGAAGAGAGAATGGCAGAAAGGATGTTTAGAGGCTGTGTAAAGGGTGCTCCCCACTTTACGTGATTTCACTCATGTGCATGGGCCTAGAAAGTAAGTAGGTGGGAGTTGCCTGCACTCTGACCTGGTATAAGGCTGCCTTCTTTCCATTGCTTTATGATTGTTACACACAGCACATAATGCAGAATTCAACTGAAGTTTTAAAGAACATTTTTTTAATCCTCATGTGCCCAGTTACTTGACAGCATGTTCTCAGCTTTTCAGGGCTCAACTGTGGCCTGAAAAGACATTATTCCAATTCAGAATATGCCCATGATGGCTTTCGTTTTCTCTGTTTTAATAAAACCACAATAAAGTTGTGTTTGCTCTTAAAAACACTTAAATGAAGTACTAGATAAAAGAAAACCAGGCCAGTAAAAGCCACTTTCTCATTCAGGTTCTCTTGCATACCATACAAACAGCATTAATTTGAAAATGTTAGATGTTCCACAGGTTATATAGATGAAACGCTACATGCGCTCCTCATCCTTCTTTTGCAGACAAAATATGGTGCTTTTAAAATTTGTCACCTTTTCTGTCACGCTGCACAGCAACAAAAAAGGCAACAGATCCACAAACTGCAGAATTTTGGCAGTTCAATCTGGAATACAGGATAGGGCATGAACTTTAAGTGATGTTATAATATCAGTGACTGACAGGTGGGCAACCCAACCCACCTTTTGAAGTGATAATCACTGGATCCAGAGGGATCCAACTTCCCATGCCATAATCAATTTGTCAGCCTTTAAAGTGTGGCAGATTAACACAGCTGTTCCTTGGGGAGTAGCCTACGCACCACATATTAACATACCTCCCGACATTTCCACTTTTAACAGAATTGTTTGACAGTGATAATTTGTCATCCCTTTGGAAGGGCTTTCTCACAATAGTTTCTCTCATTCCACACATGTGCTGATGTAAGGAATACATCCCACCCCCTCACATAAAAATCTAGCAATTCTTCTAGAAACATTGGTTTATTTCATTCCTGTCACAGCCCTCATTTTCTGAATGACACCTTGCTTCTCAGAGGTGGGAAACTCAAGTGTGGTCAGATTGTACCTGGTATTAACTGAAATTATCACTAGCATTTTGACTAAAGTGAAGTTAGAACTGGATTTGGGTGAACAACCTTAGTTGAAACACCTGAGAAATCTTTAGGAGAGAAAAAGGAAAATATACCCTCTTCAGCTACATCTGCAGGGGACATCATGGGTGTGGCCAGAACTCAGACTATACCTGAACTGGTAGCTTAGCAATTAAAATTTTCCTTGAAATCTGATTAAAATATCTGAACTTTTAATTGGAAACAGAAAAACAGATATTTTCCCCCCATGGGAAATATGTTAGCAAAAATCAACCATGTTAAGCCAGGTTGAACAGCCTGGGGTAAATCTAATCTGTGAAAAAGGTTGTTCTAGGTGGTGGTTGTTGTTGTGGTTGTTGTTTTTTAAATACTGTAGTCATTACAGTAAATAACTTGGAATAACTGAAATAATAATTTAATCATGGCAAGGTACCTTTCCTGGCAGACTGCTGACATTTAACAGTAAGTGTGAAGGGGGGGGAGGGACTCAAAATAAAACTCCAAGGTTCTTAATTAAACTGAAAACCAGTGAATATGCATCATTGCCAGTTGCCAAGAAAATTTTCATCTGACTGGCACCAGGAAGATATTAAACTGAGTATAAATTTAAGATTAATAACCAGTCTCCAGAATGAGCTCAGACACACTAAAAGATAACACTCTATTTGTCAGTTTCCTGTCCTTTGCAGTGTCATCTCTATTATTGCACATTGTCATCTCCAAATGTTTTATGCCATTACATATATTTTCAAGTCAAACAAAATAGCTGTAGCAGACCCAAATCTTTTCTGATCTAAGTAGTTCAGTATGAACACTCAACTCAAGCCATTGACTTTAGTGCTATGGCCCTTAAATAAGGAGATTACCTTTTCTCTAGGCTTCTGGTAACTTAATAGCTAAATAGCTCAATGGGTATTGAATGCTGCAAGATATCTGATTAAAAGAGCAAAGGTGGTTGGTGGATACTAGCTACTAAACATATCCCACTTATCTGGGTGGGGACTAGTCAGATATCTGGGTTTTTAGATTACTCTCAAGAAGAAGCCTTCAAGGGCTCAAAGGACAAGATTGTTGGGGGGGGGCGCTGGCTGGCTAGTGCAATCTGTGAACTTCCTCTTGTTCAGCATGTACATTTGTAAATAAAGAGACACCATAAAACACTCAGTCTCTGGTACATTCTCTTCACACAGTAACTGATAGTAATAGGTAGCCTCTGAAATCTCCTACTGCTTAAGTTAATGGGAAGGGTAAAAAAAAACAGTAATTATCTCTAATTAGAGGTTTATACCAGGTACTGTAATTTAAGAATCACATGAAATTAAGTCATTAAAATGTAACTTCTCCCAGCTTTTAATATGGAAATATATGACCTATATAAACTGCCTGAAACTATACATTGAGTTGTTTTTCCCATTTTCATTATTTAGAACTTCCAGGTTAAAACAACAACAACATTCTATTTCCTTAATTGAAAACATCTTGACAACATTGAAGTTGTTTCACTATAAATAAAGGATTAATTAAAATTAAAATTAAATTAATCAAAATCCATGCTCTCTCTTGTCCAGATGCTTTAATTGAATCCCACCCAATATATGTATATAACAATAAGGCTAGGCATATAAAGCTGATGTACTGATGTTATGCTTAAGACCAGTGCTATTTTTCTAGAAAATGAGGTGAACTTATAAATGTGAACTATAAAATGAGGTGAACTCACTATGAACTTATAATAGCAATGGCAACCACCTGAGATGTGCTGGAACTGAGTTCTGGCTTTAAAAAAGCCCTGCTAAAGACTTGTCAAAAGTAAATGTGGATCTTACTTTAAGTGATATTCAACTTAGGTTAGACCCTTTGAAAATAATGGACTTTAGTTACTTGTCCATTGCTTTTAATGTGTCTCTTGATTATGGCTAACATTGGCTATCACCCCTTATCTAGAAGAAATATATGTGTCTCTTTGCTTAGCTTAACATCATAAGAAACTTTAGGGAGGATAAATTAGTTAAAATATACAAATTAACTAATAAAATATACTATTAAGTGCTTAGGATTTTCAAGAAACATTAAAATTGTTTGATTGTATTCTGAATTGAGCTGAGTTATTTTCTTCATGTGATAGGATTATCAGAGACTGTAACTATGATGTGGGGTTTGAACATACATGCTTTCTACCATCTGAAGCTCTCTTGCTTGTACCTACTAACTGGCAGAATCTTACACAAGTTCCTGTTAGACAGGGAACCTAGACAATGCTCTCCTATTTGAAGTATTGAAATTTAAAATCTAAGCTTTGATTTGTTTATTTGAGATGTTTATTAATAAAAATAGGAAAAGAACTCAATACTTTGTACTTTAATTACCCAAACAAAAAATGAACCCACTAAATTAATAGGTGTACTCTGTGTTGAAGTGTAGTAATCAGGTTTGTTGGTTGCCCAAATCTTTCTAAAGGCTAACTCTATAAACTGATAACACTAAAAAAGTTTAAATTCACAACAATAGTTTCAGACAGGAGCACATTCGACTGACTGGCTGTGGCTCTCCAGGGTTGCAGACAGAAGTCTCTCCCAATCCTGGCTAGAGATGCCAAGTTATTGAACTTTAGGCACTTTGCATGCAAAACGTGTGCTCTAGCACTGAGCTACAGTCCTTTCCCAGCCATTCAAACTAAGTCACAGAATCCATGGAAATGTTTTAGATGTTAGATTTGCATCCTGGCCTAACCCTAAATCTGACATTTGAAAAGCAGAATTGAAAGGAAAAGAGAGTGTGTTATTTGAATAATTAAAAAACAAAAACAAAACTGCATTCCCAAAACCAGATTCTGTACATTCACCCACAGATGCTGTGGCCAGACTGGCTTTGTTCTTGCTGAGATGGCACACAGGCTCAAAACACCTATGGGCCTTCTGGTTGAGGGATGTGGCTAAAGCCTTCTTCCCTGTGACCCTTGGAGGCCCTGATACAGGGAGGGGAAGGAGCAGGGCCACTTACAACTTTCCCTTTGACTCTCAGGGTCACTATACAAGCAGAATCAAGGCGATACTGAAGGCAAAACTTCCTGGACTGCACCATGTCAGATAGTAGTCATGATGAGTTTCATATCTGAATATTATCCATGCCAGGAAACAACAGGACAAAGCTGCACAGAGAAAAAGAGCATGCAAGCAAGCTATTTTTTAATGTTAGAAGCGGTGGAGCAGTTTCTTTTTCCATCAGGAGACATTATCTGAAGTATCTGAAGAAGTGTGCATGCACACGAAACCTCATACCAAGAACAAACTTAGTTGGTCTCTAAGCTGCTACTGGACAATTTATATAAATATATATTTAATATTATAACATGCAGCCCCCCTCATCACCTACAGCCTGAGGAAGGGGCAGCATGTCCTATTTCACTGCTTGAGGTGAAACAGGAAGTGCTGTCTTGCTCTGCTGCTGACAGTCCAGGAAAAATCACTTGAATCTGCTGATTGCATGCATTGGCCTACAGTGACTTCCTCTAGTGAATTAACACTACTAAGATTGTAGAATCACAAACCATAGGTGTATCTCAAAGAGCTAAATGCACAGAACCATAGCCAGGCTGTTACCAGGAAATGCACTACTCTGCCCACAATGCTGCCCCCCCCCCAATCTAAGTTAAAAACAAAAACAGGCTGTGACAGCACAAGGCATAGTCTGCACCCTGAGAGGAAAGGTAAGCAAACCACCTAAACCAGCCTCCACTTAATGGCTGATGGATGTGGCTAAGCAGTCCTACTGCCAATCCTTAGAGGCCCAGAGAGATTGAAATGGGAAAAGGCATAGTTAGTTGGCTGGAACACTAAAGAAGAGCCTTCCAACACTGCAACATTTTGCTGAAGGTCCAACTTGTTTTTTGGAAGCCCCACTGGGAAATGTGGCAGCTTCATCTGGTGAGGAAGGCTGTCTATGATGCTATTGATACAATACCACTACATCCTCTATGTAAAAGTTTAGGTCATAGAAACAGTATCTCATGGAAATACTGTATCTAGGCTGCGTCAACAAAAGTATAGTGTCCAGATCAAGGGAAGTAATAGTACCACTATTCTGCCTTGGTCAGACCACAGCTGGAATACTGTGTCCAATTCTGGGCACCACAATTTAAGACAGATGTTGACAAACTGGAACACATGCAGAGGAACTGTCTGGAAATAGCTTTATGAGGAATACTTGAAGGAGCTGGGTATATTTAGCCTGGAAAAGAGGAGAATGAGAGGAGATGTGATAGCCATCTTCAAATATCTTAAGGGCTGTCACATGGAAGAGGGGGCATGCTTGTTTTTTCCTGCTCTGGAGGGTAGGGCTCAAACCAATGGCTTCAAGTTACAAGAAAGGAGATTCCAACTCAACATTCGGAAAAAGCTTTCTGACAGTAAGAGCTGTTCAGCAGTGGAACAGACTCCCACAAGAGGTGGTGGACTCTCCTTCCTTGGAGGTTTTTAAACAGAGGTTGGATGGCCATCTGTCATGAATGCTTTAATTGAGTTTCCTGCTTTGCAGGGGGTTAGATGAGATGATCCTTGGGGTCTTCTTCCAGCTCTGTGATTCTATAACCAACCCATACTCTCAGCTGAACTGAGCTCTCTATGAAGTATCCATCCCCAAATTAGGAAGCTATAAATTCTTATCAGGAGGCTTCCTTCGAGTGTTTACCTTAAGTTCCTCCTGGCCTAAGATTTCACACTTGGAGAATCATAGAATTGTGGAATTGGAAGGGACAATGAGGATCACCTAGTCCAACCTCCTGCAATACAGAAATATTTTGCCCAACATGGGCTCAAACCCACACCCCTGAGATTAAGAGTCTCATGCTCTACCAACTGAGCTATCAAACTTCAACTCCCTAGTATAGCATGTGGGTGAAAAGGATTCAGGGCATTTTCTTGCTCATTGATTATTTTGGCTTTTGTATTTGTAAAAATTAAAATTAAAATACTCTCATTTGATATGCTGGCAATATTTCTTCCTAGTAATTTCTCCAAAGGCTCAAAATAACCCTGGCCTCACTAAATCACAGCTGGCAAGATTACTACATGAACAATTTACAGAAGGTAGAATTATATAACATTCTTGAAAGCAATTGCCTTATAATAGTTTATTTGCTAGGAAAGAGGAAACAAAGGACTCACAAAGTGAATACTTTCCAACAACTAATAAGTATTAAATATATACATACACTTACTTTAATCATGGAGTTAAGCACCTAATTTAGCAGAAAATGCAATTGCATTTTTAAATAGACTATCCCAAACTTCAGGCTCACACATTGTCCTCTCACTGCTCTTACCCTCTAAAAGCCATTATAATTTTTTTAAACACACAAACTATGAACTCTGATTCAGAGAAAGCAATTCCTTATGAATTATGCATCAGGGATACATATGGAAGTTTCCATGGTCAGGTGGTAGGAGAAGGCTGTTAAAGAAAGATAAAACAAGAAAAAAAATGTATTCTGGGCCACTTCTCTTTCAGAAAGTGATAGGAAGACGGACAGTTTCTGGATCAGTATGGTTTGATTGTGGAATTTATGTGAATAAGGAAACTAACGATGTAATGCTGCCATCTCAATATGCTACCCTGTGGAACTCATAATTCTTTATGCTCTAGTAACAGTAAGGAAGCTCATTATATTTAGACTGTTCTTTGTAGAGGCTAAATCCTGTGTGATTCTTGCAGTGCCTAATAGTCTCTGGACCTGAATTTTATTTATGTTTTAAGTTATGTTCTTTGCATAGCAAGATGAATAACCCAGATCTTAGTGGAAGCTAAACTATAGGACAATGGAAACAGCACTGATTGCAGTGAATACAGGATGGGATAGAAATCGCTGCCTCTAAGCCACATCCTCATTCATTACACATGGAAGATGAACATTCGTAGGTGATGGTGCCAATCAGGTGATGAGTGTGGAGAGGTCTACAGGAAGGAAACTGACGTGTGACACATACACCCCAACTGCTGCTGCCTAAGTCACTATGGTAGGAGTAAAAAGCCAGGGAGGTCTCTGTCCTCCAGGGCTGGTCGTACCATTAGGCAGAGTGAAGTGACCTCCACAGGCAGCTGATTTTTCATATCATAAAAGGGAAACAAATTATTAGTTGTTTGATTGTTACTGCAGTTTTCCTTCCAGACTGGGAGAGACGTTCTTGTGGATTTTCTGCCTCAGGTTACAAAATATTTTAACAGATGCATCTTAGTTAGATGAAAACATCAACCCGGAGCAGCACAATGACTTCGGCCAGCCCTAGAATTCTTAAATTCTAGTTGGAGCAATCAAAATGATTCAAAGCAGTGATTGATAATACCTTGCACATACTCAAGGCATAACGTTCTAAAGGAGGCCATTACTGTCAGCAGAAATGCCTATACAATTGTGGTGAAATCCACCATGTAGTAAACTAAAGACTTTTCTTCCTAGAATTTGCCTTTGTTATTGTATTTGCAGCTATAGTAGGTGTGGCAATGATGCTATTCTTCCTCGTTACTTTCCTTCTGGGCACCATCCTAATTTCCCAAAGATCACAACAACTAACCTTTCTGAAGACTTGAAGAACCTTTAGTGCCATGGCAAGGTGGCTGCTTTGCATTGAATGGTATTTATTTCTGTGATGCCCTTTTAAAAATGAGGTACAGCTTATCAAATGTGAGCTTCCTTCAGCCTTCAAAAGGTGATTAAATAACTTCTCCTGTCTTGCTTTTTATATCATGCACCAGTTTATATATCCACATGGGATTTTGTTTATAATTTTATTACAAAGAAATGTCACCAATTTGACAGCTTCCCAAGCTCTGGCAATTGAAACCCAGGCTTCATTACCCCTTTCTGTTCAGTTCTTAGAACGGATTCTTTACAATTGTCTAAGTATGACGAGATGCTAGACGATTGTTCATATAACTAATTCATTTCAAATTGTTCTAAATTGCAGTGCAATTTTCATTAATACTGCTCCCAGTTTTAGAAGAGAAATAAAGGATTTATTGCCCTCTGTCATATTTCTCATTCCAATAAAAGTGATACAGTGGGGAAGAAAACAAATAACTGCTGATTCAGAACAGGAAAGTCCAGCCTCTGCGAGGCTGCCATTACCATCTGCCCTGATCACTGGCGGTGGGGGGGGGGTGGAGTTGCTATAAAGCAAAGTGGATTTTGTATGTTCTTGATGGGTTTGTGGAAGCCAGACATATGGGTCTGTGTCCAATGTTCTCTGGTAGGATAAGGGCTCTTGTGGTAGAAGACATGTGCTCAAATGTTCAGCAACAGAGCAGTCCAATGCAGCAGTTGATCTCATTGTGCAACAAAGTTACCAGAAATCTGCTTATGCATTCTCTTGTGCAACAATGCCCCACTGGCATAAAACAGTTCACCAGTGGGATGAGTATATCGTTAAGTGACTTAAGCGTAGCACTACATTGGGTGCAACCCTTGATGCTGTTTCAAGACCATGCAAAATGTACACTTGGAGATAATTTAGAGGACCTCTTCACAAAAGCAAGCATCACTTCCTCTGTTGCCTTCTTCAGTACATTTTTGGGCTTTTCCTTATGTTATATGGTATATAGAGTAGGTAGATTGTACAATGATTCTCACCTTCATCTATGTTACTTGTATGATGCTGAACTTAGTTCTCACTATAATTTGGAGGCTTTTATTGTCTCACAGAGTGCATTATAGAAATTGAACTCAAGGGAGAGAAATAACTTTTCAGAGAAATTATTCATTTGTTAAATCAGCGCAAAGTTGCATTTTCTTCTAGCACTCCAGTTTGTTTTCTAAAAACCTGCCCTACTTCCCCAATTAAACATCATATTCTGATTTCTATTCCCCAGTCAGTCTCAACAGTCAACAGTCTCAATCTATATAGCACTAGCTATTTCCTAACAACTGCTACTATTAGGCTAGTGCCCAGGCTTGACTCAACTGGGATGAATTTAAAACACTACAGGGAAGCAATTCAGAATCAAGAAAACTACTGGGGAAAGATTGTGTTGCTGCTGACCTAATTTAGCTGACTTTATTTCAGAATGGGTAAGGAAAAACAGTCTTACTGCTGAATCCTATGCTATCCTAAGAGCAAGTCTCACTCTTCTCAATGCGCTTAGGCTCAAGTTAGTATAATGCAGCATTACCAACGGTGCAAGCCTAACAACTTCCTAAGTGGTAGATGTATTAGACAATACAGCCAACATAAAATCTTGTGGCATCTTACAAATTAACATTATCATGTAAATTGAATGACTGGGATTATTCAATTAAAGCTTCAATGTACGTAAAGCAAGCATATTGACTAGAACAGAAGTAACTGTTAAAATAGACCTCTAAGCATGTTTACTCAGAAGTAAGTCCAATGAAATTTACTCCCTAGTAAGGTTGACACTGACACACACACACACACACACACACACACACACACACACACACACACATAATTTGTGGACATCCAAAGAAACTGAATGTTGGAAGATTCAGGACAGATAAAGCAAAGTACTTCTTTATGCAGTGCATAAATGACGGAACTTGCTCCGACAGGAGAGAGTGATGCTCACCTTGGATGGCTTTAAAAGAGGAATAGAAAAATGGACGGAGGAGAGGGCTACTGGCCCTGATGACTTTACTCTGCTTCCACAGTTAAGGCAGCAATGGTTCTAAATACTAGTTGCTGGAAACCACAGTTGCAGAGAGTGCTCTTGTGCTTCAAACCTGCTTGATGGTTTCCCACAGGTTGGCCACTGTGAGAACAGGATGCTAGACTAAATAGCCCACTGGAATGAACCAGCAGGCTCTTCTTATGGTTAACTAAATTTATGTGGGATACATAATCAATTTTGAATATAAAGCATCTCTTCTGGAGTGCAAAATGTCAAGTAAGCTCACCCATCGGTCCACCTTTGCAAACAACCAACAGGCTTCACCTTCACTGTCTGGTGCCTTGTATTCTTTGACTGCTTAAAAGTGACTTAGAGAACAGTTGAGGGCATATGCATTTAATCCACTTAAAAGGTCTGCAATTGAAATTAGTGGGGATGGGGAAAATGAACATTTCCCATCCTGTCTGCTACATGGTCCGGGCTGCTCAAAGGATGTAAATAAAGTTATATAATCCTCCCCGAGTCCCGGGAACAGGAAAGGATACACATCCAATTAGATAAAATACATTAAAAAGAAGTACAACCATCAGTTCTGGCACAGACTAGGTCTCTGCACAACAGAGGTAAAAGACTGTATAGATTAGGGAGTGAATCTTTGCCCACTGATTCTACAATCATTTAAAACTAATGGACTCAGCATGACCTTTGCTGTAGAATATAATATGCAATAAAATTATGGGGCCTGTGTTGGCGTCTGGAAATAGAAATTTGATAGATAGGCACTATTGTGAAAATATGAGAAGGAAGAACTATGATACATAATTATAATCTGACTGGGTCCCCAAATATAATTATAGCAGGAAACCCATCTCACTCATCCCAAATATATACATGTATGTAGGTGTGCTTTGAAAATGTAGCTTACAATTTAGGAATAGAGGATGAAATAGGGACTAAGTATTATGAAGCTTCAGCTATAAATACTCCCTTCCATCTTAAAGGGAAAATGTTTGGCTTATAAAGGAAAAGTGGCATACCAAGGTCTGGATGAATAACACAGGGAAACATTTGGTCAAATTTTTCTCTAGAAAATAATACCTCTTTAATGATGTAATACAACATCATAATGCTCTTTAGTACCTCTTTAATGATGTAATGCAAAGTCATAATGCTATTTGCTAGTAATATATGGGAAGGTGAAACTTCTCTTTTCTTGTACCCATTTCTGCCATGTTTCTGTGTGACCTTTCAGAGTTGCAAGCTCTAAAGGATCCAGAGTAGTAGATGTGATACAAGGATGGACTGCTACTCTGAAGTGCGAATATAAATTCCTGGTGTACTGAAGATCCCAGATACTGGCTGTATTTGAATTCATATTTTGGAGCTCTATGCAAATATGACTGAATGGACAATGAAATGTTTTTACATTCTTATAGCAGCTAGTGCAGCAGGTAGAATGGGGGGTGAAAGGGTTAATCCAATGAACACTTTGGAGTATTCACTCACTTAATCATTCCAAAAGCAGAAGATTGTCTCTTCACTTGCTCTAACCTGGTCATCTCCTAACACTGTATTTGTATTGTTGTGTTTGTTGGTGCCAGACTCACTAAAATTTCTGAGTCCAGTAAGTGTTAGAATTTAATTAAGGCTTGGGGTGTTGAAACTGGGTGCTAGACCCATGTGTATTAAGTTGTGTGCTAGACACATCTAATCCCCTGGAATATACAAGTGTTAAAAGCTAGGCTAAGATTCCTGGGTTAAGGTAATAGCTTGGGGAATGGGCCATTAAGACAATCAAAGGAACTCAGTGTGAGATGCCAAAAGAGTGGGGCCCCTTTCCCTCAGCAGATAGAGCCAGAACTTAGAGTAATATGACCTAGAAGTAAAGCAGGAAGTAGGAGGGACAGAGCAACATTTTGAGACTACATTTGATGTCTGTTTGGATCCAAGACTGCAGCTATGGGAGAAGCAATACCCTCTTTGGGTGACTGTGCTTTGAACTTCTCAATCGTAGACTCAGGTTGCAGATATGTATAAATAAACCATATATCACAAAGACACTACAGTCTCCCCTATGCATCATTCCCAAAAGAAAGCACAGAAGCACATCTGGAACCCTTGGAATCTCACATACTCAGAGATTGTAGTGGCATTCAACAGTATAATTGAATATATTATTTATAATGAGTTAAAAAAATGTTTAGATATACTTTCCCCCAAAAAACGGAAGCATTCCTGTTGGGGATGACAGGAGCAGAAATACTAAAAGTTGACCAGAAATTGTTTATGTATGCCACTATGGCAGCTAGAATTTTATTAGCCCCAAAGTGGAAGCAGCAAGAATTACCAATGGTAGGCGAACGGCAGACAAAGATGATGGACTATGCGGAATTGGCAAAGCAGACGGGGAGAATCCGAAACCAGAGTGACCAAGTTTCCCAGGGAGAATGGAATAAATTTGTTCAATACATAGACAATCATCGTAAACATATAAAGGCACTAGCTGGACTGCGATAAAGCTTGCAACGTTTAAAAGAATAAACTTTCTACTTGTGCTTTAAGTTTTAAAATAAATGTAGAATTTAGATGGTCCAAATGAAATGGAGGGAAGTCAAAAGCTCGGCAGAGCTAAAATTTGTAAAAGGTGATATGATTTTATAATATTGTTAAAAATGGAAAATCAATAAATAAATATATATATATTAAAAAAACAGTATAATCTAATATATAATGTCTTACCTGGTCAGGGAAACCAAGTATCCTAGGCCATCTCTTGACCATAACCAGTTTATGTTATGTTTTATGCCATGTTTTAAATCCGTGCCTGGATGCAGTAGCGCACTGGATGAGGGCCAGCAATCATCAGCTTAGGTTGCCAACTATGCCCTTTCCTGGACAGGGATAGCTTAGCTACAGTGATTCATGCATTGGTAGCTTCACAATTGGACTACTGTAATGTACTCTATGTGAGGTTTTACTTAGGATTGATCTGGAAGCTGCAGTTGGTGCAGAATGTTGCAGTCAGGTTGTTGAGTGGAGCACCTAGATGCACACCTATTATACCTACATGGAGAGAATTGCATTAGCTGCTGATCAGCTACCAGGCTATGCCAAAGGTCCTCTTGTTAATATATTATGCCTGGAACAACTTGGGATCAAGGTTGCCTGAAGGACCACCTGTCCTTGGTAAGGTCACATATATCACCTGGAGAAATTCTATTAATGGCATTGCATCCTATAGAATATCACAGGGCAGTGACCTGAAAATGGTCATTTTCTGCTGTTGATCCTGTACTGCCATATGTGAAACAGCAACAATCAGTTGCCTCAGATATCTTGTGAAGACATATCATTTTCTCCTCCCAGGCTTTCCCTGACCCGTAAGGTTGGACCTGGCTTTATGTCACTAAATCCTCAGAATTTTTGTTTTATTCCCTTTTATATACTTTTCTATATTTTTATATTGCTGTTTACTGGTTTTTACGTTGTGTTTTCATTTTAATGATATAGTGAGAACCCAAAGAGTGCTCACTAATGGTTCTTCACCACCCTGCAAAAAAGTAGCAAATAGAGTTCTGCAGGGTTCTGTCCTGGGCCCACTGTTATTCAATGTATTTATAAATGACTTGGACAAAGGAATTGAGGGGATGTGCATCAACTTTGCAGATGACACCAACCTGGGAGGGGTAGGTAATGCTGTGAAAGACAGAATCAGGATTAAGATGGCCTTAACAGATTGGAGAACTGGACCCAAACTAACAAAATGAATTTCAGTAAGGGCAAATGTAAGGCTCTACACTTAGGCAGGAAGAACCAGATGCACAAATAGAAGCGATTGCCAGTAGTACATGTGAAAAGGATCTAGGGGTCATGGTAGACCACAAGCTTAACATGAGTCAACAGTGGGATGTAGGATCAAAAAGAACTTATGTTATTCTAGGCTGCATCAACAGAAGTATAGTGTCCTGATCAAGGGAATAAAAAGGTAAAGGTACCCCTGCCCGTACGGGCCAGTCTTGACAGACTCTAGGGTTGTGCGCTCATCTCACTCTAGAGGCCGGGAGCTAGCGCTGTCCGCAGACACTTCCAGGTCACATGGCCAGCATGACAAAGCTACTCTGGTGAGCCAGAGCCACACACGGAAACGCTGTTTACCTTCCCACTAGTAAGCGGTCCCTATTTATCTACTTGCACCCAGGGGTGCTTTCGAACTGCTAGGTTGGCAGGCGCTGGGACCGAGCAATGGGAGCGCACCCCGCCGCGGGGATTTGAACCGCCGACCATGCAATCGGCAAGTCCTAGGTGCTGAGGTTTTTACCCACAGCGCCACCCGTGTCCCGATCAAGGGAATAGTCCCGCTCTATTCTGCCTTGGTCAGACCACTGATGGAGTTCTGTGTCCAGTACTGGGTACCACCATTTAAGAAGAGTATTGACAAGCTAGAATGTGTGTAGTGAAGAGCAACCAAGATAACCAAGGGCCTGGAATCTAAGCCTTAAGATAAATGGTTGAGGGAGCTGGGTATGTTTGTCTGGATAAATGGGGACTAAGAGGAGATAGAATTGTAGAATTGGAAGGAACCACATGGGTCATGTAGTTCAACCCCCTGCAATGCTTAAGGTGGGGCTCAAATCCACAACCCAAAGATTAAAAGTCTCATGTTCTACTGACTGAGCTAGCCCTGAAATAAGATAGCCACCTGCAAATACCCAAAGCGCTGTCAATATGGAGGATAGAGCAAGCTTGTTTTCTCCTGCTCTGGAGGTTAGGACCCAAAACAAGGGTTTCAAGATACAAGAAAGGAGATTCCGACTAAACATCAGAAAGACCTTTCTGATGATAAAAGCTGTTCAACAGTGGAATGGAATCCCTTAGAAGGTGGTGGACTCTCCTTCCTTGGAGATGTTTTATAGTGGAGATTGGACGGCCATATGTCATGGATACTTTAGTTGAGATTCATGCATTGTGGGGGGTTGAATGAGATGGCCCTTGGGGTCCCTTCCAACTCTACAATTCTATGATTCTATGTTTGTTTTTAGACTGTACATTAGATTTTTGAAATATAAAGCAGTATATCAATGCTTTCAATTAAAGAAATAAATAGCTACTACTCTGGATTCCGTGTAGCACACAAACCTGAAAGCTCACACAAAAGATTTTTCTACCTGAGATGGAATAGCTAATGGCACACACACACACACCCCAATTCAAGGTGCACAGATTCCAAGGCCAGTCTGGCACTTGAGGCAGAAAATCCCCACAAGTGCATCTCCTCCACCCCCATGGCAGTAAAAAATGCAAAAACCATACATTAAATAGACATATGCTACTGTTTCATTACTCCCCAATTCAGTTACCAGAGACAGCCCCCCAACTATGCCAAATAGCAGGGCTTATGCACTGTTGACATTCCCTGTGATCCCGAGGAGCGAGGTGAACCCTGAAGAATTACAACTCTCACATTTACAGAATTCAAACATTCTTCCAAAAGGGGAACATAAGGAGAAACTAGAGACAGTAGTTTACTAAGAATAGGGAACAGGAAATATAATATACGGGACAGCTGTATGCATCAGGAACAGAAAATTGTAACCACCATATGTGGAATAGAGGCAGATTTCACCAAACTCCCAAACATAATTCCTGGGATTCTTTGGAGAATCCCCAATAACTTTGCAATGTAAATATGCCCTAAATTAATGACAAACCTATTTCTAAGTAATCTCTCATCTTGACTAGAAATTTCCTCTGATGCACATAAAGGGATTAGGTTGCTCTATGAAAATACTTGTTATTGATGCAGGGCCTACAATCTGTCCTCCATTAGTGATGGACAAAAGTGTTTTCAACAGTGAACAAACCAATAAAAATTATGTCAGAAAAAGTGATCAACTAATTAATATATTGCAGATTTAATAATATGTTAGGCATGAATGCCACAGAATACTACTGTGTATTAAAAAATTGAAATGACTACATGCTCAGAAAAACTTTTTTTCAGAGGTAGGCAAGCTTTATGGAGGCAATGGAAAAGGCAGACATGCTTTGTTAAGGCAGGCAATTTAATTCCATTTATTGTCATGGAGCTTTCCTTGCCCTAGCCGACAAATAATTTTCAGCACAAGGAAAAAAACAAAATTGACTATGCTTTGCAGTGCAATCCTATACATTCCTACTCAAAGGTAAGCCCCATTTAGCTCCATGAATCATCACAGCGTCAACAGGCTGTAATCCTGTTTACCCTCACTTGGGAGTTAAGTCCAATGATCACAAAGGGCCTTACTTCTGAGGAAACATGCACAGGATTGGGCAGAATGACTGTCAAATTCAGAATCTGAGAACATAGAAAATATTTTCTTCTCTAAACTCGGCAGGATTAAGGGACAAATATATACAGGATTTATCTATAAACCTATTAAATCACCACTCAGCCCTGTAGGTGAAACCTCTGCCCTGCCTCTGAGGACACATCTTTTCTTATCCACAGTCATTCAGTTGAGCCTTTCTCTAACTTTAATGGGGAGCTGTATTTTACAGCAAATTTGTGACTCTTCAGATCAATGGTTATGGATGATTTGCAATTCAAGGGCTATTAAAGTAAGCTTTTCCTTTAAAACAAATCAGTGTGCTTCGACTCAGATGTTGAGCCTACAAATATAAGCATGAAGTTTGCGCTAAGTTAATTGGCATATTTATACATCTAAAGATACCCAGCAATTTGAATCTTCTGTGTAGAACACAGCATAATGGACCAAAATCAAACCAGAAGTTAGCAATACAAACTATGATAAGTAAGCAACACCAAATGGTGGCTCATTTATTATTTCATACACTGCTTGACTGTTAAAAAGAAAACCCTCAAACTGGTTTGCAAAATATAAAACAGTAAAATCAAACACCTAATGACCACTTCCAATGCGTTCATGTAGATATTAAAGAGCAGTGGAGATAAACAGTCCCCAGCAGCACCCCTGGCCTGAACCCCTGGCCTACCTGGCAGCAAGTCAGTATGCCAAGTTCCCAGTCCAGGGCCAATCCACATGTCCAAAGTCAAAAACCAAAGAACAGTCCCACAGAGAACCATGGGCAGCCGAGCAGACACAGCGCCTCAGCTCTGCTTCCCTTTTGTATTTTGCCTGCTGATTGCAGCATCTGGGCTTGACGAGGCAGATGACCCTCACCTGCTCCAAGCCTACTCCAGTTGAGGAATCACAACCCAGAGCTAATGAGTCCCACCTGGCCACCGAGGGAGCTGGGCTGTGGGCCCTTGCCTGCCTCTGCCTCCTGGAGTTGCTCCCTGTGTCTCAGAGCCCACCGTGTTCATGGAGACAGGGACTCCTCTGGCTCTGGGTCCTGTGCTCTGACCCCCATCCCCTCGTCATCCTCCGTCCCCCTGTGAGTACTTCCTACACCAACCTCTCCTTCCCCATCCCCAGCTTGCCCCAGTGTGTCCCAGTCCTGGCTACACTCCTTCCTGGGATCCTCTTTCTTCTCCTCCTCCTCGTAGTTCTGCCAGTTCATGACAATCCTATAACAGGCAGGGGTGTGTTGTCCAATGGTTACAGTTGTAGTTCAAGTCAGTTCTCCCTTTATAGCTAACTCGCTCTGCTGATCTCATTATGTTCACTGAATAAAAGTGGCCCAGTTCAACCCCAGCCTGTGTGTTTGTCTCTTTATTCAGTCATCAGAGCGCAAATTGTTCCCTAATCTTTAACTGCTGTATTTTCTGACAGGCAGTAAAATTTAAAAAGGGCCTTCTAACAGTAGATTATGTTACGTTTTCAGATACTGCACAGTTGAAGAATGCCCTTCCTTTCCCATGTTGTTGCTCTTCTCTCAAAATAAATGATAGTGCCAGACATGACAAATGCCATGTGGTGGAAGGCTGAGAATGGTCAATGAGTTCATCTATATGCTCCCACATTTCAGCTTCAGTGGATGACACTGAGATCTAGTTATTGGAATGGGAGAAAAAGTATTTCTATCCACTTTGTCCACACCATTTATTTATTTGTTTGTTTGTTTGTTTATCAATCACATCTCTATCAAATATGACCCCCTCACCTTCTTTTTCCTTCTAAACTAAGAACCCAAACCCTTTCTTCATAGGGGAGTTGCTCCAATCTTGTGAACATTTGGTTATACATTTTTTGCAGATTTACAATATCCTTTTTGAGATGGGGGGACCAGAACTTTGCACAGAATATACAGCTGTATAATAGCATTACAATATTGACAGTTTTATTTTCACTGCCATATGTAATGATCCCCCAACATCGAATTTGGTGTCCAGTTGCTGTCTTTGCAGCTATTTTATTTCACGATATGGAAAGGGACAGGAAAATAAAACTGCCAATATTGGGCTGTCATTATGCAACTCTATGGTGCAATGACACTTGGAGTACCAGGCACTATTCTTGATTAGTAAAAACCACTACTGGGGCCCTCAACCCAGATAGGGGCCATGGTACTCAGGGAGCTCTTATTAAAACCTTTCATTCTACAGCTTTTCCCAGTGCTACTATTTGCCCCTAAGGGACAATTTTCAGAGTGGTTGCAATAAGGCAATGATCTCTGGCTGAAGAGGGTAACCACCTCTGAGGCAGAAGCTGCTGATGTAACAGCAAAACGTAGGCCCTCTTGGAAAAGAAATGGATTCAGTGATGCACATTTGGACAAGCTGCTTCTAAATATTTGATTAGTTTCTGCATGGAAAAACTAGCTGTATCATTGCTTGCTGGATCTAGCTTTTTAGAGCCAGTTGTATTTTGCTTTCAGTATGCTTTTCCTTATCTTTTAGGATTTCATATTTATCTACAACATATGGTCCAAAAGTCATGAACCATTTATAATAATGTTTCTTATGAATTTTAGTTGAATAATTTAAGGGTGCTGGATTCAGATGTTAAAAACTCAGTGTGTAACACATTAGTGAAGTGTGCCAATTTTTTTGCAACCAAAAGCCTCTTATTTATGGCTGCCTTTTGCTATATATGGATTTAGACTCTGGTACATTACTGTCATAGATGTGCAATGGAACAGCAGTCAGTGCCAATTCAAAGTGACTTTGAACCAAGTTACAATGAGGAAGGGTTGAAGTTTACACAAAAGCCGAGCTTTTTCTATCATTTCCAGTCATTCCATTCAAGAAATAATGAGAAAACTGTGTTGTGCCACAAGATTTCTCACCTATTCCTTCCTGAGGAGTGTCACAGAAGAATGAATAGAGGGAGGAACGGGGAGAAAGAGAAGCAACTGGGGATGCTTCAGGAATTAGTTTTTTTGTTAATTCTGATATGAGCTGTTCGGATCCACACCTCCCAAACTAATGTCTGGACTGGAATATAGTCATGCTTTGGATTTCACACTTTCCCAAATCTAAGCATTTCTTTGCACAAAAGGTATTCAATTTGAATATTTCTTTTAAAAAACACACATTTAGGAATGTGTGTTTTGGGAGAATATGCATATTTGAATACAAAATTCATGCAGTAGGATTCGTGCTCCCTTGCCCTATGTGACCCAAACACAGGTGGTAGAATCAAAAAGAAAGGTCTAGTATGGGTTCCACAGGACTACAAGCCTACTTTGCAGGGTTGGCTAGGGAACCACTCTAATGTCACAATACTCATGCACTCCGGCAACTTGATTCTATGCTTCACTGCATTGAGGCAGCAGTAGCAGGCCATAACATCTACCCTAAGCAACCCAGCTATGGAACTTTACTGTGCTGAAGCAGGCAGTAGCACCACATGTCAGGAGTTCTGCCTACACTCAAGTAGAACCCTGGCAGAGACACATGCCCGACTGGCATGTTCCCTCCCTCCTGGTTGATCGTTCAGAGCTTCATAAGCTTTCTTCAGCCCGAACATCACAGCGACCAATGCCAACCAACACTGGTACACTTAGGGATCCGCAGAGTTTATGCAACTTGCGTAACAGACCTCAACAACTCAGCATTTTGGCTAATCTACTTTATTTACATAGAAACACACATGGAGCACTGCAACATGGCTCCCTCTCTCTCTCTAGCATCAGACAGCAAAGAGAAAAAGAACAAAGGACAAGTCCCACTTCACAGAACACAGTAACACAAACATCCTGTCTCCATCACTTCCCACTCTGTGGAGTCAAAACACATACCGTCATGTGAAAGACAACAATCCCATGACTGCAATCATGGAGCAGGAATTCTAACACCACACTCCAAAAGCACTTGCTAAATTGACAGGTCAAATTATGGGTCAAGCATCCAAAGCATTACTTGATTGGAGCTGTAACAGAGACACTTCTTTCCATTACGATAGCTAGGTCTATACAAAGAAGAGCATGCCCCGCACTTCAGAATGTAAAAATCTGGGTGTCATAAGGAGGAAAACTAAGCTCTGGCAGGATGGAAGTTAAAGAAATTTGGGCTGTTATCTTCATATGGATGGACCTTACCCTTAAAAAACAAAAACCCTTCAGTTGCTGGTGTTTGGATTTTCTCTACAAAAATTCAACGCAAATCAAAACCTAGGATAGAATGGATACATACCAGCATTTGTAAGATACTGCACATTTCGCATCACTCCTTCAGTGTAGGCCCCAGCCTCGTAACTGTCCATCTCACCAGAAACAATATGTGCCACTCTAGCCACACGCCCTCGGATGGCACCAGCTGCACGATCTAAATCATCGGCATCCTGTTCTCTTAGGGCAATGATGCATTTGTTTACATCCTCAAGGATATGACTTTCTGTGTGAAAGAGAAACAGAAAAACATGATTATATAGACCAAGCTATCACTGAGGATATATGAAATTAATCAAACCAGTCCACTGGCATGTAAGTTAACATTTCACTTATGTCAGTGCAGGCTGGTCCAAACAGCCTTTAGCTAACTCTGCGTAAAATGTTCATGAACACCTGAAGCATCACACATTTTCCATCCTTTCTCACACCTTTTTGAGGGGGCGTGTCTTTTAAAGCTTCCTTCCATTTATTTCATTTTAATATGTTTGTTTGTTTGTTTCATTACATTTTTATCTGACTTCTCTCAGCAGTTCTGTGAAGTAGTTTAGGCTAAAAGAAAGTGACTGGCCCTGGGCCATCTAGTCAGCTTCACAGCTGAGTGAAGGCTGGAGTCTGGATATCCCCCACTTGAGATTAGTTTCACGTGCCTCTTGACTTTTTAAGGTTAGCCCATGACATGATGGTATCTGAGGCAGAAAGATAATGTACAATCTACCCCTGCCTGGTTAAACAAAAACAGAATAACAGTTGACAATATTAATGGCATCCAACAATCATCTCTATTTATGCTCCATCACTTCAGACCAAAATGTCAAACTTCATCCCACATAATAAACTTACAACCTCCAACAGAGACTATAGATCATTTTTCTTGCATCTAGCCATTGCCATGTAAATTACAAATATTAAATTTCAATGTTCAAATAATAGGATGAGAAGACTCATGTTGATGCCTAACTTGCTCTAAAGCACATCTAATCTCTGGAAAGGAAAGCACAGCAAAGCAACAGGACCCCCTTACAAATGGAAAAGTGACCCCTTAATACAAGGGAAGACTTAGGAAAATTGCATTGAGCCACCAAGATCTCATGGAGTGGGGCAATCCTTGACACTTCCCCATTGTTACTGAAGTGGGGCTGGGGATCATGTGGGTCTCATACACTGTCAGTGTGAAGGTACTTTTTGTATCTTCCCCATGATACAAAGATAAATTCTGTTTCTAAGATTTCTACAACAGCCAAAAATGGAGAGGAAAAGGGATAAGTCTTTACTAAAATTAGTGTCTATTAATAAGGAAATTACCAGAACCAAGGGACCTTTTTGACTTATTTTAGGAGTGCAGCTAATCACTACTCTGGTTCACAGACTTAAATCTATCCTCCCAGAGATGAGAAAAACAGTAAGGAGTATTGGACAAGAATATAAAGACAATATATTCTACATAGAAAGAGAATAAGAAAGCAACGGGCTTATTGTGGTGATTCTGTAATCATTAGCATTCATATAGCATTTCTGAAGCATGTCATATACATTTCCCTCAGCAATCTTTACAAAGAAGGTCTACAGTGCAGAAAGAGGGCTGAAGATGAGATTTGAATTAGGTACCTAGTAAGGCTATCTGGCTCAGATTTACTCAGATCTGATGGGAGGCTTCACTTAACAGTTAAGTAGCAACATTTTGCACTGGCTGCATCTTCAAGGGTATCCCTACATAGATTCATGCATTCATTCAATCTGGAAGCCTTCCAAACTTTATGCCTTAACTGAACCACTTGAACAGCAGAAACCTCTCTATTCTTAGTCAGACATTGGTGAGAAAGGATTGTTACAATGCCTATCACCCCATTTATAGGTGGATGGGTGTATTTGCCACATGACATTATGGCCTGAGAGTGATTAGCCCAATGAGGAGAGGTGGTGACAGGCTATTAAGCCTGTTCTGTCCCACACTCTTCCCTCTTCTTTATTCAGCAACCACCCTCCTTCCCTTTTGCAGCATGGACCCACAGACTAGTTGTCTGTTTTCCAGGGGCTGAGTAGGATTTTTTTTGGGGGGGGAAACCCTAATTGGCTCTGGGTCTCCTCTTTTTTGCCTACTCCACACTGCTGGGTGATGTTTGTTGGTGTTCCTTAAATTTGGCTAGTTGGCATGTAGTCCAGGCAAGTGAGATGATTTCAGAAAGAATGGAACACTTATCTGAATCAGTGTTGGGTTGTGGGCATCCCTTAGTCACTGTTGTCAGGCATGGCCTGCAGGTGCTGGGGGGTGCCCTTTGGCCTGATGGACACATCGGGGTGAACGTTGGCCAATGGGGCCACAATGTGCCTGTTGGGCTCTTACACCCAAGGTCCACGCAGCAGGGAGGGAGGAATCTTAGGAAACCTTGTAGCGTGTACACAGTGTGAGACTGTTAACTTGCCCATGTGATGGGGGTAATTTCTATTAATGAACACCTGCCCGGACTTAATTTGATTTGGTTATATTGGTTAAATCTGACTAGTTAAAATTTGTTTTGCAGATCCTCAAGTTGTTATATTTAATAAATATAACCTATTTATCCACATTTGGTCGTCTTGACTCATCTTCCTGGTGTGCTGGCAATTGGATATATGTGCAAATCACGAGAGGTTTCTTAAAGTTGTCCAAGCACTTGGTAAACTACTACATGCACCTGGCAATCTTCTTGACAATTAGAGGGAGAAAGACCAAAAAATGGTAGCTAAACAACTTTTTCAAGGTCACTTGAAGTGACACCTTAAAAGTAAAGATGAAGTTTTGCATCTCTCCTGATAATGTTGTTACAAGTTTTCCATCAATAGCTAGAGGGCCCCAGTTAATTCACCAGCTTTTATAGGATGACTAAATTCACTTTGAAACAAATAGATGAACACTTAAATTTTAGGTTCCCCCCCTTGCTCCATTAGCATTATATGACTGCAGACATCTCTGCAATGTTTTTACTTCTTGTGCAATGTGAATAACAGAGTGAACATCACATCAGATTATACATTGCTAAGTGCTATCCATTTCAGAGATGCCAATAAAATATTGTCAGAGGATAATGGCCATCTGCTGCTCCTACATAATTGCTCAGGTGAAGACACTGGTTTCGTGGAAATATTCTATTGTAACTGCTTTATATCTGCAATACCAAACCCTGACACAAATGTGATGTCTACCCGTGGCAGTGAAATTTGTCCTCTGTGTCTTTGTTGGATAGTAAGTGCAGACTGACATTAAGGTTGCAATTCACAAGTCATTTAAAGCAGCAAACCTGCACCTAATCCAGGTTTGGGGCCAAGCTACACATTACACTTAACTGAATGTAGTGTACCCAATGACTTTCAGCCTTTTTTTGCTTTAATAGTTGCTTCAGGAGGGGTCAGGGAGACCAGGGAAACAGTAAGGAAGGGGCACTGCACTGGTTTCCTGTTCTAACTGATCCACTAAGTGATCACCCACAGATTTAATCATTATACAATACGGAGAGCAGGAGTGCAGAGACTGACAATGTTTTGGATTCAGACTGGGCCATTGGTACCCATATATGAATCTACATCTCAAGATGCAGAGAACCTGCAAGCAGCAGATAGTGCTCTGTCGACCATGAGATAATGATGCTCAGACACTCGATATTTATACTTGAGCTGGGCCAATCAAGAGGATTCTACCAATTGTAGGGAATGATGCTGCATGGCTTTATTCCCCTTTGAACCTGGATATTTTTGTGAGGCTGGAGCACACATAGTCCAAGGTAGCTCACCAAGCTAGGTGTCAGCTAGAATCCCTGGCAGATACAGAATTTTTTAAGGTGGTACCTGCTGAAAAGTGAGGAGTGAAAATGCTTGTTAGAGCAACATTTGAAATTATGATGGTAAAATAAAATATATTTGTTGCTAAACTGGAAAAAGTATGCCAGCAAAAATTTAAGGCTTCTTGTTGTAAATATATAGTCTGAAGTTCAAGATGTAAACAAGAGACATCTGAGGGAAATAAGAAGAGACCAGCTGGCTCATCAGTATATTCTTCAGTATATTCTTTGTGCTAACCCTCTCCTGTCACAGCATATAATCAAACTTTCTTGAGCAAATTCAATATCATTGCCTGGGAGGACATTCCTTGCTTTTAAGTACCTCGGGATGAGAAAGAGATTCACATCTGTTCTGATTTTTCTGTTCTGTTAATTTTTGTTTTGATCTCCTTCCACTCATCTTTATTAAGACCAAGTATAATAATTCTGAGTTGCCATCATCAATTCTCATTTCATTGCCTATCTTTTAGGTTATAAGTCAATTTGGCTTATGCAACAAGGCTGGCTGTAGATGGAAAACATCTATTAGTTGATTAATCTAGAGAGAGAGTCAATAAAAGTAAGTTGGCTGCAATCCATTCCAATCCACTATGAATCAGCTGGAATGCAAGCAGCAATCATTTAAATCAACATTTTCCCTACCTCATCAATATTTTTATATTGCATTTTAATAATGGTTCAGAGAAAGAGAAAGGATTTTAGCATTCAACAATATGCCATGAATTACTGTTCAGTGAGTTCCAGACTCATGTACTGCAATCCGATTGTTCAAGAGACCTCCTCATGTGTTTACTGAATGCACGAGGAGAAAGCAGCATCACACCTGCTGGCGGTGCCCCAACAGCAATATTCTAGCTGGTAACACCCCCAGGTGGCCTATTATAAAGTCTTTCCACATCTACCATTTAAAGTTGTATGGTTCCCAGGTTTTGGGGATATTTTGGCATGCTGCCACACAACATCATAGTTGAGCTACTGCTCCAGAATAATGTACTGAAAAACCCTGTTTTTTCCTCTCCTATCAATATGTGTATGTGTGTGAGAGAGAAAGATCCAGAATGGATCCTCAACATGTTCACTTGTGTGGCATGTGTGCAAGCATCCATTCCAGTTTCTGGGTGGAGGGGATGTGGTTAGTGGGTGAGGCTTGGGAAATGTCTGTTTTGCACAGCTACCCTCTGATATCTCGCAGGGAAACCAAAATGCTTGTTTACAAAGCTATTGTACTACCAACCTTACTGTTTGCTTGTGAAACATGGACCACTTATAAATGCCATCTCCAACTCCTCAAAAGATTCCATCAACGGTGTCTCCGAAAATTTTTACACATCACTTGGGAAGACAGGCAAACTAATATCAGTGTACTGGAAGAAGCAAAGATTACCAGTGTTGAAGCAATGATTCTTCAACATCAACTTTGTTGGACTGGTCATGTTGTGTGGATGCCTGATGATCATCTTCCAAAGCAACTACTCTATTCCGAACTTAAAAATGGAAAGCGTAATGCTGGTGGTCAACAAGAGAGGTTTAAAGACTGTCTCAAGGCAAATCTTAAAAAATGTAGTATAAACACCGACAACTGAGAAACACTGGCCTGCGAGTGCTCCAGTTGGAGAATAGCCTATACCAAAGGTGTCATGGGCTTTGAAGACACTCGAACTCAGGACAAAAGGGAGAAACATGCTAAAAGGAAGGCATGCTTGGCAAATCCACACCATGATCAAATCCCGCCCGGAAACTAATGTCCCCACTGTAGAAGGACGTGTGGATCCAGAACTGACCTCCACAGTCACTTACCGACTCATTGTTAAAACTGTGTTTATGGAAGACAATCTTACTTGGCTATGAGTGATCACCAAAGAAGAAGAAGACCCTCTGATAGGTTTGCCTGAGGAAACAGATGTTCGAGACACTGGTACTGAGTCAAAATATTTCCCTTGACAACAATCATTAGTTGCAGAAGAAAATCCATTGCAGTAGTCAGGTTCACCATAGCTCAAGCAATCACATGGTTCCTCTTCTAATCTATACTCCCACAAGGTTAGAATGCAACGTTAAAACCAAAATAAAAGGCTATGGTTGTGTGCATGCTCATTATCCCAACATTTACTGGCTGGAGGAACATGAAGGTATGTAAGAGATGTGACTATAGCCATGGAACTTTTCTCAGTTTGGGCACAACACAGCCATTAATATGGAAAGGAAAACCCTAGACTCACTCCAAAGATGCAGATAATCAGCTACAAATTCAATCTTAAGAACACTGAATCAAGGTGCAACTACAGCACTATAAAAAGGTAAATGTGGAAAGGCCATCACCTGTGTTAAAAACCTGTCAAACCTATGAATACATATAGTACTGTATCTAAACAGATCATCACCAACATCATCCCAGTATATATGCTGTATATGAATACAGTGTGGGTAGGACCAATGGCAATCTTCACATAATGCAAGGCAGCTGTCACCAGTTAAGCCATGGGCAGGCTATCTGTGGCCCTGGGGACACATGCACCTCTTGGCCTAATTTCACATAGGTGGCAAGAAGGGTTAAAACAGAGGAAGGGAGGAATGAGCAAGTGAGTGAGCGAGCTCTACCCACTTTTAGCCCTGGTTTTACTCACTTTTCAGTCCAGTTCCACTCATAGGAAAGGACTCCTGCTCAGTGGTAGAGCACCTGCTTTGCATTCCAAAGGTCCCTGGTTCGATGCCCAACATCTCCAGGTGGTACTCTCTGAGTGCTACTGCCAGTCACTGTATATATTACCGATCTAGATAGACCAATGGTCTGACTTGCTTAGCGTATGGCAGTTTCCTATGTTCCACAGGCATGTGACCCATGAGGAATACCCACAAGGGAGAGTGCCTACCAACAGAAAAAGGGTTCCCTACCCTTGACCGAAACCATGTCCTTAAAACTATGTAGAAAAGAGTTCAAACTGATAAGAGTGTAATTGACAAGAGTTCAAACCTTAAACTTTCCACAGTTTTAGCAAAACAAAAACAGCAAAAAGGCATGTGTTCAAGCTGCAGAAGGTGGAGCTTTTTAAGGGAGGGAGGGAGGGAGGGAGATTTAAGGGAAAGAAAGCATGCATTTAGCTTTATTTTACTCAGAAAGTAAAAAGAAAAAGAAAAAGTAGCAAATACCACTCAAACATCTATCTTGTTTATTTAGACAGTGGAAGATTGAGCCTCTTATAATTTACATACAGATTGTCTGTGCAGAATAATCCTCCTGCTCCTTCACTCTCCTTGGAAAGAGGGCATGCAGGGATATGAACTAGCAACTCTTAAAAACACATCAGTGAATTCTTTCCCCTCTGTTCCTCCCAGACTGAGACACCAAGGGTACAGTATGAAACTCAGAATGGGGCAAGAATCCCTGGATCTATCATCATTTGCTTACAATATCCTGGGGATCCTTAGCTTATCCAAGAGCAATTATACTCTACCATTTTGTTGCTATTCAGTTGTGTCTTAGAATAATTAGGGTAACCTCATTAATGTCCTGTGTGGTTTGCTATTAAGCTCACCAGTGGGGAGCTTAGAAAAAGTACCTCTTAGTCAATGATTGGCTTGTGCATATATAAAATATATACATATCCAGATGCTTTGTTTGGTCCAAAAGAATTGGACTAAAGGTTTGTTGTAGGGGGGAAAACATAACAAAGTTTTAAAGACAAAAACAAAATGCAATATCCTTTTGCATTTGATCAGGGAATAAGTGCTCAGGAGCCCAATGCAGAGACATGTATTGGTGAAAAACAGGCCACATTTTATTTGTAGTCCATGGCTGGTAGGGAGTGAGGGCAAGATTAGGAGACCAGAAACCCATAAAACCATGGTCAGCCTGTATAGAGAGGTGTAACAACACAGAAATGTGACCCAATGCTATGAGGATGCCCTCCACAATGACCAGTAATGTGGAGGGCAAAATTTCTTCCCATCTGTGTTAACCAAAGACTGCTCAAGTCATAGCAATGGTGCCCAGCCAAGGGAGAGAGGGCAAGTAAGCTGTCACTGAAACTGACTCTCTACTTCTTTTCTTGATGTGCAAATGCTCAGTAGCTTTAATAAATAAACAAGACTGTCATCTACCCCACTCTCTGCACACTGTGCACCTAGAATAATACTGCATCATAATGACACACTCTTGCAGCCAGTGTAGCATTGTGAGAAAACAGGATGGCATGGCTTGCCAAAGGCTGAGGCTGCTCCCAGGCACTTAAAGGGGCTGGGGATATTTCTGGAAGGAGAAAGATTAAAGAAAGAAGCTGCAGCCATTTCCGGTTAAATGCCTTACTCAGAAAACTGCTATGTTTTTAAACCTAATCAAGGTTTACAAATGTGTGTATGGGAGTGTTCTAAAACACATGTAGACAGCGTATGTAATCTATGCTGCTATGAGAATCACTATTGTAACACATGGGATATGGGAAACAACTGTACAACATTTATTATGGGCAGCTTCCCTAAATTACTACTTAAAACAGCAAATCAAGCTCAATAAATAAAATGAATGAAGTTTGAATAAAAAATGACACCTTGGTTGTTAAAAGATTTTTTTTTTAGTGAACATAAGGTAAATCAAATAAATGCATCTTGCATTATGCTGAAAAACCGTGTCAACTACATGACCATTAGGCCACAAAGTGAACACCCATATTCAGTTAGATTTGTCCCCCATAGTGGTAACATTTGATTAATTAAGGAACCTCATCTCACTATGGAATGGCTAGGGTGACATTTCCTTTCCCGTATCTTTTTATTTCTTTTTATTTTCTTTTATTTGAAATAAGAATTTGCTCCCATTCAAACTGCACTGAGATCTCAAACAGGAGTGGGGGAAATAATCTGTGAATAATATATATATATTTCCAGTGTTCTATGGGAGGCTGATTGATTGCCTAAGGAGATGGCTCACTCACCGTGCTTCCTTAACAGCGCATCCAGAAAGGTCAGCATTACCTGGCATGTGGTCATTCTCTCTTAAGATTCCACAGTTCAAAGAAAATTGCAGGCAAAAAACCCCTTGAGTTGGCAATAACTGACTTTATGTGTAATTAGTTGGCAAAGAATTGAAAAATTGTGTCCCATAGTTCTTTGTGTTGATCTAGCAAACACAGCTCTGGCTTGTATGTGCAGTATCTGAGCTTCTAGCTGAAGAGTTCTGTTTTGATAGGCCCTTCAGCTCTTTTGCAAGTATAATAAACTGACCAAATATCAGTTCTCTAAGAGAAGATAAGGAAGCTGCTGGTGGGGTGGGGTGGTGCAGCCCCAAACCAAATGCCTGATCTGATTTCTCTCAAGCTGTCTGGTCATAATAAAAATGTGTGGTGTTTTATGCAAATTCTGCAATATCATACCCTCCAACATTTTTCCGATGGAAATAGGGACATCCCATTCCAACATCCCATTCCATAATTTTACTATTTATACCGCACACATCTTACTGGGTTGCCCCAGCCACGCTGGGAAGCTTCCAACATATATAAAAACATTAAATATTTTTAAAAAGCTTCCCTATACAGAATTGCCATCAGACGACTCAGGGGTTGGATAACTCCATCCCCTCCAACTTTTCACCAATGAAAATAGGGATGTCCTAAGGTAAAGTGGGACATTCCAGGATCAAATCAGAAACTGGGACAGCTTCTCTAAATCAGGGATGTCCGTGGACACTTGGAGGGTCTGCAGTATGGTTACTGGATTAAGAAATGTAACCAAAATCATAAAATGCATTAAAAATACTAATTTAGGGTGAAATATATTTAGAAAGATGTATTTTATGATATTTGTACTTGAAAAAAGATTAAATGGATTTAGGAATGAAAACGTGTGCAGCTGACATGGACTGAAAGTAGATGGACCTGCCCATTGCGATTCCTCTCCTCCTTGAAAGAAGCTGCCACAAACCACACCCTTTGTTTTCATGATGTCATAGCCTTCTTCTTCCTTGCTACTCCCCCCCCCCCCCCCATTAATGCATGAAATTGTAGTCTTCTTTAAACAAGTATTTCAATATATTTTACTATCTGGTCAATTGTTAATCTGTATTTACCCAAAGATCAGAAAGTTGGGGGTGGGAGAGTGAGCCTGTAAATCTGGATTTTCAAATGTTGATAGTATGAGTATGTGTTTTTATTGTCCTGACATAATACTTTTCCTTTAGAAGAAAATGAGAAATAATTTCAATACACTCCTGTTCTGAAGGCTTTTTAATATACATAATCATTTTTAGAAAGTATGCTGTATAATAACAGTCTATTTCTACAAAGTCAGACTTAATGTTATGGGTATTTTATGGATTAACTACACTGGTGTTAAACCTTTTATTACAGCTACTAGCAAGTCATATTCAAACTGTAATGTTTAACATCCCCCCCCCCCAATCTTTCTGTACAGCTGCACTAAAAGTAAACCTAGAATTAGCATCATGTGGTGCACTCATCTGAAAGCTGGCTTTATAGGGAAAGAAGAAGAATGTCAATCAGAACTTTTGAACCACTGATGGAAAAGTAATTGCAAATAAAGATAAAGATAGGAAAGCCTAAGATCTCAATCATATTGCTAGCCATTGTCTATTTACAATATGCTGTGCAATTTGCTTTGAACAACTTGAATTTTCCCTGATTACTATCTTAATGTCTGTGACTTGTCGCAACAAATTTGAAACATAAGCCTGATCATAAACTATAATTTACTGTCACATAACCAATTATCCAAGCTGCTTTACCAGTGCAAGTTCTGTTCACTTAAACTGGGTTTCTATCCCTGGAATGTTAAGAGGATCAGGCCAGCAGAGACCGAAAACAGCATGGTACAAATCGAGCTTTTGCTGGCAGAATGCCTGTAGCCTACAGCTTGACCTTAACAATTCAGTTCATTTCGGTTTTCCTAATAAAATGTTATTTAATACAATGACACTAGCTACAATAAAGTTACAAGGTTAAAAGAAGAACAGTCAGAATTTTGGCTTTTAAAAAAACCAAAAACTCAGCTATGTGGGGTTTTATGTTTAATCCCAGAGAGCCAATTTGAATGTGAATATCTGAAATTATAAAGTAGCTGTAATACACAATTGCATCTAAGATGTGCTTGTTTACAGCTATTAATAAGGAAACTTTCCTTTCTAGAGGCAATATAGTTTAAACTCAAAGATCAGATCTCCTGAATGAAAAACAAACAAATATGCCATTGGCTTATGGAACCAAAAATAATAATAATAAATCCTGTTCTTGATTCTGCTTTTTAAACCAGAGAGGAAACGACACTGTTACTTAACCACTGGGAATGAAGATTACAATTCCCAGCCTCCTTTCTTCCACCAACAGAAGCATCCAGGATCTCTGGAAGCAAGCCAGTGTTTCCTTGCTCTCCATTGTATGGTAAACAACAAAGGCTGAAAGACAGAGAACAATCCCTGAGGGATAGCTCAGTCGGTAGAGCATGAGGTTCTTAATCTCAGGGTTGTGGGTTCGAGCCCCATGCTGGGTCAAAGATTCCTACATTGCAGGAGGTTGGACTAGATCACCTTGTGGTCCCGTTCAACTCTACAAGTCTGTGGTTGTCTTGGTAAAGGTAAAGGGACCCCTGACCAGTAGGTCCAGTCGTGACTGACTCTGGGGTTGCGGTGCTCACAGCGGCGTAGCGTGGGTAGTCAGCACCCGGGGCAAGGCAAGTAATTTGCGCCCCCTAACCCCTAACCATGGTCATTAATACTGACGGCTCTACTCTGGGGCAAACGGGTGGGCGGGCCCCGTCGGGGCAGGTGGGCAGCGTGGCGCTTGGTGCCGAAGCCTCCGCCCGCAGCACCCCATCGGGAGACCTGGCCGGAAGGAGCCTCGAGCCGGCTGTCGGACGCGGCTGAAGCAGCCAGGGCGGCATGGCAGGCGGCGGTGGCTCCCCGGCAACTCCATGCGGCCAGCCCTGCGCGCTGGCCGAGCCCCGCAGGCGAACGCTGCCCGTCGGTGAGGAGGGGCTGCCTGGCGCGCCTTCCGCAGCGAGCGCTGAGAGCCGCTGCCATGGGGCTCTGGGCGATTCCGGAGGCAGCGAGCGCGCCCCCCCAGAAGTTGCGCCCGGTGCGGCCAGCACCCCTGGCACCCCCCACGCTACGCCACTGGGCGCTCATCTCGCTTTATTGGCCGAGAGAGCCGGCATACAGCTTCCGGGTCATGTGGCCAGCATGACGAAGCCGCTTCTGGCGAACCAGAGCAGCGCACGGAAACACCGTTTACCTTTCTGCCAGAGTGGTACCTATTTATCTACTTGCACTTTGATGTGCTTTCAAACTGCTAGGTTGGCAGGAGCAGGGACTGAGCAATGGGAGCTCACCCCATTGCGGGGATTCGAACCGCCGACCTTCTGATCAGCAAATCCTAGGCTCTGTGGTTTAACCCACAGCACCACCCGTGTCCCTGGTTGTCTTGGTACTTAAATCCTATTGAGTAAGCTTAAGACCATCAAGTTTAGTGGGCTTCAGCATTCTTCAATCTGTGTCGCATTGGTGCAAGCCCAGGTCTACTCAGTTAGTAGATGGTCCACTCCATGCATTGCTGTCATGATTCAGGGCTCTGACTTCCCATCCTCAATGGAAGAGGCCACAGATTCAAGACTCTCTAAGGCCAGTAGGAAACTATGCCTTTTGACATTCCTACCACTTTGGAGTTCCAGCACCCTCCACCCTCAAGAGGTCATATTTATTACCTTTCTCAGGCTTGAAGGACTCCAGTTCAGAAGCCTTGCCTTCCCTCTCCCCTGGAACCAGTGGCTGCTGAAACAGCAGAGGTGCCTCTCACAAGGAGTGGGATTAGCTATCAAAGGACACTGCAGTTCTCTGTGGGGATTTACTGACAGAGAAGCATTAAAGTCTGCTTCCGAGTTTAGGTGGCATCCAAGGTGCTACCCACTTTCTTTGTTTGCCTTTGGTCTGTTTTGTGTGACCTTGCTTATCTGGATTTAACTTCTTGTGTGACCTTGCTTATCTGAACTTAAAGTCTACTACACCTGACTGTGCCTTGCTGGAACCTGACTACTGTTTTACCTGATCTTCCTTCCTGGATTTGTAACCGGGACTAGCAGTATGCAATCGGGTGACTCTTAAACCTGTGATTTGTACAAACACACACACACATGGGTTAGAACCCTGGCCACCAGCAAGAACAGAAGATTTGCATTGAAGTCCTGACCTTCTAAGCAGCAAAGATAGCCAACAGCCCTCAAGGAAACTACTTCTCTCTTGATCCCTTGGTTTTCTGCCTGATGCTGTTATCCAGAGCGCCTTGGGGGTGGTAAAGGAGGATGGGAAGGGGAAAACCTCCCTCCACTGCTGCCCTTGCACACTATCACTGCTGCTCCAGCCACTTCTACTGATTGAAAGGGACTGGTAAGGTTGGTGGGTGGAGAACTGGTTGGGAGGCCTTTGGGAGATTGAAGTGGATAGTGGGGGCTGGAGGACATTTCTATGAGCTCTCAGATTGACTTGGAGAGGAAAACTCCCCCCTCTCTTTTGGAAAGATCTCATATTCTTTCCAAGGCAATCTGAGGTGGGCTTGGGACACCCAGCTCTATCTTAGGTAATATCCACACCATACATTTCCCCCATAAGCGGCACATGCCTTCCCCCTCTCAAGAATCCTGGGAACTGTAGATTGTTAAGATGGAAACTGTACCTCTTTGAGGGGAAACTCTTATTCCCAGGGGAAGTCATGACTATTAAAGTGGTATCAATGTACTTTAAACATATGGTGTGGATGTGACCATGATGGCTGACAAGCTGTATTTCAAGGATCCTTGTGCAACATTACAGATTATATCTCAAGGAAGTCGCTAATACGCCTCTGAGAAATCACAGCGTTTCCAGGAAGATACTTTGAAAACCAACAATTTAAGCAATGCCACAGCTAATGTGGGGAAGGTAGCTATTGATGAGCTTCATCTTCTTTCACTGTTGCAAAATTGTGGTGGTAGAAAGGATGTGGGCATGCACATAGCTATTCAAGATAACAGAGGCACACTCCTGAACTTGGCAACCCCACATTACAGGCTTACATGTACCTGCCCTATCAATTCTGGGTGATATCAGTCATCACTATGTTCTACTGTAGTAAAAGAAAAGATAAATTGAAAATGGTTTTCATTGTTGTTTTAGTTTAATAAATTATGTTAACTTGAAGACTGCCAATGAAATGCCTTTAGAGAACATTTTCAATTACAGGAAAAGCTATGCTTTTCAGCCCATATAAATTATAACCTTCAGTACAATGCAGCAGCTACTGCATTACCAAAGGGCATTCATCCAGCAAATCCCAGCTCCAGCTTACACCATCATCTTGAGAAACTCAGCCGATGACTCATAGTGTTCAGCAATGTATCATTTTTAATTGCTGCTTTTGAAACTATTAGAAACCATATATAGCAGGACGTAAGAGATAAGTTGAACATTGCATCACATTATTTCACAGCAAGGCACAGGCAGGTGCACAATCCTGCTCATCTCCACCACGTCCTGTTGAGGTTCTTCACATACAAAAGCACCTTGGGGCCGGAAAAGAGTAGCCACATGTTTGCCTCAATCCAGTGCCCAGCTGATGTCTCCATACTGGGACAGAAAGGCAATGATTCCCCTGCAACCTTATTCTCACCCAGGCATCTAGTGGACTGGGTATTTTTGAACAGGCTGCTTCCACCTGGAGTGGCAGAGGGGCCACCAGTCCCAGCTGCCAAGCAAGGGTGCAAGGGATTTAGACGTTGCTGCTGAGCTCCTGGCATTATGTAGCATCCGCCAGAGAGGTCTCACTGACTTTCCAGAAGTCAAGGGGGTGAGTAAGTAGGCTGACTTTCAGAATCACCAGCAACAAGAAAAGCTAGAATAACGTTACCAAGCACACTGAATTCTTATGTCACTTCCCATTTAGTGGCTGGGCCTCATAGCCTGTCCTCTCCTTCACCCATCTTACAATAATAATAATAATAATAATAATAATAATAATAATAATAATAATATAATTTATTATTTGTACCCCGCCCATCTGGCTGGGTTTCCCCAGCCACTCTGGGCGGCTTCTAACAAAGATGAAAGATACACTAAAATGTCACATATTAAAAACTTCCCTGAACAGGGCTGCCTTCAGATGTCTTCTGTATGTCAGGTAGATGTTTATCGCTTTGACATCTGATGGGAGGGCGTTCCACAGGGTGGGCGCCACTACCGAGAAGGCCCTCTGCCTGGTTCCCTGTAACTTGGCCTCTTGCAGTGAGGGAACCACCAGAAGGCCCTCGGAGCTGGACCTCAGTGTCCGGGCAGAACGATGGGGGAGGAGAAGCTCCTTCAGATATACTGGACCGAGGCCGTTTAGGGCTTTAAAGGTCAGCACCAACACTTTGAATTGTGCTCGGAAACGTACTGGGAGCCAATGTAGGTCTTTCAAGACCGGTGTTATATGGTCTCGGCGGCCGCTCCCAGTCACCAGTCTAGCTGCCGCATTCTGGATTAGTTGTAGTTTCCGGGTCACCTTCAAAGGTAGCCCCACGTAGAGCGCATTGCAGTAGTCCAAGCGGGAGATAACCAGAGCTTGTACCACTCTGGCGAGACAGTCTGCAGGCAGATAGGGTCTCAGCCTACGTACCAGATGGAGCTGGTAAACAGCTGCCCTGGATACAGATTTGACCTGTGCCTCCATGGACAGCTGTGTGTCCAAAATGACTTACCCTACACCACCCCACCCAAAAACTCCTCATTAAGGTAAAACAAAAATAAGCATTTATGTAAAGGTGGGAAAGGGACCTTAATAAATAAATTTAGGAGGAAAAATGCATTTGGCTGCTGTTTCAATAATATATGTATGTACAGAAATACATGAAACCACATTTTATGAAGCTTATGGTTAGATGGTATGGAAATTAAAATGCAGGTTAAACAGAAGGGAGAGATATACGCTGGGAAAAGTGTGGGAAAGCCGGAAAGCATAGACATGTATGGCAGTTATCATGTGTGCACAATTCTCCTCCAAAGCAATTTGTGGTAAGTTCCAGGGAAATAAATGTCACACGCTGCCTGTGAACTCCCAATTACTTCTACTAAATGAAGCCCCAAAGTTCATCTTTTATCCTACAAAAATAATATTAAGCTTATTAGCATCAGTCAAATTATGTGTGGTGCAGAACTGGAAACTCTTAGGATGTTATAAAAGGTCAAGCATATAAGCTAGGAGTGGAGCACTGAACATGCTGAACTGATCAAACTGTGAAGAACCAGCCTGAGTGATGGGTATCATTATATTGAGGAGAGTTTCTTGCTTAGAAGTAGTCACCGATGGTAGCTTTGCCCCACTGGCTCATCTGCTAAGTCCAGAGAACAAATTTGAGGGAAACCAAATCTGCACCTGATCCGCAGTGCCTGATTTAATACGTATATTGGAGCATAGTTCAAGTGACGGCTTTCATTTTCTTTAACAGAATCTAGCTGCTTAGAGAAGCTAGGAAGAGCAACAGGTGCTACACACTTTGCAAAAGGGCTGAAAATACCCCATGATAAATGGCATGTGGTAGCACTAAAGAAAGTATTTTTGAGAGACAGACAGACACACACACACACACACACACACACAGAGAGAGAGAGAGAGAGAGAGAGAGAGAGAGAGAGAGCGCCCTCATGTCATCACACACTGTCCCTCACAGAGGCATTTCTAGTCCTGTTTTGAACTGTGTAGCAACTGGTGCACTTTCTAGCTTCTCCAAGTAGCTAGATCCTGTTAGAAATGAAAGTGGGGAGAGTGTTAATTGATTGTAGCCCAATATAAACATACAAGTATCTCACTTAAAGAAAAGAACTATGCACAATTTTTTTTAAAAAAAAAATATGCAAGTTCCATTTTAGTCTGGACAAAACTGACTTAATACTGGTCATGTGTAACATAGACATGGATGAAACAGAGCCAAATCCATCCATCCTGATTCTCAGCCAAGTATATACCAAATGTCTGAACTTGTGGCTCCTTTTTTATTGAGCAGGATTACCATTTCAACAATACATTATAACCAAGGACACAGTGGCCAGGTAGTTATTTTGGGATTCCAAATGGGGGAAAAAACACCAATGAATTATTCAGGAATGTAAAACAACAGACAGCAATGGCCTCTATATAAAATCTGTGCATGGAAAACAGGCAATCTAGTAAAGGAGCAATTAAGGGAAATTCCACACAATCGGCACCTTATTTATCAAAGACTCTAATGCATTGGTAAAAGCTGAGGGCAGGATAAGACTAACAGTGTTGGAATTAAAAATAGATTCATATTCCCCAAATAATAGAGGAGCTGGTATCAACAATATATAAAACAATTTATAAATTACCTACAGGAACATGAGATGGAGTAAAAGAAATGCTAAGAAAAGAATTGGGAGAATCAGTTGCTCAGGAAACATGGGAGGAACTTTGGAGCAACCCCTCCCGCCCAAAAAAACCCCCAGTGCCTGCAATAATAAAAGAAAATAAACAAAGTGCTGTATGAATGGTATTTTACACCTTACACACTGAGATCCATAAATCCCACATGCTGGAGGTGGGGCTGCTCAGATCTCGCACTGTATGACATGTGGTGAATTTGTCTGAGCGTGCAAATATTTTGAGACAAAGTTATTTCAGAATATAGTAAAATAACAGAGCAAGTGGTTCACAGTAGCACAGGCTTTGCTGTCAAACCTTTGAATGGTTTTAGCACACAATGGTACAGTTTTATAAGATTTACGTAGAAATAAGCAAGTGGAGTAACTTCACCTACTGTTCATGAGATTGGTAACATATGGTTGGATCTGTTGGGCTAAAGTAAATATATATGTAAATATATATTCTAACACTCTGTCTTTAACCAATGTAGCACATGACATTTCTCATGACCCTGGAGTCAGATTCCTTATCTTTAGGGGATGAAGGCAAGGACTCTGAAACAAAAAAGGAAAGGCAAGCAGTGTCAGCACATCCACCAGGTGAGCTATTATTGGTGCATATGCCCAGTGCTTTTCTTCTTAAAAAATGTTTAGGGGTACTCTCATTTTTCTACTCATATTGAAATACTGCCCCTCAATGAGGCCAAACTTCACAAAATGTTTAGGAGTATGCATACCCCCAGAAAAAAAGCACTGCATATGCCCCAGCCTGAGGATTCTAGTGCGGAAGACCCAGTCAGACCAGAGATCCCCTTGCTCTATTACATGGGTAGGCAAACTAAGGCCTGGGGCCCGGATCTGGCCCAATCGCCTTCTAAATCCAGCCCACGGACAGTCTGGGAATCAGCGTGTTTTTACATGAGTAGAATGTGTCCTTTTATTTAAAATGCATCTCTGAGTTATTTGTGGGGCATAAGAATTTGTTCATTTCCCCCCCCTTCAAAATATAGTCCAGCCCCCCACAAGGTCTGAGGGGCAGTGGACCGGCCCCCTGCTGAAAAAGTTTGCTGACCCCTGCTCTATCACAAAAAGCTAATCCTATTCTAGGCTGCATCAAGAGAAGTACAGTGTCCCAGTCAAAGGAAGTAATAGGACCACTCTAATCTGCCTTGGTCAGACCACACCTGGAATACTGTGTCCAGTCTTGGGCACCACAATTTAAGGAGGATATTGACAAGTTGAAACATGTGCAGTGGAGAGCAACCAAGATAATCAAGATTCTGGAAATAGACTTATGAGGAGCACTTGAAGGAGATGGGTATCTTTAGCCTGGAAAAGAGGAGACGTGATAGCCATCTTAAAATATCTAAAAGGCTGTCACATGGAAGTTGGAGCAAGCTTGTATTTCCTGCTCCAGAGGGTAGGACACAAACCAATGGCTTCAAGTTGCAATACAAGAGAAAAGCTGTTTGACAGACTCCCTCAGAAAGTGTGTGATTCTCCTTCCTTGGAGGTATGCTGCACTGAGTGGCTCACAAACTGCCAGCTAAGAGTGATGAAAGGAAACAACATGGGAATGTATGTACATTAAACACATGTCTCTGAGATCTGAGGAATGAGAGTGAAGTGGGATGGATATGTTATAGATAGGAGAGGGGCTGGAGGGTAAAAGGGCCTTTTTGGTGGCGGCTCCACATCTATGGAATGACACCCACACCCACACACCGCTGAAGTGTATCTTGCCCTAACCTTATATTCTTTCAGATGCCAGGTAAAAACTCTCCTTTTAAGAGGCTGATAGGCTGCCATTTTTATGATGCTGTTAATCACGTAATTTATGTTCATTATTGTAATATTTCTGTTTATAATGAATAATGTTTTACATTACCTAATTTTTATAAACTTCCTTGTGGACATTTTTGGTGAGGGGTGGTATAGGAATCTTTTAAATAAATATTCCCAAGGCTAACTCCTGATTTGCTAACCATGATTAACAGGAAGCTGACATTCTATGTTCACCACCCTTCCTGTGTCTTGAAACAATTTGTCATGGCGTCAAAAACTTTTAGAATATGGGTTGAGCCAAGAGATGTGAATAAAAACCCTAGCAAGTGATAGAAAAACAAACAAACAGACAGACAGACAAACAGATGAACAAAAGAATGAATGAATGAATGAATGAATGAATGAATGAATGAATTGTGGTGACTTCATATAGTAAAGTAATTTTAAAAATGCTTTTTGTGAATGAATCTGATGCTCGACAAAAACTGTCTCCAAGATATAATTTTAGAATTTTCTTCACATAACTGGATTAGCCCTGACATATATAGAAGAAGGGAAATACTGCTAGACACATTTCTATCGCTTCCATCCCTCAAATTGGTCAGAATGTGGCTAGGAAGGCACAACAAACTTTGCTGAAAGTAAATGGACCCTTTGTGCTCCAAACCCTTGTACTCAGGGCAAAATAAATGCTATTCAAAAGTGATAAGCACCTATTATTTACTACCAAAAGACGACCCTTCACACTGGAAAAAATGCACCAGCCTACCTACCTGCTCTTGAGCTACTCACTGAGTGTCACAGATCCAAATCCTTAATTTCATTAGTAGCAAGGAAGGAATGCTTCTTAATTTCAACCCCTAGCTGTAGTGTTGAGCTTAAATATATAGGAAAGAGTTTGTCATCTCTTCCTAATAAATGGCACAATGGACATATTCCATCTGCATGCTTGAAATGGTCTGGCATTGCTTTCAGCTCAGATCTGCATTGCTTGGGGAGGTGAGAGAGAGAGAGAGAGAGAGAGAGAGAGAGAGAGAGAGAGAGAGAGAGAGAGAAGGTCCAGCTGAACACACATTTTTGTTGGAAAGAATGAGAAAGTTTAGTAGTTTTAATTAACAGTGAAAAGAAAGAGAACTTCAGAAAGAAGCAGGAGAAGAGTTTAAAGAAAAGGAGCTGAATGTTACCCATTTGCCTATTCTTTAGCACCATATCGGTACCCTGTTAAGTATTTTGAAACTTTCTGTATATTTATTATATATTTTTCAGACTCTCTACTTAAAAGAATCCCTCCTCACTTCTGATGCTGTGATCCCAATATCTTGATGGCATTTGAACGTTCCACCTACAGTGCTCCTTTTAAGTTATTAGGTCAAATGCACTGCAGGTTTATTTTTGACAGTTCTGTTGAAGCTTCACCAATTTATGTCAGAAGAGAATCTGATTCATTTGCTTCATCATTAGATCTACGCCTTAACTCCTACATTTTCCCCACTGGGTGCAAATGAACCTACAGAATAGCTCTTTACCATCTGTGCAATGTATCCTTTTATATCCACAGCAAATGCCTTCCAAGTTCCCTCCAAAATGCAGTCTGGTAATTGTTTGTCTCTTTCCGTTCGCCACTCTCTCAATATGTCCTTATATCTTAAAAAGTTTTTGATGAGACAAGCTGCATTGGTTCCTTCTCATCTCCTACGACTGCCGTGTCTCAGCTCCTGTGCCCACTGACTTCCACAATGATTGAAAAACCCGTCTACTGTGCACCTTAATTATAAGGTACACACTACTGCACTCCCCAAAAGAGGATTAGTAAGATGGCCTACATTTCAGCCTTTTACTCTGCCTGCATTGGGAAATCATTTCACTTTGATATAAATGGGCAAGCACACATAATTTTCCTGAAACTGGCCTGTCAATCTGAACCATCAGCCATTTCCCTGTTGGCAGTAAAATCAAGGTGAATGCTGAATCATTTGTTCTCCCTCTTCACAGCACTATCTGATTCATAGCAACATTCATGTAAAAAAAACCACAAAAACCCACAACCATTCCTGTTCTCTACAGTTGGGACATTCTCTACAGTCATAGTATTTCTTCTACAACACAAGTAGAATAAATTTTGTTGTTCAGACACATATCATTATTTCCCGAATAACTCCTGTTAAGGGTTGGAGTTTTGGCAATATTGGCAAATAGCGAGATATTGCAATATTGAAACCTGCATGTTATAGAGTGGGTTCAAAACTGCCCACACAATATTTCATCATTAGATCTACACCATTAAATCACAAGAAACAGGAAACATTTTTTTAAAAAGCAGATCTATTCGTGAGATAACATATTATGGCATGGTGCACATAATATTCTGTGCTATATACATCATTTACTTGGGGAGCGGGGGAGGAAGTTTCCTGTCTTTAACATTTAAGCTGATGTAGAATACATCCTCCTACCAACAGACAGGGCTGGGTGAGAATAAATCAATGTTTCAGCATCTGCATTTTGCCCTAAACTCTTTAGAACCTGCCTACCTGAGAGATCAGAATATCTCCCAAGTCTTGCTCCAAACTGAGTGCTCTCCACAGCATTTCATCTATGCTTGGAATCCAAAAAACAACCCTAAGGTTACATACACCATACTGTACATAGAAAAACATGATTATACCATTTTAACAGTCACTGCTTCCACCAAAGAATCTTTGGAACTCTAGTCTATCAAGCGTGCTTCTAAAAACACTCAGCACTCCTAACAAACTGCAGTTCCCAGGATTCTGTCTCAGTTATGGCTTCCAAGTGGCATAAGAGTGCTTTAATTGTATGATGTGGATGTGACCCATGTTGCATGAGATAAATGGGATTGCTGGGTTTTTCCTTTGAACATTCACAAAGTGCTCTGGCAAACAGAAGGGGAAGAAATGGAGGCAGTGAGAGATTTTACTTTCTTGGGCTCCATGATCACTGCAGATGGTGACAGCAGCCACGGAATTAAAAGACGCCTGCTTCTTGGGAGAAAAGCAATGACAAACCTAGACAGCATCTTAAAAAGTAGAGCCATCACCTTGCCAACAAAGGTCCGTATAGTTAAAGCTATGGTTTTCCCAGTAGTGATGTATGGAAGTGAGAGCTGGACCATAAAGAAGGCTGATCGCCGAAGAATTGATGCTTTTGAATTATGGTGCTGGAGGAGACTCTTGAGAGTCCCATGGACTGCAAGAAGAACAAACCTCTCCACTCTTAAGGAAATCAGCCCTGAGTGCTGGAAGGACAGATCGTGAAGCTGAGGCTCCAATACTTTGGCCACCTCATGAGAAGAGAAGACTCCCTGGAAAAGACCCTGATGTTGGGAAAGATGGAGGGCACAAGGAGAAGGGGACGACAGAGGACAAGATGGTTGGACAGTGTTCTCAAAGCTACCAGCATGAGTTTGACCAAACTGCGGGAGGCAGTGGAAGACAGGAGTGCCTGGCGTGCTCTGGTCCATGGGGTCACGAAGAGTCGGACACGAGTAACGACTAAACAACAACAACAACATCTGCAATGTGACATCAGCAGTTTCCCTTCAGGAAACATTAAGTCTACAGTTTCCTTTGGGATGTGCAATGAGATCTACAATTCTTTAGATCCTGATTTATTTTGTTTCCTGGATTGTATGAGGTGGAGAATTGAGCAGCAATCCTCCAAAGGCCAGGGAGAATCCTTCAACTAGCTTGAGCATAATGTATCCCTAAGCATGACCTGCTGTTTTTCTTTGTTTCCCCATGGGGAATATTCAAAGTTGTACAATGCCTCTCCGCTGCCTGATGTTATGCTGAGATGCAAAATGTCACCCTTTTGTGGTACATTTCTATATGCGTATGTGTGCATGTGTTTTTCAGAGATTTTCAAGGAGATTGGAATAAACACTAATATTTTTTTCAGGATGGCAGGTGGCTTAGGCAAGCTGATAGTTTTTCATAAGCTTTATTTTATTGTATGTTTAAAAAACCAGCAAAAGGCAGATTTGCTCCTATTTCAAGAATCCCAGCAGTGTACCTCACTTGTAACAGAACAATCCAAGGAGACAGGGTGCTGCTGCTGCTGCTGCTGTTTTTAAAGGAAGATGACCACCACAATTGTGGAAAATCTTTCAGGTTAGGGTGAATTTCCATTTGATACATGTGTATTATTTTTTATTACTGTTTTACACATTGGTTCCACACCCTCTCAGAGTGTCAGCTTCAGTGATAAGATCAAACAGACAGATTCAACATAGTTGAGTCAACATAGGTGATTCCAGGAAGAGACTGGAATCAGAGAATTCCTGCAGTATCCATCAAAAGGTCCTGGAATATTTCTGACTGTACTTGAAAGATGTATTTTTACTAGTAAAATAGAGGGCTAGATGTGTCTAGATAAAAAGGTTTCCAGGGGGTGTGCATTTTTATTTTTTAAAAAATCTGCAGAAACAGCCATGGGTCTTGTCAACCTCATACCCAACAGCAGCAATTTTGAAGACTTGTTTTGCTTCAAACAGAGCCTGCTGAGCTGCGATTTTAACAAGCTTTTGTGTGCTACCTAAGTGGAAGATGTTACATTAGCACTCACCTGTAGGCACCCCCCCTTTTTTTTTACTTGACAGGAATATAAATGTGAGATTTCTATACTTATAATAGCTAAAAGCAGCTGAGGTGAATATGTAACTACTAATGCAAAACAGTTTTTGACATTTATTTTTCTTTTTTGTCCCTCTCAGCCACATTCAGAACATACAATGACTTTATTCTGAGTGGGAGATTTTCAATATATATTTCTTTAATTTTTAGGGTTTTTTTTTTTCTTTCCCACCTTCAGCTTCATGCTGAAAACTTTCACAGTTCTTCCTTGAAGTTTAAGTTACCTGATGCCATATGGTATTATGTGACTGACAAGTGGGCAGCCCCAGCCACCTACCAGTGGCCCTCCCTCTCTGCCTTCCTTCTAGGGAAAGGGGGAGGAGGAGGACTGCAGCCTTTGTTAATTACATTTGCTTGTCAAACAAATGTAACAAATGAATAAAACAAGTATAAAATATTGTGCATTGGGGAAAGTTTACAAACCCATGACTCATTTAGAAATCATGTTCATCATTTTGTTTAGACCTATTTAAAAAAATGAGTTCAGTTCCTAGTTGTTATACCTAATGAACTTCCCTTTTAAAAGGAATTAATATTCCACAATTTTATCCTGTGAACTGCCCTGAAACCTGCAGGTATAGGGTGGTATATGAATTTTTTATTATTATTATTATTATTATTATTATTATTATTATTATTATTATTATTTGTCAGGGGCTCAGGAGCAGAGGCACAGGGGAGAGAGGAAATGGAGAGCGAAGGGGAAGAATCTGAGGGCAGCGGAGGGCGGAATGACAGTGACCTGAGAGATTCCATAAGCCTCTCCAGTGAATCAGAAGATTCCCAGAAGGGGGCGCCGATGGCCAGGGCAAGGGGGGTCCCAGGGGGGACACACCAGAAGCAGGGGGCCAGCGGAGACTCCCAAAGCAGTAGCTGGAAATCAGGACCAGCTTCCCCACCAGAGCGTAGGTCAGAGTCAGCGTCTCCTCCGGCAAGCAGGGAGGAGGAGTCAGACCGAGCTAGCATCCCCGAAGAGGGAAGCAGCACAGGAGCAGTATAACGGTCAGAAGGAAGGTGGCAGGCTGGGCGCGCGCGCCAAGTTCAAATGTACAGGCGCGCGGGACAGCAGAAAACCCGGATTGGGAGCCAGGTCCTAAAGCCCGCCGGAGGGAGGGGGAAGACTCAGGGGACTCAGCGTCAGAAGAGTCTAGGAAGGGCAGGACCTCGGCGGACAAGCGGACCCAGAGGAGGAGGGAGCAGAGGAAGAGGTGGAGCAAGGCTAGGGTCTTAAACTGGTGTCTGGGGGGAGGAGACTCAGACGGAGCTTCGGCGGTCTAGGGTTTAAGACGTAGAGCTGCGCGCCGTGGCTGTAAAAGAGAAACTGAAATTCAATAAAGACTATTTTATATAACAACGGACTGGCGTTGGTCCTCTGTGAGCTGGGACCTGAGGCAGCTCTGACATTATTATTAAAAAATAATGTTCTTATCAGCCATTTAACTCCAAGGCCCTAGCCAGTCATTCTATATCCATGGATACTGTAGAGAGCCCTCCACGCTTATTATTGTGCAGGAGGGGTTCTTCTACAGACATGTGTATTCAATATTCCCAGATACTGAATATCCAGATACAAGATAATATCCAGCTTGAGGGATTTGCAAAAAGAGATTGTATGATCTCAAATTATTGTGTTTAGTTACATGTGTCATGCATCTCTACCTACCTACCTACCTACCTACCTATCTATGGCATTTCAGGAATTAGCACAGCAATCCACCCACAGACTCATCCCTATACACCATGCTGGAAGGAGTTTGGATTGAATGGCTCAGCTCAGCCAGTCTTTTCCAATGGCGGAACACTGGCTGGGAAGACTTGCTGGCAAGGAGGGCCCCAATATGCCCACTCACAAGGAGGAAGCTACTGCCGGCAGAAACTCACAAAACAGGGTGAGGAAGGAGCAGGACAAAGCTGTCGTCTGGATCCTATGTGAACTCTGCTGCCAACACATGACAGCCAAGTGCCCATGCCAGGCCTCTTCTTTACCCCAGTCTAGGAATTGGCACAGCAAAAGGCATATCCTGCATCTCATCTTCTGACCAGTCCAGTATGACCACTGGGGCTTCAGATGTGGTGCTGGTGGTGCCACTCCATTGAGCCCTATTGCTGCTGACTAATGAAAGTAAAAAAAAGGCCTAATAATTAACCAGAATATTAGGGAGAATTGTTTGTAAAGGCATTCCTACTTGCAGTGACTCTAACAAAGTGCATTTGCCCAGAATGCTGGCAGGAAGCAGCAAAAAGAAAACAGCAGTAGTCACTGAAGGGAAGTGAAGGAGAAAGGATCTTGAGGTAGTTCAAGTGGTGGAAATGACAGGGGAAGCAACTGCTAGATTAAACCTGAAGCTGCTTGCACCAAGAAATCATGACCAAATGTTACAACAATGCAAAGCTCTCAAGAGCTTTATCCATGGAAGGTGCTCACACATATTTCAAACTCCATGAAAAATATTATTAGTGGACCAGCAAATGTGACCAAGGGGAAGCACAGGTTAAAACAACAGCAAATAGGGATGTGGAAGAAATTTGGATTGCTTAGCATTTTAATGCAAACCTCCGGAATTTGCATAACTGAATCAAAAAGCAAACAGCAGCTATCTTAGAAATTCACTGCCCTCCAAATTTTGAAATATACTTCTTTAATCAAAAATGTGTACAAAACATGTATGTTAAGGGAAAGTGTGCACATACTGTGGAGGTGTGCATATACTATGGAGGAGGGGACCTGTTTTACAAATCTGTACCACTACCACCCATGAAAGATGCTTAGGCCTTGCTCGCATCTGTTAATTATGATGATTTTACTACGTCAAAAAATGTGGTACAATAAACAAAACAAAAGGAAGATCAAGCATTTTTCTAAGTCCTGTTAGAGAATGAACCTCTGCAGGAAAATCATCAATGTCAGCCCTAGTGGATAAACACTACATAGCATAAATTGGGTTTAATTTTAATTATAGGTTGAATCACAGTGTAAAAGCAACATTACAGAGTCAGACAAATGGTTCACCTAGTTCAATTTCCTGATGGTTGTTTACAGAGGAAATGTACAAATGTGCTAGATAACAATGAAACACTTGATTCCCTCTCTGGGCATAAATGTCACTATTAGTGTAAGGGCCCATTTTGTATTCTTAAATCCTCACCCACAGCATGTTTCTTTCAAATCATCAGAGCCGTACTATTTATTACTTGTCATAGAAGACTTTTAAACTGTTCATATTGTTTTTCATTTTGAATTTCCTCAAGTGATAGGATATTTCAAGGGCAGCTTTTTATAGAGCCAGTTCCCTTGTAAGGCAAAGACTCACACTGTTTTTGTAGTATCTGATTTTTACAAATATACATGTTGAGCAGAGGGGACCATACCGACAACCAGACAGACAGGGCTTGTCTTCAGAACTCAATCAGCTCCCCAAAGCAATAACAAACAATTTAAGGAATCACAAATCTCATGCTTGGAAGCTAGCCAAGAACCTAGAAACTTAAAATGCACAATTGTTTCCTTCAGCCCCTACCAAAGCAGAGATGGTATATCACAAATTCAAGCAGCTAGTCTCCACTAGTCATTAAAGGCCCTTAAGTATGTTCCATTGCCAAAATATGGCTTGAAGGGATGACATTTTGAACATACGAAAAGCATATTTTGCACAATATGTGCAAAACAGCTCTCTATCTGACAAGCAAAAACAGATGTTTTAAAGGAACACAAAGTGGGTATTTTAAAGGAACACAAAGTACTTATTTACTTTCAGCAGAAGGCTTAAACTTTTGTAAAAACATTAGGAGTGGGCAAGATGGAGATCAGGAGCTGCACAGAACTCCAAACTGTCTTAAACTACTGGAAAAATAGGCCTTTCAAAATTTGCTCCCATAGGGGCTTGTTTAGAACCAAACTAAAACTTGCTCTAAGGTTCTTATTTTGTATTGATACCTGGAGCCTTTTCCAGGATAAAAAAATATGTGAATATTGCCGCTGGTTATATCCAATTTTTGTAGAGAGATTCTGGACAAGAAGAGTCTTGAAGAAAATGGATAAGTACACTCAGCTGGAACAGTTAAAGGTCTCTGGTGACGCAATTATTCATAATTTCAGCACAAACCATGCTCTCCAATTCTTAAATGAAAGGCAAACCAAAAATAGGATGCTTCATTAACTGGGATGGATGTGCAATAGTATTTGGACATCATGCAAATATAGTGTTGAGTGGGAAAAGAATGTTGTATACAGTAACAGTTCAACATTAGCACTACCAAGGCGCACTGATGTTTGTTTATTTCTCTTCTCTTCAGGAGTCAAATGCAGGGAAATAACTTAAAACAAGTGTTGGGAACCTGTTGCCCTCCCTGTGTTGTGTTCAGGCTCCCATCAACTCCAGTCAGCAAGTCTGATGGGATTTAGAATACAATTTATGGATGGCCACATACTGTAAGCTTTAGAAGGTGAAGCCTGAAACAAAATGTTTCA